>NW_027361912.1:4520000-4970000 GCF_039654945.1 Dendrobates tinctorius
GCATTTTCCAGGTGGGCCAGCAGGTTGTTGTTGGTCCATACCACCACTTCGGAGCCCGCCAAGTACTCTGCGATCCGCTCCATCATGGCCCATACTACCGTGAGGAGCTCGAGCTTAAAGGAGCTGTAATTGTCAGGGTTACTTTCGGAGTCATGAAGTGATCTGCTACCATAGGCGATTACTCTCTCCCGGCCATCTTGAACTTGTGACAATACAGCCCCTAACGTTGGTGTGCAGTATGAACGGTTGCAAGAAATCTGCATAAGCTAACACCGGGGCACCCGAGAGTGCAGCCTTAAGGTCTTGGAAGGCTTCCTCATGCGGTTTTTGCCACTGGATTTTCCGTCCATTCGCCCCAGCAGGAACCCCCTTTAGCAGGTCCTGCAGGGCTCGGGCTCGGCATGCAAAATTCTTTACGAAACAACGGTAGTATCCGGCCAACCCCAGCAAGGCCCGCATGTCTTTTACCGTCTCGGGGGTAGGCCATCCCTGCATGGCAGCAACCTTTTCCAGGGACAATCTAACACCCTCGGCAGAGACGATATGCCCCAGATATTCGATCTGAGTGCAAAACAGGTGGCATTTCTGGGGTTTTACCTTTAACCCGTACTTCTGCAGCCGGCCGAGCATCTGCCCCAACCGCCGCAGGTGGTCCTCAAACATGGCGACATAGATGATGATATCGTCCAGATATATCAGCGTGGCCTCGAAGTTGAGATCTCCCAGACACCGTTCCATCAGCCGCTGAAAGGTCCCCGGGGCGTTGGCTAGCATCCGATTGAACTCAAACAGTCCCATAGGAAGGATGAACGCCGCCTTGGCCCTGTCTTCCTCCGACATCAGCAGCTGCCAGTACCCACTGGCCAGATCTAAAGTCGAGAAGTACGTCGCCTTCCCCAAGGCAAACAGGGACTCTTCTCTGCGGGGCAGCAAGTACGAGTCTTTGATGGTGCAGCTGTTCAGTTTCCGATGGTCCACACAGAACCGTAGGGTGCCATCCTTTTTGTGAACCAACAGGATGGGAGCTGCCCAGGGGCTCTGGCTTTCTCGTATGACTCCCTTCTGCAGCATTTGGCCCAGTAAAGTTTTCACCTCCTGGTATAGCTGTGGAGTTTTCGTTGCTGATATCGTTCCCGGATGGGAGCCGTTCCTGCCGTGGGAATTCTATGCGTGATGGCTGTGGTGCATCCAAAATCATCCTCGAGGCTAGCGAATACCTCGTGGTACTGTCCCAGTAGTATCTCTATCTGGAGAAGTTGGGCTGGAGTCAGGCCGGAGAGTTCGGCCCACATACTTTCCAGGATGTTTCGACCCTTTTCCTGGGTCGAGGACTTGGCAGTCTACAGAGTTCGAATAGTCACTGCCCAAGGGTCCTCGGGTTGCACCTTGAATTGGACCGCAGGGCCTGGCAGCTCCTCTTCCAAGGGCCTCACCAGCTTGGCCATTTCAGCCCGGGGCTTTAAGACGATGTTTTCGTCTTCTAAGTTGACGCAGTGCAGCAGGACGGTCCCTCTCCGCATAGTGGTCAAGGAGCGGGCTACCATTATGCCAGGGTGCAGGCGTACCGAGTAGCATGTCTCCACCTGCATCTCTACGCCCACCAGAGGCACCGAGGCCCAGATAGGAAGGGCCACTTCTGTCTGCCCTGGGGGCAGCCCAAGCGGGGGAGCTACTGACATGATGACTTTGCCCAGTGCCTCGCCCTCCTGGCAGTCATAGAGAAGATGCGCCTCCTGCACCAACTGCTGGAAGACCTGCCCTTTGGGCATGCGGGAATCCCACTGGTGCAGGGTCTCTTGCGTGGGGTCATTGAGGAGTACATTGCCAAACTCCCGCAGTATATTCATACCCAGGATGACCGGATGTTTGCTATTGGTTTCCCCTTGGGTCAGAATCACAACCGGACGGCCTAGGGATTTGCCACACAGCGTCATCTGCATCCAAACCACGCCAGCGACAGGGACTGGTAGTTGATTGGCGTCTACCAGTCTTATCATGGACCCCCACTGGGGTCTCGCTGCCTTGGGAAAATGCTGCCGAAAGTAAGTTGTAGGCATGGTCGTTACTTGCGACTCCGTGTCCATAAGGCACCGTACGGCATGGCCCTCAACCTCTGCCCATACCACTGGACACTTTGCGACCAGATCTTCAGAATTTCCACCAACCCATGTGGCAGGCTGCAGCTGCAAGCTGGTGTGAGGCGGCGACGGCCGTGGGTGGCTGCGGGTAGGCCGCAGCTGCGAGCTGGAGTGAGGCGGCGACGGCCACTGAAGGCTGCGAGCAGGCCGCGGCTGCAGGCTGAAGCAAGGCGGCAGCGGCCGCGGGTTGGTGTGAAGCTGCAGCCTTCTGTCGGTAAGCTCGGCGCCGTCTCCCTGCGGTCCATCGAGGGCCTCCCTTCTGTCTCTGTCCTCCTCTCTGGTTGCTGCTCGTCGTTCTGGCTCCTGGGCACTCCCACAGTCTCCTGCTCCTTCTCTCCTGTTCTTCTGACTCACTCTGACTGGCGCTCCCTCCCCCTTTAATAGAGGCTCCTCCCCCAACCGTCCTGGATGTCTCAGCGGTCCGTCCCCTAACTCTGCTCCTCGGAAACCGACCTTCTAGGAACCTAGATGACGGTCCCCCTGGTTCTGGCCCGGACACTCGGCGGGGGTCCCTCCTCCTACACCTGTATTAGGTGGATTTATTCAAAGCATCCAAAATGTCAACATCTCGATCCAAAAAGAACCACTCCCTCTAAATCTATGTATATGAGCATGTACTACAGTATCAGTGTGTTAATATACTCACCTACCACTGGAGTAGCTACCAATAAAGTAATGGTGATCTCCCTTTATGACTAGATTTAGTCTCAAGTTCTCTATTTTTTACTGGAAGAGAAAAGCACAGCTGCAGTGCTATTTTTTTCCTTTAAAGTCAACTGGCTTTCTCAGAAAACCCGTTTTGCCTGCATATATAGGGCTAATCTGCAGATATATAGCGTTACAGTGCTGCCTGGCCGACTTACTGAAAGCATGACGACCAGGAAAAAATTTCGAAAAAATTTCAGTCAAGGGATGGTGCAGGAAGCAGATACAGTCCCCACTCACAGCGCCACTCACTATACTATAAGCTGTGGCTTAAGCGTGTCTGAGCAGCTCATTCTGCACTGATGCGCCGCAGAGACAGCTGTCAATCAAAGTGCTACAGCGTGCATACAGTATAGTTAGCGCTGACTGTAGCCACTTTGTGCACACTCCTGCAACTGCAAGACAGTGGCTCCTGGGAGGTAATAAGTTTATTTTCTCCCAGTATTCACACTTTCAATAAGCTGGCAGCATTGTAACACTACTTACATGCATATGAACCATGTACTGTATTTGCCAGTTAAATAGCATTTTTCCTTTAAAAAGATAGGGTTAGGCTTAGGGCTAGGTTAACCCTAACCTATTAGATACATTATTGTCAGTGGGGTCCATCAGGCACCATTTGAGTTCATCGTGGGATGAATTTTTTCCTTACTTCTTTCTATTTTTCTATTCCTTTAACAGAATGGGTCTTCAACTATTTAGAGAGATTACATCATTATAACAATCTGATGTAACACAGTTTATTTATTAACTTTGTTAACCCTGGTTTATTGTCCCCCCAGTACACTGGAATTTTATTTTATACTTAATCTGGACTAAATTAAAAAAAAAAAGTTCCCAAAGCTTCATTTTCTAAGGAAAATAAAAGGTTAATTGAAATTGAATATTGAACTGTGGAGACACGGGGATCAGTGGTTGCTCTCATCCGTTGGCCTGGCCTTTTTTAGAAGGACGGCATGGACCAGGGCTCATTCCACTGAACGCTCGTTCCCCTTTACTGTGGGGAGAACACTACTCAGACAACACAGGGTGAGGGTAAAACAGTGTGGCAATACTTTATTGAAACCTTGGGGTTCGTAATGGAGAGGCGTCTATCAGACACCCCCATTACTAACCCAGTAATCAAATCTAAAAGCACACACATAAAAATAGTTTACATGAAAAACATTCCCCCGACACGTTCCCTGGTTCACTAATTTATTAAAAAAAAAGGCATGCAGGTCCACCGTAGTCCACCAAATCTGAAGTAGTCCACAAATAGATACCTGAAAAACATAACAAGACAATATCCCTCGTTCACCAATTTATTCCAAAACAATGTCTCAACGCAGGTCCGACATAGGCCAGAATTCCTCAAATCCGACCCCGGTGTTTACAAGGTTTGTCAATAGTCTGCGCGTAGAAATCACTGCCCCTTTTATCTCGGGAGTTAATATTAAAAAGCTTACCTTTGGTTAAGGGCTCGCTCACACTTGGGTATAAAAAATCAGACCCAGCCTCAACCCGAAAAGTAGAACGAGTGAAATCCATATGGTATTCATGCAGTGCAATGCGAGTGTGCAATTTTTTTTTCTTGCATTGCATCCGTACCCTATCTATATGCAATGCAATATTAAACCTGCATCTGTGGCGCCCCTGAGGCTCAGTCGCCACAGAGGTACTGCACCTCCTCCTGAGGTATGGTACCCCACCATCCAGGTAACGTGGAAACTCCTGACCAAGCTCCAACACCTGCACCCCACACCACAAAGTAGTGTAGCAAAGCACCTTCGGCGGCTCCCTGATTGGACTATAGCAAAGCACCCATTGGTGGCTCCCTGCTTGGAACACGAAACGTGCTGGGAGGTGGGTGGAGTTAGTTTACATTACAAGGAGCGGGAAGAGTTTAGGAGTCAGTAGTCAGTTGGTTAGAGAGCTGGAGTGAAGAAGATCCCCGAAGAGAGGGATAGATGGATGGAAGTGCTGCAGCAGATCCCAGTGACCTGGGTCTGCTGGCACGGGAAAGGAAGAGAGAGAGCAACGTAGACTGAAAGCCTCATTCTCCATAGAAGGAAAGATTAGCACTGAACGTGAGGAGTAAAAGAGAACAGAGGACGTGGGTTAGAAGAGAACCCTTCCTAGAAGTTCTAAGCGCAAGGCCGGGGCCCAGTCCCCGAGGTTGTATGGATACTAATGGTCCTGCAGCAGACATCGGAGGAATAGAAGTAGTGATCACTTTATTCCCACACAAGACTTGGGGGCACAACAGCAACTGGATAGTGAGCCGGGACTTAGTAGCACGGAGACCCCGAAGCAGGCTACAGCTCTCTGCCGTACAAGTAAAGTTCATAGGAACATCGGACAGAAGGAACTCCAGAGTGACTCAGTACTAGGAGTACTTCACTCAAAGGCGCTATAAGGAGACATTCAGAAAGACACATGTTGGCGGAGTGTTGGAAAGGAGTATTCCATTTGGCCTGGAGGTTGACTGAGTCCCTGACCCGGAGGACACGGCGCGGAGGCAGGCACTTGTTTGTACACAGACTGTGAGTAAAGCTTTGGAACTACATGCCCTGGTGTCCTCCACTTATTCCTGCACCAACCTGCCCAGCACTGCTGCATCCCTTGCGCCAGACAATACACCATCTACGTGTCACTTCACTTACACTGCCCTGTGACTACAGCCCTGCCTGTGGAGGGCTATAACATCACTGCTGCACCACACCATCTGTCCCAGAGGATCCGTCTGGAGCGTCTGCTTACATCTCCATTGCCGAACACCACAGGTGGCGTCACGAATCACTTATAAACTTTCACCACCACAAGCACACTGAAACAGCCCCCTTTTATAATGTGCGCCCAGGGCCATGGGCCGGGTCACAGCTGCCATGACATCTCCCATTGAAGCTCATCGGGCCCGGTACCGAGTACCCCACAGCCCTGGGTGTGAGGGCGTCCAACATCTATATCCAGGATTGTGGGAAGACGGAGCGTGGATTAATGTATGAGCTGGAGGAATAGGATGTGATGGTGGTAAGAGGGTTTTGGGAGGGGAACAAACCATTAGATGAGGCCCACAATATGGCCCACCTCTGCCATAATATTGCAACTCATGAGGCTGATGGCTGTCCCAACGGTGATAAAAGAGGCCAACAGTGCGCCCATGACTGAAAGGGGCAGGTACACTTCTCCCACCAAATGATGGGACACTCTGATGTGCTGACTGGTCATCTGGTGTATTGTGTGGGAACTGGTGGTGGTGCTGCTGGATTACCTGCTTCCAGTCACTGCAGCTGAGGCAGAGGCATGCGAAGGTGGTTCTGGTCTGAAAGCTACCACTTTTCCAGGAATTTTTAAACCACTTAAGGGTCATTCGGTACAGTAGAAGCAGGCACCACAATTTTGAGGACAGACCTAGCTCACAGATGTCCCACTTAAAACTTGCCCGGCTGCAGCCAAATTTCACATCTCCATCTTCTGTATCCATGTACAAGGGGAGTGATGTAGTGGTAAATGGGGTCACCTTGAAGGTGTGCCCAAAGGCAGCGTAGATGCACTGCTCTGGACTTTGGAATTCTTCTTGTGGCTGGTCACCTTCTCCCGGTGGTGTAGTTCCTTTTTGTGAACACTTTTGACCTGGCTTCTGAGTTTGGGCTCCCTCTGGTGGTTGCTGATGGTAATGGAGCTGATCTGGGTGACAGAAGTCAATCACCTGAGGATGATGATTGGAGGTCAGGTGTTACAGACTGGAGAGATTTAAGTGAGCAACCTTCTGTTAGTTGTTACCGGCGATTTGCTTTGCTTCCTGAGCATTTTGGAAGTCTGCTTGCCTCCTGCTCTATCCTGCATCTTCCAGATAAGTTTTTGTCTTCTTGAATCCTTTTTGCATTTTGATTCATTTTGCTTTTCTCTGATTTTTGCTTTGCTGGTGTGAGTTTAGCCTGGTTCCCTGCTGGGACCTGTTTCATATGCCACAGCTTATGTCAGTCTTTCCCCTGTTATATCAGTATCTTTGTTTTGCGTCCAGTTTACTCCAGAGTTATAATTTAGTGGAGGAGAGGTCGTGTGGCCTTAGTATTTTTGCATATCAGACGTGTTGGATTTTTCTTAGGGTTTTTTGCGTGATTGCAGACAGTATCCTTTCTTGTCCTGTTCTATCTAGACAGTTTGGGCCCCATCATTTGCTTACTACATTTTCTGACTGTGTTTTGTGCCTCATCTTGTCTCACCGGCAATATATGTTTGGGGGCTATCTATTCCTTTGGGGTTCTACTCCGGGGCAGTTTAGCTTTCTCATTTCTCTCTTTAGGCTAAGTTAATTCTTTGGCTGTGCCGAGGCGTCTAGGGTATCGTAGGTACGTCTCACGGCTAATTCTAGTTGTGTCGTCAGTTTAGGGGTCTGCAATCTGCAGAGCTACCAACCTCTCTGTTTATCTGGTTACCTAGCCTATTCACCTGCTATCCTCCTCGGTTACCTAATCATAACAGTTCCTGCCTCCTCTTGCTCCTTCCCAGCCAGAGCCAACACCTCGAATTCCAAGCATGTGTCCCTTCTTGTGCTTAGTGATCTGAAGGGGAGAAAATGAATCACTATAAAAAGATTGTTAGCACGTTGCAACAAATCAATAAGTACATAGCAACTAAAAGAGCTTAAGGACGCTGATAAATATCTGGGTCTAGAAATTGTAAGCTGTCCAGGTATAAATAAGGCTTTTATTCGAGAGCACAGAACCCCATTTGGTGAAGTGCTGCTGCTTGCAGCGGTATTGGTCACCGTAGCTCAGCCACCTTCTGGTCACATCAGTCACTGCAAATAAACAAAAAATAAAAATACAGCCATCTATAAAGATGATTTTTGACTACTGTCTCTTGTTTTTTGCACAGACAAAGTTTGTGGTCCACTGGGTAAAAATGGGAAATCACTGGACATGTCCCCTTTATTTATTTATCTAAGTTATAAGTGCAACTTTGAACTGTCTTGTTGTTTTGCTTTTTATGTCTATTTTATTTGGCCGATTTATATGTTTGGCAGAATGTTTTCAATGCACAATACCATGAATAAAAGCCGTACTTATTGAGTGCTTCTTAAACTTCTGGTGCTTGGTCCTCATAATTTGGGAACAGTCTGGTTCTTTTGCGTTCTGTGCATTAAAAAATCAGAGACTATATGGATTGTCCGTGTGGAGTCCGTTTTTATTCTTACACCAATAGACTTGCATTGTATCTCATTTGATACACATGGCCAAATATTGATCGATCTCGATGTCCAATGTATCCCAGAGATAAGACATGTCTGTCAGCGTCTTTCTCATAGAGAACACAGGAGAACTCAGCTGAGCAAGCACTCCCATGTATGGGAGATCTGGACGAGTTTGCTGCCATAATTCAGATGACATCCATGTAATGTGTATAGCAGCCTTGGTTTTCATCTTGGAACTCTGCCAGGCAGGTCGTTTTTGTCCAATCTCTTCTTATGGTGGAGTCATGAACACTGACCTTAACAGATGCAAGTGAGGCATGCAGCTATTTGATGTTGTTGTGGGGTCTTTTGTGACCTCTTGAATGAGTTATTGCTGCATATCTGGGGTAATTTTGGTTGGCTTGACACTCCTGGGATGGTTCACCATTGTTCCATGTTTTCGCCATGTGTGGATAATGGCACCCACTGTGGTTTACTATAGTCTGAAAGCTTTAGAAATGGCTTTATAACCTTAACCAGACTAATAGATCTAAATTATTTTGTTTGGATCATGTCAGGATGTCTAGCTTTTGAGGAAATTTTTGTCTACTGAACTTTGCAAAGCAGGTCCTATTTAAGTGATTTCTTGATTGAGAACAGGTGTGGCAGTAATCAGGTCTTGGTGTGGCTAGGGAAATTAATCTATGCTTCCCAAAGATATGATAAACCACAGGACTTGATAAGTACAGGCAGGCATGACAGTAATACTGGAAAACACGGCAGGTGTAGACAGGTATGGCTGGCATGCAGACTGACACGGCAGGTGCAGGCAGGTACATTCATATGTTAAAGTTTGGGCACCCCTATTAATGTTAACCTTTTTGCTTTATAACAATTTTGGTTTTTGCAACAGCTATTTCAGGTTCATATATCTAATAACTGATGGACTCAGTTATATTTCTGGATTCAAATGAGGTTTATTGTACTAACAGAAAATGTGCAATCTGCATTTAAACAAAATTTGACCGGTGCAAAAGTATAGGCACCTCAACATAAAAGTGACATTAATATTTCTTAGATCCTCCTTTTGCAAAAATAACAGCCTCTAGTCACTTCCTGTAGCTATTAATGAGTTCCTGGATCCTGGATGAAGGAATTTGTGACCATTCCTGTTTACAAAACAATTGCAGTTCAGTTAAGTTTGATGGTCGCCGAGCATGGACAGCCCGCTTCAAATCACCCCACAGATGTTCAATGATATTCAGGTCTGGGGACTGGGATGGCCATTCCAGAACATTGTAATTGTTCCTTTGCATGAATGCCTGAGTAGATTTGGAGCGGTGTTTTGGATCATTGTCTTGCTGAAATATCCATCCCCTGCGTAACTTCAACTTCGTCACTGATTCTTGCACATTATTGTCAAGAATCTGCTGATACTGAGTTGAATCCATGCGACCCTCAACTTTAACAAGATTCCCGGTGCCGGCATTGGCCACACAGCCCCAAAGCATGATGGAACCTCCACCAAATTTTACTGTGGGTAGCAAGTGTTTTTCTTGGAATGCTGTGTTTTTTAGCCTCCATGCATAACGCCTTTTTGTATGACCAAACAACTCAATCTTTGTTTCATCAGTCCACAGGACCTTCTTCCAAAATGTAGCTGGCTTGTCCAAATGTGCTTTTGCATACCTCAGGCGACTCTGTTTGTGGCGTGCTTGCAGAAACGGCTTCTTTCGCATCACTCTCCCATACAGCTTCTCCTTGCGCAAAGTGCGCTGTATTGTTGACCGATGCACAGTGACACCATCTGCAGCAAGATGATGCTGCAGGTCTTTGGAGGTGGTCTGTGGATTGTCCTTGACTGTTCTCACCATTCTTCTTCTCTGCCTTTCTGATATTTTTCTTGGCCTGCCACTTCTGGGCTTAACAAGAACTGTACCTGTGTTCTTCCATTTCCTTACTATGTTCCTCACAGTGGAAACTGACAGGTTACATCTCTGAGACAACTTTTTGTATCCTTCCCCTGAAAAGATATGCTGAATAATCTTTGTTTTCAGATCATTTGAGAGTAGTTTTGAGGAGCCCATGATGCCACTCTTCATAGGAGAATCAAATAGGAGAACTACTTGCAAATGGCCACCTTAAATACCTTTTCTCATGATTTGATACACCTGGCTATGAAGTTCAAAGCTCAATGAGGTTACAAAACCAATTTAGTGCTTCAGGAAGTCAGTAAAAAGTAGTTAGGAGTGTTCAAATCAAGAAAATGATAAGGGTGCCCATACTTTTGCACCGGTCAAATTTTGTTTAAATGCAGATTGCACATTTTCTGTTAGTACAATAAACCTCATTTGAATCCAGAAATATAACTGAGTCCATCAGTTATTAGATATATGAAACTGAAATAGCTGTTGCAAAAATCAAAATTGTAATAAAGAAAAAAGGTTAACATTAATAGGGGTGCCCAAACTTTAACATATGACTGTATATCTGGTATACATACTGGCACGCCTGATATACAGGCAAGCAGGTGCTAGCAAGTACGGCTGAAATACATTCAGGCAGGTGCTGGCGGGCACGGCTGGAATACAGGGACACAAGGCAAGTACTGGCAGATAGGTACAGGACAGGTAAACTGACTGATGGGTACTGGGACCTGACAACTAGCAAGCGTGCAGACAACTGACTTAGCACATTGCACAGGCAGCTCCATTCAGGTGGAGGTGCTTTAAATAATAATAAGTCTCCCACAGGGCTGTGGAGTTGGAGTCATGGAGTCGGTTTCCATTTTGGTAGAGTCGGAGTCGGAGTCTGTATAAAATGGACCAACTCTGACTCCTAAAATACATAATAAATTAGGTCCAGTAGTTCAGTGCAGGATGTGCTGTAAATGTTTTCAGAATAATTTGGGAAAGATATGAAATGTCTTATAAATGTCTGTTCTGTTCCTGATCTAAGAATGGTATAGAATGGTAATTCTATAAAATTGGAACTGCATTGCTGCCATAGAAAATGCATAGAAAATGAGTAAGTGCTATTTTATGTACATATGGAATTTTGGAAAATTGGAACTGCAATAATGCTATAGGAAAATTTACAGTAAAAATAAGGTACTTAGCGCATAATTTGACCAATGTATATGAGCCCAACTGCCACCATCAAGGCGCACCATATAGTCGGTTCCCTGTCCTGATAAGACACCTGTCAGACTAAAAACCCTACAATTTATGAGGTAGGAAGGAACCAGCTGAAGGGAATGGGTGTAGAAGTTGCACTTTATGTACATGCTCAGTAGTGAGGCAATGCTGTGGAGTCGGAGTCTTGGAGTAGGAGTTGAAAGTTAGGGAAATTGAGGAGTTAGAGTAAGTGGTTTGGTTTACTGACTCCACAGTCCTGGACTCTCCCAACCATTGGCTGGAGATGCTTTAGGATGGCGCACGCTGTCCCCTCAAGAAGGAGGAAGCGCGCACTCACAGCATACTGCCCAGGATCTGCGAGCCATGCACAGACCCTAGGCAACAGCTGGAGTAGGAAGAAGAATGGGATAGATGCTGTGGTGGTGAGAGAGTTGGTGTCCTTGCCGGGGAAGGGGGAAGCATGCAGGGACGCCGATGCTATAATCTGTTAAAGCACAAAAAAGTGGCCACTGACATTTTGTTCAATGGCTGCTTGTTTAGTTATTCCCCATTATTGGGAATCACCTCAATCCCCAACTTTGGATAAATGGTCTCAGGAGATGACCCGTCTACATAAAATAGAAGACTGAACTGCCGAATTTAATGACCCAACTGACAAATTTTTCATGGAGTCTCTTTTTGGATTCCCCTGAGGTTCATTTAAGGGCCCGTTACACATAGCGATATCGCTAGCAATATCGCTACAACATCACTGGTTTAGTGACGTTCTAGCGATATTGCTAGCGATGTCGCTATGTCTGATACTTACCTCCGACCGGCTCCCCCGCTGGTTATCGCTGATCGCACGAGAATGTCCTGGGCCATTTCTCGTCGGCCACTTCCTGTTGGGCTTCCTGTGGCGCCGACGAGCGACGTGTGGAGGCGGGCGGGAGGACGTCAGGATCGTCTGACAGGTAAGTAGCGACTGCCGAGCGCTGCTATGTTGCTGGTGAGATCTGCCTGTGTGGCAGCTCACTAGCGACTACTTAGCGATGCACCAGCGATCCTGACCGGGTCATATCGTGGTCGGGATCGCTGGTGCATCGCTAATTGTAACAGTACCCTTACTCTTTACTGATACCCCAGCAGGTGGCACCTAGAGAGATAAAGATACCCCCCTCACACACTTTTTCTATATTTTCTTCTCTCCTTGCTTCTTTGGTAGCTTTCTCTGTTTTATAATGTTTCAAGATATGGAACATACCTTTTCTTTCTCCCTTTCTACTACTTTAAGGCTTTGAATTGTGATCTTGGATTAAAACTGAATTATATATAATGGGGATGCTGAATATTACAATGTCGGACCTATTGGGTGTAAACTCATACAGTAATACCTTATATGTCATTTGTGAGATTGAATATAGCTTACGTCATTGTAGGTTCTTCCTTATAGTCTGCTTTAACGAAATCTGTATAATATGAAAATCTTTATTAAAAATTGATTAAACATAAAGTCTACATATTCGGCAATATAGGAGTGTACCTAGAAGATCCAGGAACCCAGAATGAACTTTTCAGTGGGATCCCTGCCCCTATTGCACCTCTGATTGGCTTGTCACAAAAGAGATTACTGTGATAATCTTTCAAAAGACAATCTATGGTCAGAAAATGGTGGGATGCCACCTCTACTGCTGTTTTTATTTTTGTCTGGAGTCCTGGGTCCTTCTGCCCTTCCGAATCCAATTGCAGCTATTGTAGCTACAGCAATTGTCCCACTCCTTGGCCATGGGGTCCAACCAGGTTCCTAAGACTTACACAGTAAATTACTTGTACAAAAGTCATGTATGCCTTTGAGTCGTACAGAGGAATATTGGTCTTATTGGATAAATCTAAGCAATTTTTTTTTAAACTGTAAATTTTTATTAAAGTTTCAGAAAAGATAAGGCTGTATTCACCAGTACAAAACAACACTTTTTACAAACACATATCACGTAAAATAATCATCCCATTATTACTCCAAGTGATTAGAATAAGTATTAATGGGGCCTCTTATCTATACATATATAGCTGATATAATTGTATATGTGCTGAGGTCACAGTGACAATGTTCCATAGCTGACTACAGTGAGGTCACAATTACCGGACAGTTCTAGATGCCGTGTAATGCCTAATTCCTTTGAGGGTTGTTGAAGGCGTTAGAGAGAGAGGATTGTGGCGTTTTGTCAGTGCAAATATGGCAAACAAAAAGCGATATAAGCGTATTATTATGTTTGATTCAGAGAGCAGCAGTGATGATGAGGATTTCCATCAGGTGAGCCGTCACTTCTCTGCGTTATTCTTACATATTACTAATCTATGGTGTATGATGATTTATGTGACGACTTGTTAGATTGCATAACATTGCTGATTCTTAGCTCCTTAATAGCTGATAATGAAGAGTAGTATTCCTGTTTGGGTGTTAGGTTAATAAGCTGCGACCTTAGAAAATCATGAAAGAGTTTATATCCATCTTACTAGACCGTCACTAACAATTATATTACTAAATACTGTATATTATTACTCTTCTATAAGAATAAACTGCGTCTCGTAAAAGCCAGAGCTGGCTCCGTGTGATATTTTCATACCCTTACTGATGTTTCTGATGATCAATGTTACATTTGGGGTCTTATATTTCATCTCTTTTTCTAGTCCCATCACAGAAAAAAAAGACCAAGACTTCCGAACTATCAGCTGGAAGGTGGATTAAAAACTGGGATAACACCTATAGACCCAGGTACTGATTCCTAATGCATTCTGGTCCCTGCTAAGTGCCCTAACAATATTGGGTTTACAAGAACAACTTTGCTGGGGATTTTAGGGTTTGCAGCCTCTATATATTTTTATTATTGCTGTGTTTCACTCATTGGGACTTGATTACACTGGGCCCCTTCATCAGAAACCTTGTCAAGTCCTAGTAGACCGTTTTAATCATCACTTACTACTGTAAACCATAATAACGGTCTAATATATTCATTTTTCTTTCTTCCTCAGAACTAATAACATCTTTTCCGTCATGTAGCAATGACACCTTCAGGTAGGATGAATCACATCTCCTCCAACTCTGAGCTCAGGTCCCATCGAGAGACATTATGGGGGACAATCACTGTCCTTCATCCCGGATTCTTATAAGACCATGGTGGATACTGGGCTCTGAATTATTTCATCTGATCCATTTATATCAATAATTTCCTCCATAATCTCATTCAGTTTTAATATTAGAATTTTCCTCACTGATTCTTATTTCTGTATTTGTTTTCACAGTTCCGCCGATGTCATTGTTATTTCTGACGATGATGATTATTCTTGTGGGGAGAAAATATCTGGCAAAAGTAAGGACTAATTAGCCGTGTTTTCTAGACACAACCTGGATTTCTGGTATTTGACACAGTCCATTAATCCATTTTCTGTTCTATGTTATTCACAGGACTCAGGACTTCTGACATCGAGGCTGATGATGCCCCTGAGCAGCGCGGACCTCCAGACAGTGAGGATGACGACTGTATCATAATAGAATCATCATCTCCTGTCACTGGTGAGTGTCCAAATCTATGGATTATATCACAATCTATACAGATTACATACATTTCCCCTAAAGATAATCTAACAATAGTAAGGTGCACCTTGACCTGATAGCCAACAAGTGGACACAGGACTTTAAAGTAGAATTGCACATTAATTTCTGGTGCCTTTTTAGTCAAGGACTGCAGATTTTGCTAATCTTTATAAGAATATTATATAGATGCCTTAATGTAAAACTTACCAAAGATGGAAAGATTTTCACTGCTCCATGTTTCCTTCCACATACAGAATCATCTGAATGCCTGGAGGGATCCACCTCCGAGGAGCAGTAAGTTATGATATACTATAAGCTTAGAAGTGGTGCCCCCTACTGGTGGACATCTTCAGCCATCAGCTCAGTTCACAAAATTCAGCACTTCCACATCTCCTTGTTTTACACCCCAATCCATGTCAGGGTGTAGTAAATCCTTTCTCTTTGCCCTGTATAACTCCTGGCACCCAATGAAACCTTCCAGCTCCGCTAACATATCAATGATATTGGATTCTTGCATTGACACTTATGGGAGATTTATCTCAGTGCTGATATTTCCACCTGCCAGGACTCATAGCTTATTGCTGGCTGCCCCTATTGTATATGTGCCACTACCTTCTACCATTGGGGTGACTCGATCCTTAATCGGGAAATCCCTTCTAAATTGTAAGGGAAAGGAATGAATCTGTAAATGTAATGTATGTCCTGAGATATGACCAAAGGCATCATCTATGATCTTCTGTTCTTCCAGGCCTATTTGTACCATCCAAGGCTGCTTCCTAGAGGACATCACATCCCTGGCATCTCCATACGTGCAGGACTTTCAGAGCACCAAACACGAGTTGGTTACGAGGCTGTTCAAGCTCTACAACAGCACCGTGTTTGAGAACGAGGTAAAATATTACAATCCCCCGGGTTGTACATCCTCATTTATACTCTGCTATCCGTAACTCCTCATGTAAACGTCTGTGTAATAAATCATCAGTAACCTTTGCTATTCCTCCATGTAAATCCACCATTATACTGGTGCAGAAGAGGTAGCTGTCACCTCAGGAGTCTTTAGGACCAGTAGTTATACCTCCCTTTTGTAGTGTCCTAGAAGGGACAGCATTTTCTGCTGATTTTGATTAAATTACAGACAAAATGTATTTTATTTTCTTCATTCCTCATCTTTAGCTTCCTGACTCCAAAATACAATTCACGTGGAGCAAAAGACTCAGGGCAACATGTGCTTACTGCACAAACATCTATAAGGACGGGGAACAGTATTCCACCATCGAACTCTCGGACAAAGTGTGTGACTCCTCAGGTAAGCCTCACATGACAATCATTTGGTAAAAATGTGACATTTTGATAGAATTACTGGTTTGTTAAATAGAACCTGTCATGTGAAAAAATGCTATTACCCTGCCGATATTGGGTTAATCTGCAGATTGACGGCATTCTGAACCTGCCCGGCACTGGCACTTAGCGCTCCTTTGCTGGGAGGAAATGAACTTTATTTTACTCGACAACTTTAGTCATAGGGATGGAACGGTCAAGGGTTCAGTCACCGCTCTGGGTATAGCGCTGCAACTGTAATCGTGCCCCCCGGCACCGACTGACAGCCAGGTCTAATTTTAAGCTGCTATCAGTCCGTGACAAGGGGTTGTTTACAGACGCCACTTCCTTTACACAGAGCAGTGACTGTACCCGTGCCGGCGGCTCCGCTGTGACTGGAAGCCGAACGCTGCCAGAGGGAATAAAGTTTATTTCCTCCAGGTCTAAGTGCCAGCGTCGGGAAGGTTCAGAGCGCCATAAACCTGCAGATTAACCCCATATCTGCAGATTAATAGTTAATTTTTTCACATGACAGCTTCCATTTAAGGCAGGATTGAAGTTACTGCAATATTCATAGCTTCCAAACAAGAGAAACACACACATGCATGGCTATACTATATGCTGTTCACCGGAAGTGATCATTAAAAACCTTGAGGGACCCCTGTTTCCTTAATAGTGAAGGATCCAGAGATAAAAAGTGGATAAAATACACATGAATAGTAACTGCCAGGGCTGCAACTAGAAATTACTGGGACGATGAATCAGAAGAGTCAGCCTGGATGATAGTGAACCTCCAGGTCCTATATCTCCAAAGCTCCAGGGCAAATGTTTATCGAGCCTTTCATATAATATGCCCTAGCAGGTTGGCACGTGTGATGTAAAATATCTTCTTAATTTATAGTCATTATATATTTTCTGTCTTTAGAGCGCCTTAGAGATGCACTGGCACATGAATTGTGCCATGCCGCCTGCTGGCACATTGAGGGAGTTCAAAACGATGGACATGGACAACTCTGGAGATCCTACACGGAAAAGGTCATCCATGTTCACCCCGAATTGCCACCTGTGAGCATGTATCATGCATATGACATTAATTACCCTTACAACTACATGTGTGCAAGGTGTGGATACAAGTAAGGATATATTTTATTTTTACAAAATTATAAAGAAACTACATTAATGCAATCTATTTTCTGCTACCAGGAGATCACTGAAGACTTGAGATCTAATTTTTCATGAATAATCCATTCCCCTTCTCCAGTAACTGATATTTCAACACTTTCTTGGCTACTAATCCATGTTCTGTCTCCTTAGAGTCGGCCGTTTCAGGAAAATCAGTGAACAGAGAAAATTTTGCCGTAAATGTGGAGGAAAACTTCTCATCCAAAACACCGATTAAGTTGAGGACCATCCATCTCCTTAGATCATACTCCATCCACACCTCATGGGGACCCATATTCCAGATATAAAACCAGAATCTGGAAAAATCCAACATAACCTGGACAAACAAAATCCAGGTGCCACTATCAAACAAAAGCAATTTATTGCTTCCATTACCAAATGTAAGTGTATATGTTCATTGCAGCAGTGTACACAACATTTATACATTAGACAGTGTCCGGTACATGTAAGGAAACACATATCCTACAGAAACAATGTCTTACATACTCACAGCATTAGAAAGGATGGCAGATTAAGATTATTATAAACCAAACCAGTATTAAATGAAATAAGGACTGAGAAGAGGAAATAGACAATTTTCTTATTTTATTCTGGAATGATTTATTTCACATTGAAGTCCTAACATAATCATATCTATAAAGTAATAATTTCCTCAATATACAGTACAAAGTAAGTGTATTACTAAAAAGTTATTCCGACTATCCACATTCACAGAACACCATCAAGGATGAAACTCCTATAAAGATTATGCTCCAGGCCTGCGTGTGTTTCTGAAAGTTATAGATGTGGAGGAAATGTGCTTTCTCTGGGCAGAGGATATGCATAAAACACATATGAATGTGTCACCTGTCCCGGCTCCAGTGCCAGGCAATGCTTCCTCCTACTATGGCTGGCTCCCTCCGTGCTAGTCAAAAAAAGATCCACTGGAAAGTAGCAGTAAGTTATATAAAGTTCTATATTCTTAACAAGGACTTTTATATTAAGTATCAAGACCATAGCTATGACATTAGCTCAGCCATTAGCCTAATTCATACTGCACTCGTACTGCACCGGCACTTATTCAGTGTGTTCTGAGAAGGGTCGGTGTTAGGAGTAGGCAGACTAGGCATTTGCCCAGGGCCCCGGCTGCTGATAAAGGCCCACCACACGGCCGCTATGGGGCCCTTGAGTCAGCGCTGCCCTCCACCTCCCCGCATTCCACTAATTCAGCATCATGCTGATAACATGAAACTGTATGATGGTTCTGTCTTCATCATTGTTCCTCAGCCGGTGTAAAGAGGCCGAGAAACGAGTCAAACTTCAATATTGTTGCTCATGCTCGTCTAGCGGCATTAACTCAGCGCATGTAACTACAACTGAAATGTCTGTGTGATGGTGCAATATATGAGCATTTGGGGCCCCACTTTAAAGTTTTACCCAAGGAGCCACTTTGTCTAAAACTGGCCTTGGTTCTGAGACATTATACCACGCTTACTATATGCTCTTCCATTATTTGCAGACCTTGTGTAACATCCATGGCTGCTTCCTAAAAGATATTACATCGTCCACATCTTACATTGTGGATTTCCAGAAGACTAAACACGTTCTGGTAAATTGACTGTTCAAGCTATGGAACGGCACCACGTTTGATAAGAACTTTAAGAAGGTAAAAAAAGCAATCCCTCTAGTTGTACATCCTCATCTATATACTGTAACTCTTCATTTAAGCTTTCATATAAATAAATTATCCATAACCTTTACTATTCCCACATGTAAATGCACATTTATAGAGGTGCAGAGGTACCAGTCACCTTGGGACCAGGTGCCTAAGGGAGTCTTTTGGACCAATACCCCCTTTTTTGAGTTTCCTTGAAGGGACTGCATTTTCTGTTCTGTTTTAGAACAGCAGATATCATTCACTTTGAATGTTCATTCCTCATCTTTAGGTTCCTGGTTCTGTACAAAGAACTTGAAGCAAAAGACTGAGGGCAACCTGTGCCCATTGTCTCCATATCTGTCAGAATGAGGATCGATATTCCAGGATTGAGATGTCTGAGACATTCTGTGACTCCACAGGTAAGTTTTACATCACAATCATTTAGCAAAAATATGACATTTTGATAGAAGTCACAGGTTGTTATGGTTGGATTGAAGTTACGGCAACTTTCAGAGCTTCCAGACAAGAGAAACATACACATGCATGTCTTTATATTCGTAACTCAACACAATTGTTGAGAAGTTTTCAAAAATCTCCTTTTCATAAATGTGGGGGATCAGAGGTAGATAATCTACATATAAATAGTAACTGCCAGGGGTGCATCTAGCAATTACTGGATCACTAAAAAGTGTCAGCCTGGGTGATGGAGATACTTTAGGTCTTATAGTTGGTGCAATCTGCAATGCTCTGTGGCATTTGTCCATTGAGTCTTTCCTACATTATGGCTTAGCAGGTTGGCACTTGTGTTATCTATGTGTGTTAAGTATCTTTACTTTTTCTATTAATTCTATATTTTTTTCTCTTACATTAGTGCACAAAATGATCCTGCTTACGGCCTGAATGTTTTTCTCAAGGCTATGTACATGGTGGACAACGTGACTTCTTCAAGCTGAGATTACAAATAAAACTACTGCTAATGGAGAGTTCTTATCTACCAAAGTCCTCATAAAGCCCGGAAGAGCAACTCATGATACCAAACATTGGCCTACTTCAGAAGAGGGGAAGAGATTGCTGAGAAAATGTTAAAAGATAAAAAAGAAAGTCAACAAAAAATCAAAAAAAGCAAAGAAAGTTATTCAAACCATATACCCTATACATAAACCCTTCTACCCATATGAAATATATATATTCTCTTTCCTCACCCCTACTCCAAATAAAAACAAAAATGTAAAAGATACTGCATGTATTCCTGATCTTTTTCCTTCTCCTGCATCCAGTGACCTTCCTTAGAAACTTCAGATGGTGAGCTGCAGAATCTGCCTGACACCATATCTGGCAATGCCTGGCAAGTGCAGAAAGTTAAAGGACATCTATTGGACAATCTGACAGCAAAGTCACGAATAATTACAAAGGAAATTTGTTTTTGTTTTTTTTAACTAGATTAAAGATGTATTTTGGCAAGAAGACATTATTTTCTATTCACAGCTTCTATGTTATGAATGGGTCACCGAGTAGAAAAAGGCAAAACAAGCTAAGCCACAGAAAACCAGAGAGGTTGGTAACTATGCAGATTGCAGATCCCTGATCCTACCACACAACTAGCAGCAGCCGTGGAGCGTACCTACGAAGTTCCTAGATGCTTCGTCACAGCCGTTGAACTACATAAGCCTGAAGCATGAAAAGGAGAAAACTAACTGCCCTAGAGCAGACCCCAAAGGAAAGACAGCCCCCACACATGTATAGATGGTGAAACAAGATGAAAGCACAAACACAGGCAGGAAAATAGGCTGGGCAAATGATGGGGCCCAAACTAAACAGAAAGGACAGGAAAGGAAAGACACTGTCTGCAACCTGCAAAAAATCCTACAAAAATAATGTCCAACACTTCTGATAGCAAAATTAACCCTGAAGTCACTAGACTTCTCCCACTATATCAGCACTCTGAAATATTCTGAGACAGAGCAAAAAAAGAGGCCAGACTAGTAAGGGACAAAAAGCAAATTGGCAAATACAGATAAATAAGGGTGGAAATTCAGCGCAGCCCCCAGCCGGGGCTGGCTGACCACACAAAAAACTGAATAGACCAACAAAATCAAGTGTGAACATTAGCAGAAAAAACTTAGCTTTTGATGACTGGAACAGAGCTGAAAACCAAGAGCTGACAAGCCAGAAGGAATCACCAGCAACAGGATAGGGCGTCGGCTGTCTTAAATCCAGTCTGAGATTCCTGAGGTCCAATCGTCATCCTCAATATCAGGTGGAAGATCTTCACTGATTAAATCAGCCTCACTACCTCCTGTTACCACCAGAGGGAGTCTAGACGGAGAACTCACAACTGGTGAACCACAGAATGAACTCACAACACTTCTGGATCAATGGGCGCTCTATATAGAATTAACAGCACAGTCGTGCGCTTGCTTGACCACCGTTCATTACAAAAGGAGGACAGAAGTCCACCATTTTGACAAACGGTGAAAGAGTTCCTGGGTCCAGCTGAGTAGGAGCCTTGCTGGTGGTACGTGAGGGAAGCTTAAACATCCCTATACACCCACAGTAATGTAAGTAAGTATGTAAATGTGTGGCTCATCAATGGAGTGCAAGACAATGGTTTGCGGTTGACCACCACTGTTGCCGTGCGCGCTGGGTTACGTTCGCCATTTTTGCTATGTTCATTGTGATGGATCTAGGCTGCTGTGCACACACACAGCAGCCCCGCCCTGCCACAGGCTTTATTTAATTTGTGCATTTGTGTCTCAGCCTGCATCGCCCTTCATCTGTGTTTGCTGGTCTGGCAATGTGTGGAGGTCAAACCTGAGATGTCTATGTTCAGACCTGGTTGGCCTTTATCTACACTTGCTTCATCTGGCTGCACGGGAGTGATGCAGATATGCCTCAGGTACGGATTGCATTTGATATGGTCTTGCTTTTAAAATATCTAGGAGGCCATAATGGCACAGTGAACAATAAAAATGTAGAGTAGGACCCTCCACATGAGATTGCCTTGGCGCGGCGGGGTGGCTCAATTTATTGATCAATATTTTGCCAAATGTCTCATTTTGAATAAAGTTAGATGTTAATATGTGCATATGCACCTCATGTTATGCGTTCTAACCACAAGCAGCGCTGGCTTCTCTCTTTTTTTAGTGCAAGACAATGGACATGGTCAATTTTGAATTTCCTACACTAAAAATTTCAGATTAGCTACAGATTAGCGGATCTGACAAAATTCGAATCGCCAAATCACACTTTTGATTCTCCGTGAATTAAATGTTCCCTATTCTGCTCTGTGGTCTTACTAGACCTCAAAGCATAATAAATATAAGATGTAAAAATATCACAAAAACTCATACGCCCCTCTGTTCCTTGCCTGAAATCCAGTTGTCCACGTCTCTGCCCCGACGCATCTCCAACACGGTGTTCACTCTAGGCCAGAGCTTCTGGCTGCAAGCAGTCCCCAAAGTTAACTTCACATGTGCAATGATTTCAGGAGCCTACATGCAGCTGGAAATCCCTGTCTAGAGTCAATGCAGGCAGAGGACTGGACAGCGGTTAGGGAGTGACATGGGCGGACGGAAACATGAGCAGCCAGCAAAATGTTAAAGAGTTAAAAAGAAACACACATCACTGCTCACCTTTCCAGCTGCCTCGGCTATCCACTGTACGATCCTCTGTGTCTCCATCTTGCTTCATCTGCAGTGCTGCCGTAACTCCCTGCCCAGTGTTTTTTTAACCTTTTTCCGGCCCTCTGCTGTTCAATGATATGATGTGGATGGTCGCCATTTTGTTGAATTTGCACAGAACAAATTACCAAAAATCTGTATTTTCTAGAATGCAGATTTTTGCAAAATTTTAGTATAATTCAATTTCACTGTATTTTTAGAGCATTGTATATGACAAACTGCTCACTGCAGTTTCTCACCATCCACCAGGAGTGAATATATTAGTTTGGAGGACTGAGGATTGTATTATACTATATGGAGGACTATGTGGAGTATATAATACTATATGGAGGACTACGAGGAGTGCATTATACTATATGGAGGACTATGGTTAGTAATAATACTATATGGAGGACTGAGGAGTGTATTATACTAAATGGAGGACTGAGGAGGGTATTTTACTATAAGGAGGACTATAAGAAGTGTATTATAGTATAAGGAGTACTATAGAGAGTGTATTATACTATATGGAGGACTATGGGGCACATTATATTATATGGAGGACTATGAGTTGTGCATTATCCAATATGGAGGACTGTTGGTGCACATTATACTATATGGAGGACTATGGAGTGTATGATACTAAACAAGCAAAATACTCCATATTCATCAATTTATTGGATTGTTTATGCCGGAACAAAAATTATTGTTTTCAGAAGCACTTCGCCTGGTGAAAACTGTAGATGTGCTGCTGATAACATGATACTGTATGGGGACAGATTGATCTATTATGATTGTTCCGTCCCATCATTACTCCTCAGCTGGTGGAAAGAGGCCAGGAAAAGTGTTGAACGACTTCAATATTGTCAATCACACTTGTTTAGCAGCCTGAACTCAGCAGACGTAAATACAACCGAAATGCATTTGTGTGATGTGCAATATGTTAACATTTTGAGACCCAATTTTAAACTTTTTCATAGAGCCCCACTTTGCCTGAAACCGGCCCTGCCTATATACTACACCACACAAGAGAGCTGACAGATCCTCTATATACACTACACCACACAGGAGAGCTGACAGATCCTCTATATACTACACCCCACGGGAGAGCTGACAGATCCTCTAAATACTACACCACAGAGGACAGATCATCTATATACTACACCACACAGGACAAATCCTCTATATACTACACCACACACGAGAGCTGACAGATCCTCTAAATACTACACCACAGAGGACAGATCATCTATATACTACCCCACACAGGACAGATCCTCTATATACTACACCACACACGAGAGCTGACAGAACCTCTATATACACTACACCACACAGGAGAGCTGACAGATCCTCTATATACTACACCCCACAGGAGAGCTGACAGATCCTCTATATACTACACCCCACAGGAGAGCTGACAGATCCTCTATATACTACACCCCACAGGAGAGCCGACAGATCCTCTGTATACTACACCACACAGGAGAGCCGACAGATCCTCTATATAGTACATCACACAGGAGAGCTGACAGATCCTCTATATACTACATCACACAGGAGAGCCGACAGATCCTCTATATACTACACCACACAGGAGAGCTGACAGATCCTCTATATACTACACCACACGGGAGGGCTGACAGCTCCTCTATTTACTACACCCCACAGGAGAGCTGACATATACTCTTTTTACTACACCCCACAGGAGAGCTGACAGATCCTCTATATACTACACTACAGAGGAGAGCTGACAGCTCCTCTATATACTACACCACACAGGAGAGCCGACAGATCCTCTATATACTACACCACAGAGGAGCGCTGACAGATCCTCTATATGCTACATCACACAACAGAGCTGACAGATCCTCTATATACTACACCACACAGGAGAGCTGACACATCCTCAATATAATACACCCCACAGGAGAGCTGACAGATCCTCTATATACTACACTACAGAGGAGAGCTGACAGCTCCTCTATATACTACACCCCACAGAAGAGCTGACAGATCCTCTATATACTACACTACAGAGGAGAGCTGACAGATCCTCTATATACTACATCGCACAGGAGAGCCGACAGCTCCTCTATATACTACACCACACAGGAGAGCCGACAGATCCTCTATATACTACACCACAGAGGAGAGCTGACAGATCCTCTAAACACTACACCACACAGGAGAGCTGACAGATCCTCTATATACTACACCACACAGGAGAGCTGACAGATCCTCTATATACTACACCACACAGGAGAGCTGACAGATCCTCTAAATACTACACCACACAGGAGAGCTGACAGATCCTCTATATACTACACCACACCGGAGAGCTAACAGATCCTCTATATACTACACCACACAGGAGAGCTGACAGATCCTTTATATACTACACCACACAGGAGAGCTGACAGATCCTCTATATACTACACCACACAGGAGAGCTGACAGATCCTCTATATACTACACCACAAAGGAGAGCTGACAGATCCTCTATATACTACACCACACAGGAAAGCTGACAGATCCTCTATATACTACATCACACAGGAGAGCCGACAGATCCTCTATATACTACTCCACAGAGGAGAGCTGACAGATCCTCTATATACTACACCACAGAGGAGAGCTGACAGATCCTCTATATACTACACTACACAGGAGAGCTAACAGATCCTCATGGTAACACAAAACCCAGATATACCCGACCAAAAGAATAAACCAGGACACCCATGTTGGATAGAGAAAAGGCCATGACAAATCTTTAAGAAATAACCATAAATGAATAAATAATTTTAGAAATAGATTTATTTAGGAAATTGGTGACATGTTAAATACATATATCACCCACTGTATATTGAGAGCTGTCAGTTTTCTATTACATGAGGTCTTGTTTTCTGCAGGAGGAGTTGATGTTTTTACTGGTACTATTTTCTTGGACATCACATTTTTCAATCGCTTCCATTACTATGTTCTGAGATGTATGAGTTTTTATTTCTCTGCTGATGGAGCTGTATGGCAGCTTGTATTTTGCGGGAATAGATGATGTTTTCAATGAAAAAAGAGGATATGATTTGAATTTTTAGATTCTTAAATACTTTTGACATCATTTTGTAGTCCCCATAGGGGACTTGAAACCGCTTATGTTAGAGATGAGCAGATCTTTTGAATTTCAAATTTAAGTACTTTGCCGATCTTCCCCAAAAGATTTGAGTTGCAGCAAATAAATTCACTCGAATTTCAATACTTGAATGCTTGTAAAATACACTTGGTAAACACAGAGAGAGAGAAAGAGAGGACCCCGCTAACCTTAATAGCTTACATTCTCCAAGAGAGAGAGAGAGAGGACCCCACTGACCTAAATAGCTTAAATTATCCAAGAGAGAGAGAGGACCCCACTGACTTTAATAGTTTAAATTCTCCAAAAAGAGAGAGAGGACCCCACTGACCTTAATAGCTTAAATATTCCAAGAGAGAGGGAGGATCCCACTGATCTTAATAGCTTAAATTCTCCAAGAGATAGAGAACGAGAGAGAGAGGACCCAACCGACCTTAATAGCTTAAATTCTCCAAGAGAGACAGAGGACCCCACTCACCTTAATAGTTTAAATTCTCTGAAAGAGAGAGAGAGGACCCCACTGACCTTAATAGCTTAAATTCTCCAAGAAAGAGAGAGAGGACCACACTGACCTTAATAGCTTAAATTCTCCAAGAGAAACAGAGGACCCCACTGATTTTAATAGCTTAAATTCTCC
Organism: Dendrobates tinctorius; assembly: GCF_039654945.1. Lineage (NCBI taxonomy): Eukaryota > Metazoa > Chordata > Amphibia > Anura > Dendrobatidae > Dendrobates > Dendrobates tinctorius. Next base: position 4,546,268 of record NW_027361912.1, read on the forward strand.
AATAGAGAGAGAGATGATCTCACTGACCTTAATAGTTTAAATTCTGAGAGAGAGAGAGGACCCTACTGACCATAAGAGCTTACACTCTACAGGAGATAGAGAGGACACCACTGACCTTAATAGCTTAAATTCTCAAAGAGAGAGAGAGAGGACCCCACTGATCTTAATAGCTTTTATTCTCCAAGAGAAAGAGAGGACCCCACTGATCTTAATAGCTTAAATTCTCCAAGAGAGAGAGAGGAACCCACTTATCTTAATAGCTTTTATTCTCCAAGAGAGAGAGAGGACACCACTGATCTTAATAGCTTTTATTCTCCAAGAGAGAGAGAGGACCCCGCTAACCTTAATAGCTTAAATTCTCCAAGAGAGAAACAGGACCCCACTGACCTTAATAGCTTAAATTCTCAGAGAGAGAGGGAGAAAGAGGACCCCACTGGCCTTAATAGCTTAAATTCTCTAGGGGAAGAGAGCGAGGACCCTTCTGACCTTAATAGCTTAAATTCTCCAAGAGAGAGAGGACCCTGCTGACCTTAATAGATAAATTCTCCAGGAGAGAGAGAGGACCCCACTAACCTTAATAGCTTAAATTCTCCAGAAGAGAGAGAGGACCCCCTGACCTTAATAGCTTAAATTCTCCAGAAGAGAGAGAGGACCCCCTGACCTTAATAGCTTGTCCTATATTGAGAAGGTAATAAAAATTTATTTCCATTATTGCAAGAGATCACTTTTCCAAGTTGGTTCAGTGGAGATCCAACTGCTGAGACTCCCAAGAATAATGAAAACTGGGCTGCAAAGTGCTTCATTGGTCAGAAGAGGTAACCCCGCATATTACTGCCTCATTTTTTGTCAATGGGACTGCCATAAAAAGTCAAGTGCTATCCCTAGCAGTGCCATAGAGGAGGAATAGAGTGGTGGCACACATGCAGCACCACCGCTCCATTATTATGGTACATTTTAGAGCTCTGTTCTCAGGATCCTGATCTATCTGCAAGTTATCACCTCTCTTTTGGCTAAGAGATCATTTAAAATAATGGGAAATGTCTCCCTTTTTTTCTATCTTTACTGCCCTCATTCTGTATCTAAATGTGCTCTTCTGAAGCCAAATGCCTCAGTTGCCTTCCCGGGGTTCTAAGGCCTGTTTCACACTTCAGTTTTCTGGCGTCAGTCAAAATCCGTCGTTAGCAGGAAAAAAAAGGATCCTACGGATTTGCCTGGCGGATCCGTCTTTTTCCCCATAGACTTATATTAGCGACGGATAGGTGTCCGTCGGCCAGAAAAAAACGTCAATAGGAACGTTTTTTGTCTCGGTCGAAAAGCCTGACAGTGACGGATCCGTCGCCGTCCGTCGTCTGCTAGAATGGACGCCTATGGGCATATGACAGAATCCGTCGCTTGATTCCGTTTTTTCAAACTAAGCATGCCCAGAGCAATTTCTCTTCAATTAATTTAACCCCAAAAGCCATTCACTGAAAAGTCTCATTCTCTCTCTCTCAGTATCCGTTTTTTCAACACTGACGGATTGCGACTGATTCTAAAAGACAGAAGTGTGAAACAAGCCTTAACACTGGGTGTAACGGAAGTTTTAAGTATTTTACTCAAAATAAGGCGTATATTTATTACAATTAGCTCCATTTTTTGGTTAATGGGAAGAATGTACCCTAAAATATAACATGTTGTCATTGGGCATCATTCTGTTTTATGGACTGAAAGACAAAACTAGAAAATCAAAGACAAATAATGGTTTTATATGTGTTTTTATTAAAAAGGAAAAAGGTCAAAACGTTGCAGAGAAGACAGAATAAAACTACTGAAGTGCATCTATAATGATTTTTATTCACAAAAACCACAGATACCAACCATAAAGACCCTATTTCCATATGGTGTGAACAAATTTAACCCCTTCCCGACATGTCCAAATTTTTCTCTTTTGCATTTTTGCTTTTTCCTCCCCGTCTTCCAAAATATTTTGATTGTGTCACCATTTTCTGAGACCGTAAGGTTTTGTTTTTTTTTCGGGTGATAGAGCTGGGTGAGGGCTTATTTTTTTCGGGGCGAAACAATGTTTTTATTGGTACCATTTTGAGATAGATACAACATTTTGATCGCTTCTTAGAGCATTGAATGTAGTTTTGCGGCAATCAAAAAATGCAATTTTGACATCTTTGTATTATTTACTGTTTAGGTTCATTATTTTTAGATTTTTATACATCGGACTTTCATGTACGAGGTGATACCACATGCGTGTATTTTTTTTTTATCTATGTTTTTAATGGGGAAAAAGAAGGGTGATTTGAACTTTTATTGGGCGTTTTTTAAAACTTTTTTTTTTGTTACTTTTCACTGTATGTGTTAGTCCCCTTAGGGGACTTTAACCTGTGATCCTCTAATTGCTTGTGATATACAATACTGCTGTATATAGTAAAAATCATGGTCTCCTTTGCAGTCCAGCTACAGGCTGGATTTAAAAGGAGCTATACGGTGACAGGCATGGAACCCCCGTTTGTCATATACCAACCCATCAGTACCCCACTATCACGTCATTGGGCATCAATGGGCGCACAGAGTGGTACGTCCCCCATGTCTGTGTGCTATAAAAGCCGTTAACAATCGTGGGCAGAGCTTCCATCCATTCGCCGCTGTTAGAGGCGGACTTTGATGTGTGCCAAGTATTTGCCAGGTATGGGGCGGGATCACAATATTTGTTTATGTATGGCAGATGTCGGTAAGAGGTTAAACAAATGATACCTATAAGAGACCCAAACAGTGCCATTGTCACCCTCACCAAAATTTGAACAATTATATCAAAATCATATAGTACAAAAACAAACAATAAGTGAAACAAAGCAGAGAAAATCTTAATTTTTAAAAGGGGTATCGTAGATCTAGAAAATGATTAAAGGGGAAAAGAAAAAAGCTACTATAATAAAAAGTTTTACTGATCTGGTAAATTCCCACATTGGCCCAAATTCATAATTGTTGTTTTGTTTTTTTAAAGTAATTTGCGCTTTTTTAGTGTCTTTAGTACATGCATCTTATTTTTTATATATTTTGTGCCATTTTGCAAGTTGTTTTTTTAAGCTATTTTTTTTTTCAAAAAACTTTGCTTATCCAGATGTTTTAGACAGATTCATCAAATGCCACTTTTCTCAAATGTCACAATTTTTTTTTTCTTATTGGCTCATCTCATCCCAGTTCTTGCTGTAGTAAGGTTTCTGGCAAACAATTTAGACAAACGAGTAACTTTTTAAGGGATTATTTGTGCTAAAAGGTAGCTAACAAATTAAATTCTGGCGGGGACTTGGGGGCACAACAGCAACTGGATAGTGAGCCGGGACTTAGTAGCAAGGAGTCCCCGAAGCAGGCTACAGCTCTCTGCCGTACAAGTAAAGTTCATAGAAACATCGGACAGAAGGAACTCCAGTGTAACTCAGTACTAGGAGTACTTCACTCAAAGGCGCTATAAGGAGACGTTCAGAAAGACACATGTTGGCGGAGTGTTGGAAAGGAGTATTCCATTTGGCCTGGAGGTTGACTGAGTCCCTGACCCGGAGTACACGGCGCGGAGGCAGGCACCTGTTTGTATACAGACTGTGAGTAAAGCTTTGGATCTACATGCCCTGGTGTCCTCCACTTATTCCAGCACCAACCTGCCCAGCACTGCTGCATCCCTTGCGCCAGACACTACACCATCTACGTGTCACTTCACTTACACTGCCCTGTGACTACAGCCCTGCCTGTGGAGGGCTATAACATCACTGCTGCACCACACCATCTGTCCCAGAGGATCTGTCTGCAGCGTCGGCTTACATCTCCATTGCCGAACACCACAGGTGGCGTCACGAATCACTTATAAACTTTCACCACCACAAGCACACTGAAACAACCCCCTTTTATAATGGGCACCCAGGGCCATGGGCCGGGTCACAGCTGCCGTGACATCTCCCATTGAAGCTCATCGGGCCCGGTACCGAGTACCCCACAGCCCTGGGTGTGAGGGCGTCCCACATCTAAATCCAGGATTGTGGGAAGGAGCGTGGATTAATGTATGAGCTGGAGGAATAGGATGAGATGGTGGTAAGAGGGTTTTGAGAGGGGAACAAACCATTAGATGAGGCCCACAATATGGCCCACCTCTGCCATAATATTGCAACTCATGAGGCTGATGGCTGTCCCAACGGTGATGAAAGAGGCCAACAGTGCGCCCATGACTGAAAGGGGCAGGTACACTTCTCCCACCAACTGATGGGACACTCTGATGTCCTGACTGGTCATCTGGTGTATTGTGTGGGAGCTGGTGGTGGTGCTGCTGGATTACCTGCTTCCAGTCACTGCAGCTGAGGCAGAGGCATGCAAAGGTGGTTCTGGTCTGAAAGCTACCACTTTTCCAGGAATTTTTAAACCACTTAAGGGTCATTCGGTACAGTAGAAGCAGGCACCACAATTTTGAGGACAGACCTAGCTCGCACCTTGACTGTCCTGGGAATGTCCCACTTAAAACTTGCCCGGCTGCAGCCAAATTCCACATCTCCATCTTCTGTATCCATGTGCAGGGGAAGTGATGTAGTGGTAAATGGGGTCACCTTGAAGGTGTGCCCAAAGGCAGCGTAGATGCGCTGCTCTGGACTTTGGAATTCTTCCTGTGACTGGTCAACTTCTCCAGGTGGTGTAGTTCCTTTTTGTGAACACTTTTGACCTAGCTTCTGAGTTTGGGCTCCCTCTGGTGGTTGCTGATGGTAATGGAGCTGATCTGGCTGACAGAAGTCAATCACCTGAGGATGATGATTGGAGGTCAGGTGTTACAGACTGGAAAGATTTAAGTGAGCAACCTTCTGTTAGTTGTTACCGGTGATTTGGTTTGCTTCCTGAGCATTTTGGAAGTCTGCTTGCCTCCTGCTCTATCCTGCATCTTTCAGATAAGTTTTTGTCTTCTTGAATCCTTTTTGCATTTTGATTCATTTTGCTTTTCTCTGATTTTTGCTTTGCTGGTGTGAGTTCAGCCTGGTTCCCTGCTGGGACCTGTTTCATATGCCACAGCTTATGTCAGTCTTTCCCCTGTTATATCAGTATCTTGGTTTTGCGTCCACTTAACACCAGAGTTCTGATTTAGTGGGGGAGAGGTCGTGTGGCCTTAGTATTTTTGCATATCAGACGTGTTGGTTTTTTGCGTGATTGCAGACAGTATCCTTTCTTGTCCTGTTCTATCTAGACAGTTTGGGCCCCATCATTTGCTTACTCCATTTTCTGACAAAAGAGAAGACTGAGAGGAGACTTAATAGCTGTCTACAAATATCTAAAGGACTGTCACATTGTAGAAGGATCAACTTTATTCTCATTTGCACAAGGAAAGACTAGAAGCAATGGGATGAAACTGAATGGGAGGAGACACAGATTAGATATTAGAAAAAACTTTTTGACAGTTAGAGTGATCAATGAGTGGAACAAGCTGCCACGAGAAGTGGTGCGTTCTCCTTCAATGGAAGTCTTCAAACAGAGGCTGGACAGACATCTGACTGGGATGATTTAGCGAATCCTGCTTTGAGCAGGGGGTTGGACCAGATGGCCCAGGAGGTCCCTTCCAACTCTACGATTCTATGATTCTATGACTGTGTTTTGTGCCTCATCTTGTCTCACCGTCAATATATGTTTGGGGGCTATCTATTCCCTTGGGGTTCTACTCTGGGCAGTTTAGCTTTCTCATTTCTCTCTTTAGGCTAAGTTAATTCTTTGGCTGTGCCCAGGCGTCTAGGGTATCGTAGGTACGTCCCATGGCTAATTCTAGTTGTGTCGTCAGTTTAGGGGTCTGCAATCCGCAGAGCTACCAACCTCTCTGTTTATCTGGTTACCTAGCCTATTCACTTGCTATCCTCCTCGGTTACCTAATCAAAACAGTTCCTGCCTCCTCTTGCTCCTTCCCAGCCAGAGCCAACACCTCGAATTCCAAGCATGTGTCCCTTCTTGTGCTTAGTGATCTGAAGGGGAGAAAATGAATCACTATAAAAACATTGTTAGCACGTTGCAACAAATCAATAAGTACATAGCAACTAAAAGAACTTAAGGACGCTGATAAATATCTGGGTCTAGAAATTGTAACTTGTCCAGGTATAAATAAGGCTTTTTATTCAAGGGCACAGAACCCCATTTGGTGAAGTGCTGCTGCTTGCAGCGGTATTGGTCACCGTAGCTCAACCACCTTCTGGTCACATCAGTCACTGCAAATAAACAAAAAATAAAAATACAGCAATCTATAAAGATGAGTTTGGACTACTGTCGCTTGTGTTTTGCACAGACAAAGTTTGTGGTCCACTGGGTAAAAATGGGAAATCACTGAACATGTCTCCTTTATTTATTTATCTAAGTTATAAGCGCAACTTTGAACTGTCTTGTTGTTTTGCTTTTTATGTCTATTTTATTTGGCCGATTTATATGTTTGGCTGAATGTTTTCAATGCACAATGCAATGAATAAAAGCCGTACTTATTGAGTGCTTCTTAAACTTCTGGTGCTTGGTCCTCATAATTTGGGAACAGTCTGGTTCTTTTGCGTTCTGTGCATAAAAAAATCAGACACTATATGGATTGTCCGTGTGGAGTCCGTTTTTATTCTTACACCAATAGACTTGTATTGGCGAGTCTCATTTGATACACATGGCCAAATATTGATCGATCTCGATGTCCAATGTATCCCAGAGATAAGACACGTCTGTCAGCGTCTTTCTCATAGAGAACACAGGAGAACTCAGCTGAACAAGCACTCCCATGTATGGGAGATCTGGACGAGTTTGCTGCCATAATTCAGATGACATCCATGTAATGTGTATAGCAGCCTTGGTTTTCATCTTGGAACTCTGCCAGGCAGGTCGTTTTTGTCCAATCTCTTCTTATGGTGGAGTCATGAACACTGACCTTAACAGATGCAAGTGAGGCATGCAGCTATTTGATGTTGTTGTGGGGTCTTTTGTGACCTCTTGAATGAGTTATTGCTGCATATCTGGGGTAATTTTGGTTGGCTTGACACTCCTGGGATGGTTCACCATTGTTCCATGTTTTCGCCATGTGTGGATAATGGCACCCACTGTGGTTTACTATAGTCTGAAAGCTTTAGAAATGGCTTTATAACCTCATCCAGACTAATAGATCTTAATTACTTTGTTTGGATCATGTCAGGATGTCTAGCTTTTGAGGAAATTTTTGTCTACTGAACTTTGCAAGGCAGGTCCTATTTAAGTGATTTCTTGATTGAGAATAGGTGTGGCAATAATCAGGTCTTGGTGTGGCTAGGAAAATTAATCTATGCATCCCAAATATATGATAAACCACAGGACTTGATAAGTACAGGCAGGCATGACAGTAATACTGGAAAACACGGCAGGTGTAGACAGGTACGGCTGGCATGCAGACTGACACGACAGGTGCAGGCAGGTATAGCTGGTATACATACTGGCACGCCTGATATACAGGCAAGCAGGTGCTAGCAAGTACGGCTGAAATACATTCAGGCAGGTGCTGGCGGGCACGGCTGGAATACAGGGACACAAGGCAAGTACTGGCAGATAGGTACAGGACAGGTAAACTGACTGATGGGTACTGGGACCTGACAACTAGCAAGCGTGCAGACAACTGACTTAGGACATTGCACAGGCAGCTCCATTCAGGTGGAGGTGCTTTAAATAATAATAAGTCTCCCACAGGGCTGTGGAGTTGGAGTCATGGAGTCGGTGTCCATTTTGGTAGAGTCGGAGTTGGAGTCTGTATAAAATGGACCAACTCCGACTCCTAAAATACATAATAAATTGGGTCCAGTAGTTCAGTGCAGGAAGTGCTGTAAATGTTTTCAGAATAATTTGGGAATGATATGAAATGTCTTATAAATGTCTGTTCTGTTCCTGATCTAAGAATGGTATAGAATGGTAATTCTAGAAAATTGGAACTGCATTGCTGCCATAGAAAGTGCATAGAAAATGAGTAAGTGCTATTTTATGTACATATGGAATTTTGGAAAATTGGAACTGCAATAATGCTATAGGAAAATTTACAGTAAAAATAAGGTACTTAGCGCATAATTTGACCAATGTATATGAGCCCAACTGCCACCGTCAAGGCGCACCATATAGTCGGTTCCCTGTCCTGATAAGACACCTGTTGGACTAAAAACCCTACAATTTATGAGGTAGGAAGGAACCAGCTGAAGGGAATGGGTGTAGAAGTTGCACTTTATGTACATGCTCAGTAGTGAGGCAATGCTATGGAGTCGGAGTCTTGGAGTAGGAGTTGGAAGTTAGGGAAATTGAGAGGTTAGAGTAAGTGGTTTGGTTTACTGACTCCACAGTCCTGGACTCTCCCAACCACTGGCTGGAGATGCTTTAGGATGGCGCACACTGTCCCCTCAAGAAGGAGGAAGCGCGCACTCTCAGCATAGTGCCCAGGATCTGCGAGCCATGCACAGACCCTAGGCAACAGCTGGAGTAGGAAGAAGAGTGGGATGGACGCCGTGGTGGTGAGAGAGTTGGCGTCCTTGCTGGGGAAGGGGGAAGCATGCAGGGACGCCGATGCTATAATCTGTTAAAGCACAAAAAAGTGGCCACTGACATTTTGTTCAATGGCTGCTTGTTTAGTTATTCCCCATTATTGGGAATCACCTCAATCCCCAACTTTGGATAAATGGTCTCAGGAGATGACTCGTCTACATAAAATAGAAGACCGAACTGACGAATTTAATGACCCAAATGACAAATTTTTCATGGAGTCTCTTTTTGGATTCCCCTGAGTTTCATTTAAGGGCCCGTTACGCATAGCGATATCGCTAGCAATATCGCTATAACGTCACTGGTTTAGTGACGTTATAGCGATATTACTAGCGATGTCGCTATGTCTGATACTTACCTCCGACCGGCTCCCCCGCTGGTTATCGCTGATCGCGCGAGAATGTCCTGGACCATTTCTCGTCGGCCACTTCCTGTTGGGCTTCCTGTGGCGACGACGAGCGACGCGTGGAGGCGGGCGGGAGGACGTCAGGATCGTCTGACAGGTAAGTAGCGACTGCCGAGCGCTGCTATGTTGCTGGTGAGACCTGCCTGTGTGGCAGCTCACTAGCGACTACTTAGCGATGCACCAGCGATCCTGACCGGGTCATATCGTGGTCGGGATCGCTGGTGCATCGCTAATTTAACAGTACCCTTACTCTTTACTGATACCCCAGCAGGTGGCACCTAGAGAGATAAAGATACCCCCCCACACACACTTTTTCTATATTTTCTTCTCTCCTTGCTTCTTTGGTAGCTTTCTCTGTTTTATAATGTTTCAAGATATGGAACATACCTTTTCTTTCTCCCTTTCTACTACTTTAAGGCTTTGAGTTGTGATCTTGGATTAAAACTGAATTATATATAATGGGGATGCTGAATATTACAATGTCGGACCTATTGGGTGTAAACTCATACAGTAATACCTTATATGTGATTTGTGAGATTGAATATAGCTTACGTCATTGTAGGTTCTTCCTTATATTCTGCTTTAACGAAATCTGTATAATATGAAAATCTTTATTAAAAATTGATTAAACATAAAGTCTACATATTCGGCAATATAGGAGTGTACCTAGAAGATCCAGTAACCCAGAATGAACTTTTCAGTGGAATCCCTGTCCCTATTGCACCTCTGATTGGCTTGTCACAAAAGAGATTACTGTGATAATCTTTCAAAAGACAACCTATCGTCAGAAAATGGTGGGATGCCACCTCTACTGCTGTTTTTATTTTTGTCTGGAGTCCTGGGTCCTTCTGCCCTTCCGAATCCAATTGCAGCTATTGTAGCTACAGCAATTGTCCCACTCCTTGGCCATGGGGTCCAACCAGGTTCCTAAGACTTAGGCCTGTTTCACACTTGCTTTTTTTTGCAGCGCGTTTTTCCCGCAAAAAAAGCATTGAAAAACGCATACAAAAGCATACAACTGCTGCGTTTTTTTCAAGCATTTTTATGAGCATGCATGAAAAAAACGCAGCGTTTTTATGCGTTTGTATGCGTTTTTAGTGCGTTTTTACCGCGTTTGCGTTTTTTCCAACATTAGGTGGCCCCTCACACTAACCCAAACCATGACTTTACTAACCCTAACCCTGACCCTAACCCTAACCCTAACCCTGACCCTAAACCTAACCCTAACCCTAACCCTTAACCAAACCATACTTAACCCTAACCCTGACCCTAACCCTTAACCAAACCATACTTAACCCTAACCCAAACCCTAACTAACCTTAACCCTAACCCTAACCCTGACACTAACCCTAACCCTGACCCTAACCCTAACCCTTAACCAAACCATACTTAACCCTAACCCTGACCCTAACCCTTAACCAAACCATACTTAACCCTAACCCAAACCCTAACTAACCTTAACCCTAACCCTAACCCTAACCCTGACCCTAACCCTAACCCTAACCCTGACCCTAACCCTTAACCAAACCATACTTAACCCTAACCCTGACCCTAACCCTGACCCTAACCCTTAACCAAACCATACTTAACCCTAACCCTGACCCTAACCCTGACCCTAACCCTAACCCTAACCCTAACCCTGACCCTAACCCTAACCCTGACCCTAACCCTAACCCTTAACCAAACCATACTTAACCCTAACCCTGACCCTAACCCTTAACCAAACCATACTTAACCCTAACCCTGACCCTAACCCTTAACCAAACCATACTTAACCCTAACCCAAACCCTAACTAACCTTAACCCTAACCCTAACCCTGACCCTAACCCTAACCCTAACCCTGACCCTAACCCTAACCCTAACCCTAACCCTTAACCAAACCATACTTAACCCTAACCCTGACCCTAACCCTTAACCAAACCATACTTAACCCTAACAAAAACCCTAACTAACCTTAACCCTAACCCTAACCCTGACCCTAACCCTAACCCTAACCCTAACCCTGACCCTAACCCTTAACCAAACCATACTTAACCCTAACCCTGACCCTAACCCTGACCCTAACCCTTAACCAAACCATACTTAACCCTAACCCTGACCCTAACCCTGACCCTAACCCTAACCCTAACCCTAACCCTGACCCTAACCCTAACCCTAACCCTTAACCAAACCATACTTAACCCTAACCCTGACCCTAACCCTTAACCAAACCATACTTAACCCTAACCCTGACCCTAACCCTTAACCAAACCATACTTAACCCTAACCCTGACCCTAACCCTGACCCTAACCCTAACCCTAACCCTGACCCTAACCCTAACCCTAACCCTGACCCTAACCCTTAACCAAACCATACTTAACCCTAACCCTGACCCTAACCCTGACCCTAACCCTAACCCTAACCCTGACCCTAACCCTTAACCAAACCATACTTAACCCTGACCCTAACCCTAACCCTGACCCTAACCCTTAACCAAACCATACTTAACCCTAACCCTGACCCTAACCCTAACCCTAACCCTGACCCTAACCCTAACCCTAAACCCCCTTAACTAACCCTAACTTTACCCAAACCCCTAAATTCCATTGTCTAAACTAATGGTAAAAAAAAAACGCATGTGCAAAAAAACGCATACATAAGCATGCCAATGCGCACATATGCTCACCATAGACTTATAATGGGTGTCTTGCTGTAAAAAAACGCATTGCGCGCGCATGCGTTTTTTTGAGGCAAATCGGACGCACAAAAAATGCAACAAGTTGCATTTTGTGCGCCCGAGCGCATACCGCAAAAAAACGCATGCGCGGTAAAACGCGTACAAACGCATGTGTAAGCGCACATAAGCGCATCCCATGCAAAGTATAGGAAAAAAAACGCATGCGCTATTTAGCGCTAAATTACCGTGAAAAAAAACGCAAATGTGAAACCAGCCTTACACAGTAAATTACTTGTACAAAAGTCATGTATGCCTTTGAGTCATACAGAGGAATATTGGTCTTATTGGATAAATCTAAGCAATTTTTTTTTTAAACTGTAAATTTTTATTAAAGTTTCAGAAAAGATAAGGCTGTATTCACCAGTACAAAACAACACTTTTTACAAACACATATCACGTAAAATAATCATCCCATTATTACTCCAAGTGATTAGAATAAGTATTAATGGGGCCTCTTATCTATACATATATAGCTGATATAATTGTATATGTGCTGAGGTCACAGTGACAATGTTCCATAGCTGACTACAGTGAGGTCACAATTACCGGACAGTTCTAGATGCCGTGTAATGCCTAATTCCTTTGAGGGTTGTTGAAGGCGTTAGAGAGAGAGGATTGTGGCGTTTTGTCAGTGCAAATATGGCAAACAAAAAGCGATATAAGTGTATTATTATGTTTGATTCAGAGAGCAGCAGTGATGATGAGGATTTCCATCAGGTGAGCCGTCACTTCTCTGCGTTATTCTTACATATTACTAATCTATGGTGTATGATGATTTATGTGACGACTTGTTAGATTGCATAACATTGCTGATTCTTAGCTCCTTAATAGCTGATAATGAAGAGTAGTATTCCTGTTTGGGTGTTAGGTCAATAAGCTGCGACCTTAGAAAATCATGAAAGAGTTTATATCCATCTTACTAGACCGTCACTAACAATTATATTACTAAATACTGTATATTATTACTCTTCTATAAGAATAAACTGCATCTTGTAAAAGCCAGAGCTGGCTCCGTGTGATATTTTCATACCCTTACTGATGTTTCTGATGATCAATGTTACATTTGGGGTCTTATATTTCATCTCTTTTTCTAGTCCCATCACAGAAAAAAAAGACCAAGACTTCCAAACTATCAGCTGGAAGGTGGATTAAAAACTGGAATAACACCTATAGACCTAGGTACTGATTCCTAATGCATTCTGGTCCCTGATAAGTGCCCTAACAATATTGGGTTTAAAAGAACAACTTTGCTTGGGATTTTAGGGTTTGCAGCCTCTATATATTTTTATTTTTGCTGTGTCTCACTCATTGGGACTTGATTACACTGGGCCCGTTCATCAGAAACCTTGTCAAGTCCTAGTAGACCGTTTTAATCATCACTTACTACTGTAAACCATAATAACGGTCTAATATATTCATTTTTCTTTCTTCCTCAGAACTAATAACATCTTTTCCGTCATGTAGCAATGACACCTTCAGGTAGGATGAATCACATCTCCTCCAACTCTGAGCTCAGGTCCCATCGGGAGACATTATGGGGGACAATCACTGTCCTTCATCCCGGATTCTTATAAGACCATGGTGGATCCTGGGCTCTGAATTATTTCATCTGATCCATTTATATCAATAATTTCCTCCATAATCTCATTCAGTTTTAATATTAGAATTTTCCTCACTGATTCTTATTTCTGTATTTGTTTTCACAGTTCCACCGATGTCATTGTTATTTCTGACGATGACGATTATTCTTGTGGGGAGAAAACATCATCTCGCAAAAGTAAGGACTAATTAGCCGTGTTTTCTAGACACAACCTGGATTTCTGATATTTGACACAGTCCATTAATCCATTTTCTGTTCTATGTTATTCACAGGACTCAGGACTTCTGACATCGAGGCTGATGATGCCCCTGAGCAGCGCGGACCTCCAGACAGTGATGATGACGACTGTATCATAATAGAACCATCATCTCCTGTCACTGGTGAGTGTCCAAATCTATGGATTATATCACAATCTATACAGATTACATACATTTCCCCTAAAGATAATCTAACAATAGTAAGGTGCACCTTGACCTGATAGCCAACAAGTGGACACAGGACTTTAAAGTAGAATTGCACATTAATTTCTGGTGCCTTTTTAGTCAAGGACTGCAGATTTTGCTAATCTTTATAAGAATATTATATAGATGCCTTAATGTAAAACTTACGAAAGATGGAAAGATTTTCACTGCTCCATGTTTCCTTCCAGATACAGAATCATCTGAATGCCTGGAGGGATCCACCTCCGAGGAGCAGTAAGTTATGATATACTATAAGCTTAGAAGTGGTGCCCCCTACTGGTGGACATCTTCAGCCATCAGCTCAGTTCACAAAATTCAGCACTTCCACATCTCCTTGTTTTACACCCTAATCCATGTCAGGGTGTAGTAAATCCTTTCTCTTTGCCCTGTATAACTCCTGGCACCCAATGAAACCTTCCAGCTCCGCTAACATATCAATGATATTGGATTCTTGCATTGACACTTATGGGAGATTTATCTCAGTGCTGATATTTCCACCTGCCAGGACTCATAGCTTATTGCTGGCTGCCCCTATTGTATATGTGCCACTACCTTCTACCATTGGGGTGACTCGATCCTTAATCGGGAAATCCCTTCTAAATTGTAAGGGAAAGGAATGAATCTGTAAATGTAATGTATGTCCTGAGATATGACCAAAGGCATCATCTATGATCTTCTGTTCTTCCAGGCCTATTTGTACCATCCAAGGCTGCTTCCTAGAGGACATCACATCCCTGGCATCTCCATACGTGCAGGACTTTCAGAGCACCAAACACGAGTTGGTTGCGAGGCTGTTCAAGCTCTACAACAGCACCATGTTTGAGAACGAGGTAAAATATTACAATCCCCCGGGTTGTACATCCTCATTTATACTCTGCTATCCGTAACTCCTCATGTAAACGTCTGTGTAATAAATCATCAGTAACCTTTGCTATTCCTCCATGTAAATCCACCATTATACTGGTGCAGAAGAGGTAGCTGTCACCTCAGGAGTCTTTAGGACCAGTAGTTATACCTCCCTTTTGTAGTGTCCTAGAAGGGACAGCATTTTCTGCTGATTTTGATTGAATTACAGACATAATGTATTTTATTTTCTTCATTCCTCATCTTTAGCTTCCTGACTCCAAAATACAATTCACATGGAGCAAAAGACTCAGGGCAACATGTGCTTACTGCACAAACATCTATAAGGACGGGGAACAGTATTCCACCATCGAACTCTCGGACAAAGTGTGTGACTCCTCAGGTAAGTCTCACATGACAATCATTTGGTAAAAATGTGACATTTTGATAGAATTACAGGTTTGTTAAAGAGAACCTGTCATGTGAAAAAATGCTATTAACCTGCCGATATTGGGTTAATCTGCAGATTGACGGCATTCTGAACCTGCCCGGCACTGGCACTTAGCCCTCCTTTGCTGGGAGGAAATGAACTTTATTTTACTCGACAACTTTCGTCATAGGGATGGAACGGTCAAGGGTTCAGTCACCGCTCTGGGTATAGCGCTGCAACTGTAACCGTGCCCCCCCCGGCACCGACTGACAGCCAGGTCTAATTTTAAGCTGCTATCAGTCAGTGGCAAGGGGTTGTTTACAGACGCCACTTCCTTTACACAGAGCAGTGACTGTACCCGTGTTGGCGGCGCCGCTGTGACTGGAAGCCGAACGCTGCCAGAGGGAATAAAGTTTATTTCCTCCAGGTCTAAGTGCCGGCGTCGGGAAGGTTCAGAGCGCCATAAACCTGCAGATTAACCCCATATCTGCAGAATAATAGTTAATTTTTTCACATGACAGCTTCCATTTAAGGCAGGATTGAAGTTACTGCAATTTTCATAGCTTCCAAACAAGAGAAACACACACATGCATGGCTATACTATATGTTGTTCACCGGAAGTGATCATTAAAAACCTTGAGGGACCCCTGTTTCCTTAATAGTGAAGGATCCAGAGATAAAAAGTGGATAAAATACACATAAATAGTGACAGCCAGGGCTGCAACTAGAAATTACTGGGACGATGAATCAGAAGAGTCAGCCTGGATGATGGTGAACCTCCAGGTCCTATACCTCCAAAGCTCCAGGGCAAATGTTTATCGAGCCTTTCATATAATATGCCCTAGCAGGTTGGCACGTGTGATGTAAAATATCTTCTTAATTTATAGTAATTATATATTTTCTGTCTTTAGAGCGCCTTAGAGATGCACTGGCACATGAATTGTGCCATGCCGCCTGCTGGCACATTGAGGGAGTTCAAAACGATGGACATGGACAACTCTGGAGATCCTACACGGAAAAGGTCATCCATGTTCACCCCGAATTGCCACCTGTGAGCATGTATCATGCATATGACATTAATTACCCTTACAACTACATGTGTGCAAGGTGTGGATACAAGTAAGGATATATTTTATTTTTACAAAATTATAAAGAAACTACATTAATGCAATCTATTTTCTGCTACCAGGAGATCACTGAAGACTTGAGATCTAATTTTTCATGAATAATCCATTCCCCTTCTCCAGTAACTGATATTTCAACACTTTCTTGGCTACTAATCCATGTTCTGTCTCCTTAGAGTCGGCCGTTTCAGGAAAATCAGTGAACAGAGAAAATTTTGCCGTAAATGTGGAGGAAAACTTCTCATCCAAAACACCGATTAAGTTGAGGACCATCCATCTCCTTAGATCATACTCCATCCACACCTCATGGGGACCCATATTCCAGATATAAAACCAGAATCTGGAAAAATCCAACATAACCTGGACAAACAAAATCCAGGTGCCACTATCAAACAAAAGCAATTTATTGCTTCCATTACCAAATGTAAGTGTATATGTTCATTGCAGCAGTGTACACAACATTTATACATTAGTCAGTGTCCGGTACATGTAAGGAAACACATATCCTACAGAAACAATGTCTTACATACTCACAGCATTAGAAAGGATGGCAGATTAAGATTATTATAAACCAAACCAGTATTAAATGTAATAAGGACTGAGAAGAGGAAATAGACAATTTTCTTATTTTATTCTGGAATGATTTATTTCACATTGAAGTCCTAACATAATCATATCTATAAAGTAATAATTTCCTCAATATACAGTACAAAGTAAGTGTATTACTAAAAAGTTATTCCGACTATCCACATTCACAGAACACCATCAAGGATGAAACTCTTATAAAGATTATGCTCCAGGCCTGCGTGTGTTTCTGAAAGTTATAGATGTGGAGGAAATGTGCTTTCTCTGGGCAGAGGATATGCATAAAACACATATGAATGTGTCACCTGTCCCGGCTCCAGTGCCAGGCAATGCTTCCTCCTACTATGGCTGGCTCCCTCCGTGCTAGTCAAAAAAAGATCCACTGGAAAGTAGCAGTAAGTTATATAAAGTTCTATATTTTTAACAAGGACTTTTATATTAAGTATCAAGACCATAGCTATGAAATTTGCTCAGCCATTAGCCTAATTCATACTGCACTCGTACTGCACCGGCACTTATTCAGTGTGTTCTGAGAAGGGTCGGTGTTAGGAGTAGGCAGACTAGGCATTTGCCCAGGGCCCCGGCTGCTGATAAAGGCCCACCACACGGCCGCTATGGGGCCCTTGAGTCAGCGCTGCCCTCCACCTCCCCGCATTCCACTATATCAGCATCATGCTGATAACATGATACTGTATGATGGTTCTGTCCTCATCATTGTTCCTCAGCCGGTGTAAAGAGGCCGAGAAACAAGAGTCAAACAACTTCAATATTGTTGCTCATGCTCGTCTAGCAGCATTAACTCAGCGCATGTAACTACAACTGAAATGTCTGTGTGATGGTGCAATATATGAGCATTTGGGGCCCCACTTTAAAGTTTTACCCAAGGAGCCACTTTGTCTAAAACTGGCCTTGGTTCTGAGACATTATACCACGCTTACTATATGCTCTTCCATTATTTGCAGACCTTGTGTAACATCCATGGCTGCTTCCTAAAAGATATTACATCGTCCACATCTTACATTGTGGATTTCCAGAAGACTAAACACGTTCTGGTAAATTGACTGTTCAAGCTATGGAACGGCACCACGTTTGATAAGAACTTTAAGAAGGTAAAAAAAGCAATCCCTCTAGTTGTACATCCTCATCTATATACTGTAACTCTTCATTTAAGCTTTCATATAAATAAATTATCCATAACCTTTACTATTCCCACATGTAAATGCACATTTATAGAGGTGCAGAGGTACCAGTCACCTTGGGACCTGGTGCCTAAGGGAGTCTTTTGGACCAATACCCACTTTTTTGAGTTTCCTTGAAGGGACTGCGTTTTCTGTTCTGTTTTAGAACAGCAGATATCATTCACTTTGATTGTTCATTCCTAATCTTTAGGTTCCTGGTTCTGTACAAAGAACTTGAAGTAAAAGACTGAGGGCAACCTGTGCCCATTGTCTCCATATCTGTCAGAATGAGGATCGATATTCCAGGATTGAGATGTCTGAGACATTCTGTGACTCCACAGGTAAGTTTTACATCACAATCATTTAGCAAAAATATGACATTTTGATAGAAGTCACAGGTTGTTATGGCTGGATTGAAGCTACGGCAACTTTCAGAGCTTCCAGACAAGAGAAACATACACATGCATGTCTTTATATTCGTAACTCAACACAATTGTTGAAAAGTTTTCAAAAATCTCCTTTTCATAAATGTGGGGGATCAGAGGTGGATAATCTACATATAAATAGTAACTGCCAGGGGTGCATCTAGAAATTACTGGATCACTAAAAAGTGTCAGCCTGGGTGATGGAGATACTTTAGGTCTTATAGTTGGTGCAATCTGCAATGCTCTGTGGCATTTGTCCATTGAGTCTTTCCTACATTATGGCTTAGCAGGTTGGCACTTGTGTTATCTATGTGTGTTAAGTATCTTTACCTTTTCTAGTAATTCTATATTTTTTCTCTTACATTAGTGCACAAAATGATCCTGCTTATGGCCTGAATGTTTTTCTGAAGGCTATGTACATGGTGGACAACGTGACTTCTTCAAGCTGAGATTACAAATAAAACTCCTGCTAATGGAGACTTCTTATCTACCAAAGTCCTCATAAAGCCCGGAAGAGCAACTCATGATACCAAACATTGGCCTACTTCAGAAGAGGAGAAGAGATTGCTGAGAAAATGTTAAAAGATAAAAAAGAAAGTCAACAAAAAATAAAAAAAAGCAAAGAAAGTTATTCAAACCCTATACCCTATACATAAACCCTTCTACCCATATGAAATATATATATTCTCTTTCCTCACCCCTACTCCAAATAAAAACAAAAATGTAAAAGATACTGCATGTATTCCTGATCTTTTTCCTTCTCCTGCGTCCAGTGACCATCCTTAGCAACTTCAGATGGTGAGCTGCAGAATCTGCCTGACACCATGTCTGGCAATGCCTGGCAAGTGCGGAAAGTTGAAGGACATCTATTGGACAATCTGACAGTAAAGTCACGAATAATTACAAAGGAAATTTGTTTTTGTTTTTTTTAACTAGATGTATTTTGGCAAGAAGACATTATTTTCTATTCACAGCTTCTGTGTTATGAATGGGTCACCGAGTAGAAAAAGGCAAAACAAGCTAAGCCACAGAAAACCAGAGGTTGGTAACTATGCAGATTGCAGATCCCTGATCCTACCACACAACTAGCAGCAGCCGTGGAGCGTACCTACGATGTTCCTAGATGCTTCGTCACAGCCGTAGGACTACATAAGCCTGAAGCATGAAAAGGGGAAAACTAACTGCCCCAGAGCAGACCCCAAAGGAAAGACAGCCCCCACACATGTATTGATGGTGAAACAAGATGAAAGCCCGAACACAGGCAGGAAAATAGGCTGGGCAAATGATGGGGCCCAAACTAAACAGAAAGGACAGGAAAGGAAAGACACTGTCTGCAACCTGCAAAAAATCCTACAAAAATAATGTCCAACACTTCTGATAGCAAAATTAACCCTGAAGTCACTAGACTTCTCCCACTATATCAGCACTCTGAAATATTCTGAGACAGAGCAAAAAAAGAGGCCAAACTAGTAAGGGACAAAAAGCAAATTGGCAAATACAGATAAATAAGGGTGGAAATTCAGCGCAGCCCCCAGCCGAGGCTGGCTGACCACACAAAAAACTGAATAGACCAAAAAAATCAAGTGTGAACATTAGCAGAAAAAACTTAGCTTTTGATGACTGGAACAGAGCTGAAAACCAGGAGCTGACAAGCCAGAAGGAATCACCAGCAACAGGATAGGGCGTCGGCTGTCTTAAATCCAGTCTGAGATTCCTGAGGTCCAATCATCATCCTCATTATCAGGTGGAAGATCTTCACTGATTAAATCAGCCTCACTACCTCCTGTTACCCCCAGAGGGAGTCTAGACGGAGAACTCACAACTGGTGAACCACAGAATGAACTCTCAACACTTCTGGATCAATGGGCGCTCTATATAGAATTAACAGCACAGTCGTGCGCTTGCTTGACCACCGTTCATTACAAAAGGAGGACAGAAGTCCACCATTTTGACAAACGGTGAAAGAGTTCCTGGGTCAAGCTGAGTAGGAGCCTTGCCGGTGGTACGTGAGGGAGTCTTAAACATCCCTATACACCCACAGTAATGTAAGTAAGTATGTAAATGTGTGGCTCATCAATGGAGTGCAAGACAATGGTTTGCGGTTGACCACCACTGTTGCCGTGCGCGATGAGTTACGTTCGCCATTTTTGCTATGTTCATTGTGATGGATCTAGCCTGCTGTGCACACACACACAGCAGCCCTGCCCCAGGCTTTATTTAATTTATGCATCTGTGTCTCAGCCTGCATCGCCCTTCATCTGTGTTTGCTGGTCTGGCAATGTGTGGAGGTCAAACCTGAGATGTCTATGTTCAAACCTGGTTGGCCTTTATCTACACTTGCTTCATCTGGCTGCACGGGAGTGATGCAGATATGCCTCAGGTACGGATTGCATTTGATATGGTCTTGCTTTTAAAATATCTAGGAGGCCGTAATGGCACAGTGAACAATAAAAATGTAGAGTAGGACCCCCCACATGAGATTGCCTTGGCGCGGCGGGGTGGCTCAATTTATTGATCAATATTTTGCCAAATGTCTCATTTTGAATACAGTTAGATGTTAATATGTGCATATGCACCTCATGTCATGCGTTCTAACCACAAGCAGCGCTGGCTTCTCTCTTTTTTTAGTGCAAGACAATGGACATGGTCAATTTTGAATTTCCTACACTAAAAATTTCAGATTAGCTACAGATTAGCGGATCTGACAAAATTCGAATCGCCAAATCACACTTTTGATTCTCCGTGAATTAAATGTTCCCTATTCTGCTCTGTGGTCTTACTAGACCTCAAAGCATAATAAATATAATATGTAAAAATATCACAAAAACTCATACGCCCCTCTGTTCCTTGCCTGAAATCCAGTTGTCCACGTCTCTGCCCCAACGCATCTCCAACACGGTGTTCACTCTAGGCCAGAGCTTCTGGCTGCAAGCAGTCCCCAAAGTTAACTTCACATGTGCAATGATTTCAGGAGCCTACATGCAGCTGGAAATCCCTGTCTAGAGTCAATGCAGGCAGAGGACTGGACAGCGGGTAGGGAGTGACATGGGCGGACGGAAACATGAGCAGCCAGCAAAATGTTAAAGAGTTAAAAAGAAACACACATCACTGCTCACCTTTCCAGCTGCCTCGGCTATCCACTGTACGATCCTCTGTGTCTCCATCTTGCTTCATCTGCAGTGCTGCCGTAACTCCCTGCCCAGTGTTTTTTTAACCTTTTTCCGGCCCTCTGCTGTTCAACGATATGATGTGGATGGTCGCCATTTTGTTGAATTTGCACAGAACAAATTACCAAAAATCTGTATTTTCTAAAATGCAGATTTTTGCAAAATTTTAGTATAATTTAATTTCACTGTATTTTTAGAGCATTGTATATGACAAACTGCTCACTGCAGTTTCTCACCATCCACCAGGAGTGAATATATTAGTTTGGAGGACTGAGGATTGTATTATACTATATGGAGGACTATGTGGAGTATATAATACTATATGGAGGACTACGAGGAGTGCATTATACTATATGGAGGACTATGGTTAGTAATAATACTATATGGAGGACTGAGGAGTGTATTATACTAAATGGAGGACTGAGGAGGGTATTTTACTATAAGGAGGACTATAAGAAGTGTATTATAGTATAAGGAGTACTATAGAGAGTGTATTATACTATATGGAGGACTATGGGGCACATTATATTATATGGAGGACTATGAGTTGTGCATTATCCAATATGGAGGACTGTTGGTGCACATTATACTATATGGAGGACTATGGAGTGTATGATACTAAACAAGCAAAATACTGCATATTCATCAATTTATTGGATTGTTTATGCCGGAACAAAAATTATTGTTTTCAGAAGCACTTCACCTGGTGAAAACTGTAGATGTGCTGCTGATAACATGATACTGTATGGGGACAGATTGATCTATTATGATTGTTCCGTCCCATCATTACTCCTCAGCTGGTGGAAAGAGGCCAGGAAAAGTGTTGAACGACTTCAATATTGTCAATCACACTTGTTTAGCAGCCTGAACTCAGCAGACGTAAATACAACCGAAATGCATTTGTGTGATGTGCAATATGTTAACATTTTGAGACCCAATTTTAAACTTTTTCATAGAGTCCAACTTTGCCTGAAACCGGCCCTGCCTATATACTACACCACACAAGAGAGCTGACAGATCCTCTATATACACTACACCACACAGGAGAGCTGACAGATCCTCTATATACTACACCCCACGGGAGAGCTGACAGATCCTCTAAATACTACACCACACAGGACAGATCATCTATATACTACCCCACACAGGACAGATCCTCTATATACTACACCACACACGAGAGCTGACAGAACCTCTATATACACTACACCACACAGGAGAGCTGACAGATCCTCTATATACTACACCCCACAGGAGAGCTGACAGATCCTCTATATACTACATCACACAGGAGAGCCGACAGATCCTCTGTATACTACACCACACAGGAGAGCCGACAGATCCTCTATATAGTACATCACACAGGAGAGCTGACAGATCCTCTATATACTACATCACACAGGAAAGCCGACAGATCCTCTATATACTACACCACACAGGAGAGCTGACAGATCCTCTATATACTACACCACACGGGAGGGCTGACAGCTCCTCTATTTACTACACCCCACAGGAGAGCTGACAGATACTCTATTTACTACACCCCACAGGAGAGCTGACAGATCCTCTATATACTACACTACAGAGGAGAGCTGACAGCTCCTCTATATACTACACCACACAGGAGAGCCGACAGATCCTCTATATACTACACCACAGAGGAGAGCTGACAGATCCTCTATATGCTACATCACACAACAGAGCTGACAGATCCTCTATATACTACACCACACAGGAGAGCTGACACATCCTCTATATACTACACCCCACAGGAGAGCTGACAGATCCTCTATATACTACACTACAGAGGAGAGCTGACAGCTCCTCTATATACTACACCCCACAGGAGAGCTGACAGATCCTCTATATACTACACTACAGAGGAGAGCTGACAGATCCTCTATATACTACATCGCACAGGAGAGCCGACAGCTCCTCTATATACTACACCACACAGGAGAGCCGACAGATCCTCTATATACTACACCACAGAGGAGAGCTGACAGATCCTCTAAACACTACACCACACAGGAGAGCTGACAGATCCTCTATATACTACACCACACAGGAGAGCCGACAGATCCTCTATATAATACACCACACAGGAGAGCGGACAGATCCTCTAAATACTACACCACACAGGAGAGCTGACAGATCCTCTATATACTACACCACACCGGAGAGCTAACAGATCCTCTATATACTACACCACACAGGAGAGCTGACAGATCCTCTATATACTACACCACACAGGAGAGCTGACAGATCCTCTATATATTACACCACACAGGAGAGCTGACAGATCCTCTATATACTACACCACAAAGGAGAGCTGACAGATCCTCTATATACTACACCACACAGGAAAGCTGACAGATCCTCTATATACTACATCACACAGGAGAGCCGACAGATCCTCTATATACTACTCCACAGAGGAGAGCTGACAGATCCTCTATATACTACACCACAGAGGAGAGCTGACAGATCCTCTATATACTACACTACACAGGAGAGCTAACAGATCCTCATGGTAACACAAAACCCAGATATACCCGACCGAAAGAATAAACCAGGACACCCATGTTGGATAGAGAAAAGGCCATGACAAATCTTTAAGAAATAACCATAAATGAATAAATAATTTTAGAAATAGATTTATTTAGGAAATTGGTGACATGTTAAATACATATATCACCCACTGTATATTGAGAGCTGTCAGTTTTCTATTACATGAGGTCTTGTTTTCTGCAGGAGGAGTTGATGTTTTTACTGGTACTATTTTCTTGGACATCACATTTTTCAATCGCTTCCATTACTATGTTCTGAGATGTATGAGTTTTTATTTCTCTGCTGATGGAGCTGTATGGCAGCTTGTATTTTGCGGGAATAGATGATGTTTTCAATGAAAAAAGAGGATATGATTTGAATTTTTAGATTCTTAAATACTTTTGACATCATTTTGTTGTCCCCATAGGGGACTTGAAACCGCTTATGTTAGAGATGAGCAGATCTTTTGAATTTCAAATTTAAGTACTTTGCCGATCTTCCCCAAAAGATTTGAGTTGCAGCAAATAAATTCACTCGAATTTCAATACTTGAATGCTTGTAAAATACACTTGGTAAACACAGAGAGAGAGAAAGAGAGGACCCCGCTAACCTTAATAGCTTAAATTCTCCAAGAGAGAGAGAGAGAGGACCCCACTGACCTAAATAGCTTAAATTATCCAAGAGAGAGAGAGGACCCCACTGACTTTAATAGTTTAAATTCTCCAAAAAGAGAGAGAGGACCCCACTGACCTTAATAGCTTAAATATTCCAAGAGAGAGGGAGGATCCCACTGATCTTAATAGCTTAAATTCTCCAAGAGATAGAGAACGAGAGAGAGAGGACCCAACCGACCTTAATAGCTTAAATTCTCCAAGAGAGACAGAGGACCCCACTCACCTTAATAGTTTAAATTCTCTGAAAGAGAGAGAGAGGACCCCACTGACCTTAATAGCTTAAATTCTCCAAGAAAGAGAGAGAGGATCACACTGACCTTAATAGCTTAAATTCTCCAAGAGAAACAGAGGACCCCACTGACTTTAATAGCTTAAATTCTCCAATAGAGAGAGAGATGATCCCACTGACCTTAATAGCTTAAATTCTGAGAGAGAGAGGACCCTACTGACCAGAAGAGCTTACACTCTACAGGAGATAGAGAGGACACCACTGATCTTAATAGCTTAAATTCTCCGAGAGAGAGAGGACCCCACTGATCTTAATAGCTTTTATTCTCCAAGAGAAAGAGAGGACCCCACTGATCTTAATAGCTTAAATTCTCCAAGAGAGAGAGAGGACCCCACTGATCTTAATAGCTTTTATTCTCCAAGAGAGAGAGAGGACACCACTGATCTTAATAGCTTTTATTCTCCAAGAGAGAGAGAGGACCCCACTGACCTTAATAGCTTAAATTCTCAGAGAGAGCGAGAGAGAGGACCCCCACTGACCATAATAGCTTAAATTTTCCAAGAGAGAGAGAGAGAGGACCCTACTGACCTTAATAGCTTAAATTCTCTGAGAGAGAGAGAGAGAGAGAGAGAGGACCCCACTGACCTAAATAGCTTAAATTATCAGAGAGAGAAAGAGAGGACCCCATTGACCTTAATATCTTAAATTTTCCAAGAGAGAGGACCCCACTGACCTTAATAGCTTAAATTCTCCAAGAGAGAGAGGACCCCCTGACCTTAATAGCTTAAATTGTCTGAGAGAGAGAGAGAGGACCGCATTGACCTTAGTAGCTTAAATTCTCTTAGCGAGAGAGAGAGGACCCCACTGACCTTAATAGCTTAAATTCTCCGAGAGAGAGAGAAACAGGACCCCACTGACCTTAATAGCTTAAATTCTCCGAGAGAGAGAGAGTGAGAGAGAGAAAGAGGACCCCACTGAGCTTAATAGCTTTAATTCTCAGAGAGAGAGAGGACCCCACTGACCTTAATAGCTTAAATTCTCCAAGAGAGAGAGAGAGGACCCCACTGACCTTAATAGCTTAAATTCTCCAAGAGAGAGAGGACCCCCTGACCTTAATAGCTTAAATTGTCTGAGAGAGAGAGAGAGGACCGCATTGACCTTA
Source organism: Dendrobates tinctorius (assembly GCF_039654945.1). Lineage (NCBI taxonomy): Eukaryota > Metazoa > Chordata > Amphibia > Anura > Dendrobatidae > Dendrobates > Dendrobates tinctorius. The sequence continues at coordinate 4,572,340 of NW_027361912.1, forward strand.
GTAGCTTAAATTCTCCGAGAGAGAGAGAGAGAGTGAGAGAGAGAAAGAGGACCCCACTGAGCTTAATAGCTTTAATTCTCAGAGAGAGAGAGAGGACCCCACTGACCTTAATAGCTTAAATTCTCCGAGAGAGAGAGAAACAGGACCCCACTGACCTTAATAGCTTAAATTCTCCGAGAGAGAGAGAGTGAGAGAGAGAAAGAGGACCCCACTGAGCTTGATAGCTTTAATTCTCAGAGAGAGAGAGAGAGGACCCCGCTAACCTTAATAGCTTAAATTCTCTGAGAGAGAGAGGGAGAAAGAGGACCCCACTGGCCTTAATAGCTTAAATTCTCTAGGGGAAGAGAGCGAGGACCCTTCTGACCTTAATAGCTTAAATTCTCCAAGAGAGAGAGAGGACCCTGCTGACCTTAATAGATAAATTCTCCAGGAGAGAGAGAGGACCCCACTAACCTTAATAGCTTAAATTCTCCAGAAGAGAGAGAGGACCCCCTGACCTTAATAGCTTAAATTCTCCAGAAGAGAGAGAGGACCCCCTGACCTCATAGCTTGTCCTATATTGAGAAGGTAATAAAAATTTATTTCCATTATTGCAAGAGATCACTTTTCCAAGTTGATTCATTGGAGATCCAACTGCTGAGACTCCCAAGAATAATGAAAACTGGGCTGCAAAGTGCTTCATTGGACAGAAGAGGTAACCCCGCATATTACTGCCTCATTTTTTGTCAATGGGACTGCCATAAAAAGTCAAGTGCTATCCCTAGCAGTGCCATAGAGGAGGAATAGAGTGGTGGCACACATGCAGCACCACCGCTCCATTATTATGGTACATTTTAGGGCTCTGTTCTCAGGATCCCGATCTATCTGCAAGTTATCACCTCTCTTTTGGCTAAGAGATCATTTAAAATAATGGGAAATGTCTCCCTTTTTTTCTATCTTTACTGCCCTCATTCTGTATCTAAATATGCTGTTCTGAAGCCAAATGCCTCAGTTGCCTTCCCGGGGTTCTAAGGCCTGTTTCACACTTCAGTTTTCTGGCGTCAGTCAAAATCCGTCGTTAGCAGGAAAAAAAAGGATCCTACGGATTTGCCTGGCGGATCCGTCTTTTTCCCCATAGACTTATATTAGCGACGGATAGGTGTCCGTCGGCCAGAAAAAAACGTCAATAGGAACGTTTTTTGTCTCGGTCGAAAAGCCTGACAGTGACGGATCCGTCGCCGTCCGTCGTCTGCTAGAATGGACGCCTATGGGCATATGACAGAATCCGTCGCTTGATTCCGTTTTTTCAAACTGAGCATGCCCAGAGCAATTTCTCTTCAATTAATTTAACCCCAAAAGCCATTCACTGAAAAGTCTCATTCTCTCTCTCTCAGTATCCGTTTTTTCAACACTGACGGATTGCGACTGATTCTAAAAGACTGAAGTGTGAAACAAGCCTTAACACTGGGTGTAACGGAAGTTTTAAGTATTTTACTCAAAATAAGGCGTATATTTATTACAATTAGCTCCATTTTTTGGTTAATGGAAGAATTTACCCTAAAATATAACATGTTGTCTTTGGGCATCATTCTGTTTTATGGACTGAAAGACAAAACTAGAAAATCAAAGACAAATAATGGTTTTATATGTGTTTTTATTAAAAAGAAAAAAGGTCAAAACGTTGCAGAGAAGACAGAATAAAACTACTGAAGTGCATCTATAGTGATTTTTATTCACAAAAACCACAGATAACAACCATAAAGACCCTATTTCCATATGGTGTGAACAAATTTAACCCCTTCCCGACATTTCCAAATTTTTCTCTTTTGCATTTTTGCTTTTTCCTCCCCGTCTTCCAAAATATTTTGATTGTGTCACCATTTTCTGAGACCGTAAGGTTTTTTGTTTTTTTTCGGGTGATAGAGCTGGGTGAGGTCTTGTTTTTTTCAGGGCGAAGCAATGTTTTTATTGGTACCATTTTGAGATAGATACAACATTTTGATCGCTTCTTAGAGCATTGAATGTAGTTTTGCGGCAATCAAAAAATGCAATTTTGACATCTTTGTATTATTTACTGTTTAGGTTCATTATTTTTAGATTTTTATACATCGGACTTTCATGTACGAGGTGATACCACATGCGTGTATTTTTTTTTTATCTATGTTTTTAATGGGGAAAAAGAAGGGTGATTTAAACTTTTATTGGGCGTTTTTTAAAACTTTTTTTTTTGTTACTTTTCACTGTATGTGTTAGTCCCCTTAGGGGACTTTAACCTGTGATCCTCTAATTGCTTGTGATATACAATACTGCTGTATATAGTAAAAATCATGGTCTCCTTTGCAGTCCAGCTACAGGCTGGATTTAAAAGGAGCTATACGGTGACAGGCATGGAACCCCCGTTTGTCATATACCAACCCATCAGTACCCCACTATCACGTCATTGGGCATCAATGGACGCACAGAGTGGTACGTCCCCCATGTCTGTGTGCTATAAAAGCCGTTAACAATCGTGGGCAGAGCTTCCATCCATTCGCCGCTGTTAGAGGCGGACTTTGATGTGTGCCAAGTATTTGCCAGGTATGGGGCGGGATCACAATATTTGTTTATGTATGGCGGATGTCGGTAAGAGGTTAAACAAATGATACCTATAAGAGACCCAAACAGTGCCATTGTCACCCTCACCAAAATTTGAACAATTATATCAAAATCATATAGTACAAAAACAAACAATAAGTGAAACAAAGCAGAGAAAATCTTAATTTTTAAAAGGGGTATCGTAGATCTAGAAAATGATTAAAGGGGAAAAGAAAAAAGCTACTATAATAAAAAGTTTTACTGATCTGGTAAATTCCCACATTGGCCCAAATTCATCATTGTTGTTTTGTTTTTTTAAAGTAATTTGCGCTTTTTTAGTGTCTTTAGTACATGCATCTTATTTTTTATATATTTTGTGCCATTTTGCAAGTTGTTTTTTTAAGCTATTTTTTTTTTCAAAAAACTTTGCTTATCCAGATGTTTTAGACAGATTCATCAAATGCCACTTTTCTCAAATGTCACAATTTTTTTTTTTCTTATTGGCTCATCTCATCCCAGTTCTTGCTGTAGTAAGGTTTCTGGCAAACAATTTAGACAAACGAGTAACTTTTTAAGGGATTATTTGTGCTAAAAGGTAGCTAACAAATTAAATTCTGGCGGGGACTTGGGGGCACAACAGCAACTGGATAGTGAGCCGGGACTTAGTAGCAAGGAGTCCCCGAAGCAGGCTACAGCTCTCTGCCGTACAAGTAAAGTTCATAGGAACATCGGACAGAAGGAACTCCAGTGTAACTCAGTACTAGGAGTACTTCACTCAAAGGCGCTATAAGGAGACGTTCAGAAAGACACATGTTGGCGGAGTGTTGGAAAGGAGTATTCCATTTGGCCTGGAGGTTGACTGAGTCCCTGACCCGGAGGACACGGCGCGGAGGCAGGCACCTGTTTGTATACAGACTGTGAGTAAAGCTTTGGATCTACATGCCCTGGTGTCCTCCACTTATTCCAGCACCAACCTGCCCAGCACTGCTGCATCCCTTGCGCCAGACACTACACCATCTACGTGTCACTTCACTTACACTGCCCTGTGACTACAGCCCTGCCTGTGGAGGGCTATAACATCACTGCTGCACCACACCATCTGTTCCTGAGGATCTGTCTGCAGCGTCGGCTTACATCTCCATTGCCGAACACCACAGGTGGCGTCACGAATCACTTATAAACTTTCACCACCACAAGCACACTGAAACAACCCCCTTTTATAATGGGCACCCAGGGCCATGGGCCGGGTCACAGCTGCCGTGACATCTCCCATTGAAGCTCATCGGGCCCGGTACCGAGTACCCCACAGCCCTGGGTGTGAGGGGGTCCCACATCTAAATCCAGGATTGTGGGAAGGAGCGTGGATTAATGTATGAGCTGGAGGAATAGGATGAGATGGTGGTAAGAGGGTTTTGGGAGGGGAACAAACCATTAGATGAGGCCCACAATATGGCCCACCTCTGCCATAATATTGCAACTCATGAGGCTGATGGCTGTCCCAACGGTGATGAAAGAGGCCAACAGTGCGCCCATGACTGAAAGGGGCAGGTACACTTCTCCCACCAACTGATGGGACACTCTGATGTCCTGACTGGTCATCTGGTGTATTGTGTGGGAGCTGGTGGTAGTGCTGCTGGATTACCTGCTTCCAGTCACTGCAGCTGAGGCAGAGGCATGCAAAGGTGGTTCTGGTCTGAAAGCTACCACTTTTCCAGGAATTTTTAAACCACTTAAGGGTCATTCGGTACAGTAGAAGCAGGCACCACAATTTTGAGGACAGACCTAGCTCGCACCTTGACTGTCCTGGGAATGTCCCACTTAAAACTTGCCCGGCTGCAGCCAAATTCCACATCTCCATCTTCTGTATCCATGTGCAGGGGAAGTGATGTAGTGGTAAATGGGGTCACCTTGAAGGTGTGCCCAAAGGCAGCGTAGATGCGCTGCTCTGGACTTTGGAATTCTTCCTGTGACTGGTCAACTTCTCCAGGTGGTGTAGTTCCTTTTTGTGAACACTTTTGACCTAGCTTCTGAGTTTGGGCTCCCTCTGGTGGTTGCTGATGGTAATGGAGCTGATCTGGCTGACAGAAGTCAATCACCTGAGGATGATGATTGGAGGTCAGGTGTTACAGACTGGAGAGATTTAAGTGAGCAACCTTCTGTTAGTTGTTACCGGTGATTTGGTTTGCTTCCTGAGCATTTTGGAAGTCTGCTTGCCTCCTGCTCTATCCTGCATCTTTCAGATAAGTTTTTGTCTTCTTGAATCCTTATTGCATTTTGATTCATTTTGCTTTTCTCTGATTTTTGCTTTGCTGGTGTGAGTTCAGCCTGGTTCCCTGCTGGGACCTGTTGAAGATGCCACAACTTATGTCAGTCTTTCCCCTGTTATATCAGTATCTTTGTTTTGCGTCCAGTTAACACCAGAGTTCTGATTTAGTGGGGGAGAGGTCGTGTGGCCTTAGTATTTTTGCATATCAGACGTGTTGGTTTTTTGCGTGATTGCAGACAGTATCCTTTCTTGTCCTGTTCTATCTAGACAGTTTGGGCCCCATCATTTGCTTACTCCATTTTCTGACAAAAGAGAAGACTGAGAGGAGACTTAATAGCTGTCTACAAATATCTAAAGGGCTGTCACATTGTAGAAGGATCAACTTTATTCTCATTTGCACAAGGAAAGACTAGAAGCAATGGGATGAAACTGAATGGGAGGAGACACAGATTAGATATTAGAAAAAACTTTTTGACAGTTAGAGTGATCAATGAGTGGAACAAGCTGCCACGAGAAGTGGTGAGTTCTCCTTCAATGGAAGTCTTCAAACAGAGGCTGGACATACATCTGACTGGGATGATTTAGCGAATCCTGCTTTGAGCAGGGGGTTGGACCAGATGGCCCAGGAGGTCCCTTCCAACTCTACGATTCTATGACTGTGTTTTGTGCCTCATCTTGTCTCACCGGCAATATATGTTTGGGGGCTATCTATTCCCTTGGGGTTCTACTCTGGGCAGTTTAGCTTTCTCATTTCTCTCTTTAGGCTAAGTTAATTCTTTGGCTGTGCCGAGGCGTCTAGGGTATCGTAGGTACGTCCCATGGCTAATTCTAGTTGTGTCGTCAGTTTAGGGGTCTGCAATCCGCAGAGCTACCAACCTCTCTGTTTATCTGGTTACCTAGCCTATTCACTTGCTATCCTCCTCGGTTACCTAATCAAAACAGTTCCTGCCTCCTCTTGCTCCTTCCCAGCCAGAGCCAACACCTCGAATTCCAAGCATGTGTCCCTTCTTGTGCTTAGTGATCTGAAGGGGAGAAAATGAATCACTATAAAAACATTGTTAGCACGTTGCAACAAATCAATAAGTACATAGCAACTAAAAGAACTTAAGGACGCTGATAAATATCTGGGTCTAGAAATTGTAACTTGTCCAGGTATAAATAAGGCTTTTTATTCAAGGGCACAGAACCCCATTTGGCGAACTGCTGCTGCTTGCAGCGGTATTGGTCACCGTAGCTCAACCACCTTCTGGTCACATCAGTCACTGCAAATAAACAAAAAATAAAAATACAGCCATCTATAAAGATGATTTTGGACTACTGTCACTTGTGTTTTGCACAGACAAAGTTTGTGGTCCACTGGGTAAAAATGGGAAATCACTGAACAGGTCCCCTTTATTTATTTATCTAAGTTATAAGCGCAACTTTCAACTGTCTTGTTGTTTTGCTTTTTATGTCTATTTTATTTGGCCGATTTATATGTTTGGCTGAATGTTTTCAATGCACAATGCAATGAATAAAAGCCGTACTTATTGAGTGCTTCTTAAACTTCTGGTGCTTGGTCCTCATAATTTGTGAACAGTCTGGTTCTTTTGCGTTCTGTGCATAAAAAAATCAGACACTATATGGATTGTCCGTGTGGAGTCAGTTTTTATTCTTACACCAATAGACTTATATTGGCGAGTCTCATTTGATACACATGGCCAAATATTGATCTTTCTCGATGTCCAATGTATCCCAGAGACAAGACACGTCTGTCAGCGTCTTTCTCATAGAGAACACAGGAGAACTCAGCTGAACAAGCACTCCCATGTATGGGAGATCTGGACGAGTTTGCTGCCATAATTCAGATGACATCCATGTAATGTGTATAGCAGCCTTGGTTTTCATCTTGGAACTCTGCCAGGCAGGTCGTTTTTGTCCAATCTCTTCTTATGGTGGAGTCATGTACACTGACCTTAACAGATGCAAGTGAGGCATGCAGCTATTTGATGTTGTTGTGGGGTCTTTTGTGACCTCTTGAATAAGTTATTGCTGCATATCTGGGGTAATTTTGGATGGCTTGACACTCCTGGGATGGTTCACCATTGTTCCATGTTTTCGCCATGTGTGGATAATGGCACCCACTGTGGTTTACTATAGTCTGAAAGCTTTAGAAATGGCTTTATAACCTCATCCAGACTAATAGATCTTAATTACTTTGTTTGGATCATGTCAGGATGTCTAGCTTTTGAGGAAATTTTTGTCTACTGAACTTTGCAAGGCAGGTCCTATTTAAGTGATTTCTTGATTGAGAATAGGTGTGGCAATAATCAGGTCTTGGTGTGGCTAGGAAAATTAATCTATGCTTCCCAAAGATATGATAAACCACAGGACTTGATAAGTACAGGCAGGCATGACAGTAATACTGGAAAACACGGCAGGTGTAGACAGGTACGGCTGGCATGCAGACTGACACGACAGGTGCAGGCAGGTATAGCTGGTATACATACTGGCACGCCTGATATACAGGCAAGCAGGTGCTAGCAAGTACGGCTGAAATACATTCAGGCAGGTGCTGGCGGGCACGGCTGGAATACAGGGACACAAGGCAAGTACTGGCAGATAGGTACAGGACAGGTAAACTGACTGATGGGTACTGGGACCTGACAACTAGCAAGCGTGCAGACAACTGACTTAGCACATTGCACAGGCAGCTCCATTCAGGTGGAGGTGCTTTAAATAATAATAAGTCTCCCACAGAGCTGTGGAGTTGGAGTCATGGAGTCGGTGTCCATTTTGGTAGAGTCGGAGTTGGAGTCTGTATAAAATGGACCAACTCCGACTCCTAAAATACATAATAAATTGGGTCCAGTAGTTCAGTGCAGGATGTGCTGTAAATGTTTTCAGAATAATTTGGGAATGATATGAAATGTCTTATAAATGTCTGTTCTGTTCCTGATCTAAGAATGGTATAGAATGGTAATTCTAGAAAATTGGAACTGCATTGCTGCCATAGAAAATGCATAGAAAATGAGTAAGTGCTATTTTATGTACATATGGAATTTTGGAAAATTGGAACTGCAATAATGCTATAGGAAAATTTACAGTAAAAATAAGGTACTTAGCGCATAATTTGACCAATGTATAGGAGCCCAACTGCCACCATCAAGGCGCACCATATAGTCGGTTCCCTGTCCTGATAAGACACCTGTTGGACTAAAAACCCTACAATTTATGAGGTAGGGAGGAACCAGCTGAAGGGAATGGGTGTAGAAGTTGCACTTTATGTACATGCTCAGTAGTGAGGCAATGCTATGGAGTCGGAGTCTTGGAGTAGGAGTTGGAAGTTAGGGAAATTGAGGAGTTAGAGTAAGTGGTTTGGTTTACTGACTCCACAGTCCTGGACTCTCCCAACCACTGGCTGGAGATGCTTTAGGATGGCGCACACTGTCCCCTCAAGAAGGAGGAAGCGCGCACTCTCAGCATAGTGCCCAGGATCTGCGAGCCATGCACAGACCCTAGGCAACAGCTGGAGGAGGAAGAAGAGTGGGATGGACGCCGTGGTGGTGAGAGAGTTGGCGTCCTTGCCGGGGAAGGGGGAAGCATGCAGGGACGCTGATGCTATAATCTGTTAAAGCACAAAAAAGTGGCCACTGACATTTTGTTCAATGGCTGCTTGTTTAGTTATTCCCCATTATTGGGAATCACCTCAATCCCCAACTTTGGATAAATGGTCTCAGGAGATGACTCGTCTACATAAAATAGAAGACCGAACTGACGAATTTAATGACCCAAATGACAAATTTTTCATGGAGTCTCTTTTTGGATTCCCCTGAGTTTCATTTAAGGGCCCGTTACGCATAGCGATATCGCTAGCAATATCGCTATAACGTCACTGGTTTAGTGATGTTATAGCGATATTGCTAGCGATGTCGCTATGTCTGATACTTACCTCCGACCGACTCCCCCGCTGGTTATCGCTGATCGCGCGAGAATGTCCTGGACCATTTCTCGTCGGCCACTTCCTGTTGGGCTTCCTGTGGCGACGACGAGCGACGCGTGGAGGCGGGCGGGAGGACGTCAGGATCGTCTGACAGGTAAGTAGCGACTGCCGAGCGCTGCTATGTTGCTGGTGAGACCTGCCTGTGTGGCAGCTCACTAGCGACTACTTAGCGAAGCACCAGCGATCCTGACCGGGTCATATCGTGGTCAGGATCGCTGGTGCATCGCTAATTGTAACAGTACCCTTACTCTTTACTGATACCCCAGCAGGTGGCACCTAGAGAGATAAAGATACCCCCCTCACACACACTTTTTCTATATTTTCTTCTCTCCTTGCTTCTTTGGTAGCTTTCTCTGTTTTATAATGTTTCAAGATATGGAACATACCTTTTCTTTCTCCCTTTCTACTACTTTAAGGCTTTGAGTTGTGATCTTGGATTAAAACTGAATTATATATAATGGGGATGCTGAATATTACAATGTCGGACCTATTGGGTGTAAACTCATACAGTAATACCTTATATGCGATTTGTGAGATTGAATATAGCTTACGTCATTGTAGGTTCTTCCTTATAGTCTGCTTTAACGAAATCTGTATAATATGAAAATCTTTATTAAAAATTGATTAAACATAAAGTCTACATATTCGGCAATATAGGAGTGTACCTAGAAGATCCAGTAACCCAGAATGAACTTTTCAGTGGGATCCTTGCCCCTATTGCACCTCTGATTGGCTTGTCACAAAAGAGATTACTGTGATAATCTTTCAAAAGACAACCTATCGTCAGAAAATGGTGGGATGCCACCTCTACTGCTGTTTTTATTTTTGTCTGGAGTCCTGGGTCCTTCTGCCCTTCCGAATCCAATTGCAGCTATTGTAGCTACAGCAATTGTCCCACTCCTTGGCCATGGGGTCCAACCAGGTTCCTAAGACTTACACAGTAAATTACTTGTACAAAAGTCATGTATGCCTTTGAGTCGTACAGAGGAATATTGGTCTTATTGGATAAATCTAAGCAATTTTTTTTTAAACTGTAAATTTTTATTAAAGTTTCAGAAAAGATAAGGCTGTATTCACCAGTACAAAACAACACTTTTTACAAACACATATCGCGTAAAATAATCATCCCATTATTACTCCAAGTGATTAGAATAAGTATTAATGGGGCCTCTTATCTATACATATATAGCTGATATAATTGTATATGTGCTGAGGTCACAGTGACAATGTTCCATAGCTGACTACAGTGAGGTCACAATTACCGGACAGTTCTAGATGCCGTGTAATGCCTAATTCCTTTGAGGGTTGTTGAAGGCGTTAGAGAGAGAGGATTGTGGCGTTTTGTCAGTGCAAATATGGCAAACAAAAAGCGATATAAGCGTATTATTATGTTTGATTCAGAGAACAGCAGTGATGATGAGGATTTCCATCAGGTGAGCCGTCACTTCTCTGCATTATTCTTACATATTACTAATCTATGGTGTATGATGATTTATGTGACGACTTGTTAGATTGCATAACATTGCTGATTCTTAGCTCCTTAATAGCTGATAATGAAGAGTAGTATTCCTGTTTGGGTGTTAGGTTAATAAGCTGCGACCTTAGAAAATCATGAAAGAGTTTATATCCATCTTACTAGACCGTCACTAACAATTATATTACTAAATACTGTATATTATTACTCTTCTATAAGAATAAACTGCATCTCGCAAAAGCCAGAGCTGGCTCCGTGTGATATTTTCATACCCTTACTGATGTTTCTGATGATCAATGTTACATTTGGGGTCTTATATTTCATCTGTTTTTCTAGTCCCATCACAGAAAAAAAAGACCAAGACTTCCAAACTATCAGCCGGAAGGTGGATTAAAAACTGAAATAACACCTATAGACCCAGGTACTGATTCCTAATGCATTCTGGTCCCTGCTGATAAGTGCCCTAACAATATTGGTTTTACAAGAACAACTTTGCTTGGGATTTTAGGGTTTGCAGCCTCTATATATTTTTATTTTTGCTGTGTCTCACTCATTGGGACTTGATTACACTGGGCCCCTTCATCAGAAACCTTGTCAAGTCCTAGTAGACCGTTTTAATCATCACTTACTACTGTAAACCATAATAACGGTCTAATATATTCATTTTTCTTTCTTCCTCAGAACTAATAACATCTTTTCCGTCATGTAGCAATGACACCTTCAGGTAGGATGAATCACATCTCCTCCAACTCTGAGCTCAGGTCCCATCGGGAGACATTATGGGGGACAATCACTGTCCTTCATCCCGGATTCTTATAAGACCATGGTGGATACTGGGCTCTGAATTATTTCATCTGATCCATTTATATCAATAATTTCCTCCATAATCTCATTCAGTTTTAATATTAGAATTTTCCTCACTGATTCTTATTTCTGTATTTGTTTTCACAGTTCCACCGATGTCATTGTTATTTCTGACGATGACGATTATTCTTGTGGGGAGAAAATATCTCGCAAAAGTAAGGACTAATTAGCTGTGTTTTCTAGACACAACCTAGATTTCTGATATTTGACACAGTCCATTAATCCATTTTCTGTTCTATGTTATTCACAGGACTCAGGACTTCTGACATCGAGGCTGATGATGCCCCTGAGCAGCGCGGACCTCCAGACAGTGATGATGACGACTGTATCATAATAGAACCATCATCTCCTGTCACTGGTGAGTGTCCAAATCTATGGATTATATCACAATCTATACAGATTACATACATTTCCCCTAAAGATAATCTAACAATAGTAAGGTGCACCTTGACCTGATAGCCAACAAGTGGACACAGGACTTTAAAGTAGAATTGCACATTAATTTCTGGTGCCTTTTTAGTCAAGGACTGCAGATTTTGCTAATCTTTATAAGAATATTATATAGATGCCTTAATGTAAAACTTACCAAAGATGGAAAGATTTTCACTGCTTCATGTTTCCTTCCAGATACAGAATTATCTGAATGCCTGGAGGGATCCACCTCCGAGGAGCAGTAAGTTATGATATACTATAAGCTTAGAAGTGGTGCCCCCTACTGGTGGACATCCTCAGCCATCAGCTCAGTTCACAAAATTCAGCACTTCCACATCTCCTTGTTTTACACCCCAATCCATGTCAGGGTGTAGTAAATCCTTTCTCTTTGCCCTGTATAACTCCTGGCACCCAATGAAACCTTCCAGCTCCTCTAACATATCAATGATATTGGATTCTTGCATTGACACTTATGGGAGATTTATCTCAGTGCTGATATTTCCACCTGCCAGGACTCATAGCTTATTGCTGGCTGCCCCTATTGTATATGTGCCACTACCTTCTACCATTGGGGTGACTCGATCCTTAATCGGGAAATCCCTTCTAAATTGTAAGGGAAAGGAATGAATCTGTAAATGTAGTGTATGTCCTGAGATATGACCAAAGGCATCATCTATGATCTTCTGTTCTTCCAGGCCTATTTGTACCATCCAAGGCTGCTTCCTAGAGGACATCACATCCCTGGCATCTCCATACGTGCAGGACTTTCAGAGCACCAAACACGAGTTGGTTACGAGGCTGTTCAAGCTCTACAACAGAACCGTGTTTGAGAACGAGGTAAAATATTACAATCCCCCGGGTTGTACATCCTCATTTATACTCTGCTATCTGTAACTCCTCATGTAAACGTCTGTGTAATAAATCATCAGTAACCTTTGCTATTCCTCCATGTAAATCCACCATTATACTGGTGCAGAAGAGGTAGCTGTCACCTCAGGAGTCTTTAGGACCAGTAGTTATACCTCCCTTTTGTAGTGTCCTAGAAGGGACAGCATTTTCTGCTGATTTTGATTGAATTACAGACTTAATGTATTTTATTTTCTTCATTCCTCATCTTTAGCTTCCTGACTCCAAAATACAATTCACGTGGAGCAAAAGACTCAGGGCAACATGTGCTTACTGCACAAACATCTATAAGGACGGGGAACAGTATTCCACCATCGAACTCTCGGACAAAGTGTGTGACTCCTCAGGTAAGTCTCACATGACAATCATTTGGTAAAATGTGACATTTTGATAGAATTACTGGGTTGTTAAAGAGAACCTGTCATGTGAAAAAATGCTATTAACCTGCCGATATTGGGTTAATCTGCAGATTGACGGCATTCTGAACCTGCCCGGCACTGGCACTTAGCCCTCCTTTGCTGGGAGGAAATGAACTTTATTTTACTCGACAACTTTCGTCATAGGGATGGAACGGTCAAGGGTTCAGTCACCGCTCTGGGTATAGCGCTGCAACTGTAACCGTGCCCCCCGGCACCGACTGACAGCCAGGTCTAATTTTAAGCTGCTATCAGTCAGTGACAAGGGGTTGTTTACAGACGCCACTTCCTTTACACAGAGCAGTGACTGTACCAGTGTTGGCGGCGCCGCTGTGACTGGAAGCCGAACGCTGCCAGAGGGAATAAAGTTTATTTCCTCCAGGTCTAAGTGCCGGCGTCGGGAAGGTTCAGAGCGCCATAAACCTGCAGATTAACCCCATATCTGCAGATTAATAGTTAATTTTTTCACATGACAGCTTCCATTTAAGGCAGGATTGAAGTTACTGCAATTTTCATAGCTTCCAAACAAGAGAAACACACACATGTATGGCTATACTATATGCTGTTCACCAGAAGTGATCATTAAAAACCTTGAGGGACCCCTGTTTCCTTAATAGTGAAGGATCCAGAGATAAAAAGTGGATAAAATACACATAAATAGTAACTGCCAGGGCTGCAACTAGAAATTACTGGGACGATGAATCAGAAGAGTCAGCCTGGATGATGGTGAACCTCCAGGTCCTATACCTCCAAAGCTCCAGGGCAAATGTTTATCGAGCCTTTCATATAATATGCCCTAGCAGGTTGGCACGTGTGATGTAAAATATCTTCTTAATTTATAGTCATTATATATTTTCTGTCTTTAGAGCGCCTTAGAGATGCACTGGCACATGAATTGTGCCATGCCGCCTGCTGGCACATTGAGGGAGTTCAAAACGATGGACATGGACAACTCTGGAGATCCTACACGGAAAAGGTCATCCATGTTCACCCCGAATTGCCACCTGTGAGCATGTATCATGCATATGACATTAATTACCCTTACAACTACATGTGTGCAAGGTGTGGATACAAGTAAGGATATATTTTATTTTTACAAAATTATAAAGAAACTACATTAATGCAATCTATTTTCTGCTACCAGGAGATCACTGAAGACTTGAGATCTAATTTTTCATGAATAATCCATTCCCCTTCTCCAGTAACTGATATTTCAACACTTTCTTGGCTACTAATCCATGTTCTGTCTCCTTAGAGTCGGCCGTTTCAGGAAAATCAGTGAACAGAGAAAATTTTGCCGTAAATGTGGAGGAAAACTTCTCATCCAAAACACCGATTAAGTTGAGGACCATCCATCTCCTTAGATCATACTCCATCCACACCTCATGGGGACCCATATTCCAGATATAAAACCAGAATCTGGAAAAATCCAACATAACCTGGACAAACAAAATCCAGGTGCCACTATCAAACAAAAGCAATTTATTGCTTCCATTACCAAATGTAAGTGTATATGTTCATTGCAGCAGTGTACACAACATTTATACATTAGTCAGTGTCCGGTACATGTAAGGAAACGCATATCCTACAGAAACAATGTCTTACATACTCACAGCATTAGAAAGGATGGCAGATTAAGATTATTATAAACCAAACCAGTATTAAATGAAATAAGGACTGAGAAGAGGAAATAGACAATTTTCTTATTTTATTCTGGAATGATTTATTTCACATTGAAGTCCTAACATAATCATATCTATAAAGTAATAATTTCCTCAATATACAGTACAAAGTAAGTGTATTACTAAAAAGTTATTCCGACTATCCACATTCACAGAACACCATCAAGGATGAAACTCCTATAAAGATTATGCTCCAGGCCTGCGTGTGTTTCTGAAAGTTATAGATGTGGAGGAAATGTGCTTTCTCTGGGCAGAGGATATGCATAAAACACATATGAATGTGTCACCTGTCCCGGCTCCAGTGCCAGGCAATGCTTCCTCCTACTATGGCTGGCTCCCTCCGTGCTAGTCAAAAAAAGATCCACTGGAAAGTAGCAGTAAGTTATATAAAGTTCTATATTCTTAACAAGGACTTTTATATTAAGTATCAAGACCATAGCTATGACATTAGCTCAGCCATTAGCCTAATTCATACTGCACTCGTACTGCACCGGCACTTATTCAGTGTGTTCTGAGAAGGGTCGGCGTTAGGAGTAGGCAGACTAGGCATTTGCCCAGGGCCCCGGCTGCTGATAAAGGCCCACTACACGGCCGCTATGGGGCCCCTGAGTCAGCGCTGCCCTCCACCTCCCCGCATTCCACTAATTCAGCATCATGCTGATAACATGATACTGTATGATGGTTCTGTCTTCATCATTGTTCCTCAGCCGGTGTAAAGAGGCCGAGAAACGAGTCAAACTTCAATATTGTTGCTCATGCTCGTCTAGCGGCATTAACTCAGCGCATGTAACTACAACTGAAATGTCTGTGTGATGGTGCAATATATGAGCATTTGGGGCCCCACTTTAAAGTTTTACCCAAGGAGCCACTTTGTCTAAAACTGGCCTTGGTTCTAAGACATTATACCACGCTTACTATATGCTCTTCCATTATTTGCAGACCTTGTGTAACATCCATGGCTGCTTCCTAAAAGATATTACATCGTCCACATCTTACATTGTGGATTTCCAGAAGACTAAACACGTTCTGGTAAATTGACTGTTCAAGCTATGGAACGGCACCACGTTTGATAAGAACTTTAAGAAGGTAAAAAAAGCAATCCCTCTAGTTGTACATCCTCATCTATATACTGTAACTCTTCATTTAAGCTTTCATATAAATAAATTATCCATAACCTTTACTATTCCCACATGTAAATGCACATTTATAGAGGTGCAGAGGTACCAGTCACCTTGGGACCTGGTGCCTAAGGGAGTCTTTTGGACCAATACCCACTTTTTTGAGTTTCCTTGAAGGGCCTGCGTTTTCTGTTCTGTTTTAGAACAGCAGATATCATTCACTTTGAATGTTCATTCCTCATCTTTAGGTTCCTGGTTCTGTACAAAGAACTTGAAGTAAAAGACTGAGGGCAACCTGTGCCCATTGTCTCCATATCTGTCAGAATGAGGATCGATATTCCAGGATTGAGATGTCTGAGACATTCTGTGACTCCACAGGTAAGTTTTACATCACAATCATTTAGCAAAAATATGACATTTTGATAGAAGTCACAGGTTGTTATGGTTGGATTGAAGTTACGGCAACTTTCAGAGCTTCCAGACAAGAGCAACATACACATGCATGTCTTTATATTCGTAACTCAACACAATTGTTGAGAAGTTTTCAAAAATCTCCTTTTCATAAATGTGGGGGATCAGAGGTAGATAATCTACATATAAATAGTAACTGCCAGGGGTGCATCTAGCAATTACTGGATCACTAAAAAGTGTCAGCCTGGGTGATGGAGATACTTTAGGTCTTATATTTGGTGCAATCTGCAATGCTCTGTGGCATTTGTCCATTGAGTCTTTCCTACATTATGGCTTAGCAGGTTGGCACTTGTGTTATCTATGTGTGTTAAGTATCTTTACTTTTTCTATTAATTCTATATTTTTTTCTCTTACATTAGTGCACAAAATGATCCTGCTTACGGCCTGAATGTTTTTCTCAAGGCTATGTACAATGTGGACAACGTGACTTCTTCAAGCTGAGATTACAAATAAAACTACTGCTAATGGAGAGTTCTTATCTACCAAAGTCCTCATAAAGCCCGGAAGAGCAACTCATGATACCAAACATTGGCCTACTTCAGAAGAGGGGAAGAGATTGCTGAGAAAATGTTAAAAGATAAAAAAGAAAGTCAACAAAAAATCAAAAAAAGCAAAGAAAGTTATTCAAACCCTATACCCTATACATAAACCCTTCTACCCATATGAAATATATATATTCTCTTTCCTCACCCCTACTCCAAATAAAAACAAAAATGTAAAAGATACTGCATGTATTCCTGATCTTTTTCCTTCTCCTGCGTCCAGTGACCATCCTTAGCAACTTCAGATGGTGAGCTGCAGAATCTGCCTGACACCATGTCTGGCAATGCCTGGCAAGTGCGGAAAGTTGAAGGACATCTATTGGACAATCTGACAGTAAAGTCACGAATAATTACAAAGGAAATTTGTTTTTTTTTTTTTTTAACTAGATTAAAGATGTATTTTGGCAAGAAGACATTATTTTCTATTCACAGCTTCTGTGTTATGAATGGGTCACCGAGTAGAAAAAGGCAAAACAAGCTAAGCCACAGAAAACCAGAGGTTGGTAACTATGCAGATTGCAGATCCCTGATCCTACCACACAACTAGCAGCAGCCGTGGAGCGTACCTACGATGTTCCTAGATGCTTCGTCACAGCCGTAGGACTACATAAGTCTGAAGCATGAAAAGGGGAAAACTAACTGCCCCAGAGCAGACCCCAAAGGAAAGACAGCCCCCACACATGTATTGATGGTGAAACAAGATGAAAGCCCAAACACAGGCAGGAAAATAGGCTGGGCAAATGATGGGGCCCAAACTAAACAGAAAGGACAGGAAAGGAAAGACACTGTCTGCAACCTGCAAAAAGTCCTACAAAAATAATGTCCAACACTTCTGATAGCAAAATTAACCCTGAAGTCACTAGACTTCTCCCACTATATCAGCACTCTGAAATATTCTGAGACAGAGCAAAAAAAGAGGCCAAACTAGTAAGGGACAAAAAGCAAATTGGCAAATACAGATAAATAAGTGTGGAAATTCAGCGCAGCCCCCAGCCGGGGCTGGCTGACCACACAAAAAACTGAATAGACCAACAAAATCAAGTGTGAACATTAGCAGAAAAAAAACTTAGCTTTTGATGACTGGAACAGAGCTGAAAACCAAGAGCTGACAAGCCAGAAGGAATCACCAGCAACAGGATAGGGCGTCGGCTGTCTTAAATCCAGTCTGAGATTCCTGAGGTCCAATCGTCATCCTCATTATCAGGTGGAAGATCTTCACTGACTAAATCAGCCTCACTACCTCCTGTTACCACCAGAGGGAGTCTAGACGGAGAACTCACAACTGGTGAACCACAGAATGAACTCACAATACTTCTGGATCAATGGGCGCTCTATATAGAATTAACAGCACAGTCGTGCGCTTGCTTGACCACCGTTCATTACAAAAGGAGGACAGAAGTCCACCATTTTGACAAACGGTGAAAGAGTTCCTGGGTCCAGCTGAGTAGGAGCCTTGCCGGTGGTACGTGAGGGAGGCTTAAACATCCCTATACACCCACAGTAATGTAAGTAAGTATGTAAATGTATGGCTCATCAATGGAGTGCAAGACAATGGTTTGCGGTTGACCACCACTGTTGCCGTGCGCGCTGGGTTACGTTCGCCATTTTTGCTATGTTCATTGTGATGGATCTAGGCTGCTGTGCACACACACAGCAGCCCCACCCTGCCACAGGCTTTATTTAATTTGTGCATCTGTGTCTCAGCCTGCATCGCCCTTCATCTGTGTTTGCTGGTCTGGCAATGTGTGGAGGTCAAACCTGAGAGGTCTATGTTCAAACCTGGTTGGCCTTTATCTACACTTGCTTCATCTGGCTGCACGGGAGTGATGCAGATATGCCTCAGGTACGGATTGCATTTGATATGGTCTTGCTTTTAAAATATCTAGGAGGCCGTAATGGCACAGTGAACAATAAAAATGTAGAGTAGGACCCCCCACATGAGATTGCCTTGGCGCGGCGGGGTGGCTCAATTTATTGATCAATATTTTGCCAAATGTCTCATTTTGAATACAGTTAGATGTTAATATGTGCATATGCACCTCATGTCATGCGTTCTAACCACAAGCAGCGCTGGCTTCTCTCTTTTTTTAGTGCAAGACAATGGACATGGTCAATTTTGAATTTCCTACACTAAAAATTTCAGATTAGCTACAGATTAGCGGATCTGACAAAATCACACTTTTGATTCTCCGTGAATTAAATGTTCCCTATTCTGCTCTGTGGTCTTACTAGACCTAAAAGCATAATAAATATAAGATGTAAAAATATCACAAAAACTCATACGCCCCTCTGTTCCTTGCCTGAAATCCAGTTGTCCACGTCTCTGCCCCGACGCATCTCCAACACGGTGTTCACTCTAGGCCAGAGCTTCTGGCTGCAAGCAGTCCCCAAAGTTAACTTCACATGTGCAATGATTTCAGGAGCCTACATGCAGCTGGAAATCCCTGTCTAGAGTCAATACAGGCAGAGGACTGGACAGCGGTTAGGGAGTGACATGGGCGGACGGAAACATGAGCAGCCAGCAAAATGTTAAAGAGTTAAAAAGAAACACATCACTGCTCACCTTTCCAGCTGCCTCGGCTATCCACTGTACGATCCTCTGTGTCTCCATCTTGCTTCATCTGCAGTGCTGCCGTAACTCCCTGCCCAGTGTTTTTTTAACCTTTTTCCGGCCCTCTGCTGTTCAACGATATGATGTGGATGGTCGCCATTTTGTTGAATTTGCACAGAACAAATTACCAAAAATCTGTATTTTCTAGAATGCAGATTTTTGTAAAATTTTAGTATAATTCAATTTCACTGTATTTTTAGAGCATTGTATATGACAAACTGCTCACTGCAGTTTCTCACCATCCACCAGGAGTGAATATATTAGTTTGGAGGACTGAGGATTGTATTATACTATATGGAGGACTATGTGGAGTATATAATACTATATGGAGGACTATGAGGAGTGTATTATACTATATGGAGGACTATGGTTAGTAATAATACTATATGGAGGACTGAGGAGTGCATTATACTAAATGGAGGACTGAGGAGTGTATTTTACTATAAGAAGGACTATAGGAAGTGTATTATAGTATAAGGAGGACTATAGAGAGTGTATTATACTATATGGAGGACTATGGGGCACATTATATTATATGGAGAACTATGAGTTGTGCATTATACAATATGGAGGACTGTTGATGCACATTATACTATATGGAGGACTATGGAGTGTATGATACTAAACAAGTAAAATACTGCATATTCATCAATTTATTGGATTGTTTATGCCGGAACAAAAATTATTGTTTTCAGAAGCACTTCGCCTGG
Organism: Dendrobates tinctorius; assembly: GCF_039654945.1. Taxonomy (NCBI): domain Eukaryota; kingdom Metazoa; phylum Chordata; class Amphibia; order Anura; family Dendrobatidae; genus Dendrobates; species Dendrobates tinctorius. Next base: position 4,592,367 of record NW_027361912.1, read on the forward strand.
TGAAAACTGTAGATGTGCTGTTGATAACATGATACTGTATGGGGACAGATTGATCTATTATGATTGTTCCGTCCCATCATTACTCCTCAGCTGGTGGAAAGAGGCCAGGAAAAGTGTTGAACGACTTCAATATTGTCGATCACACTTGTTTAGCAACCTGAACTCAGCAGACGTAAATACAACCGAAATGCTTTTGTGTGATGTGCAATATGTTAACATTTTGAGACCTAATTTTAAACTTTTTCATAGAGCCCCACTTTGCCTGAAATCGGCCCTGCCTATATACTACACCACACAAGAGAGCTGACAGATCCTCTGTACACTGCACCACACAGGAGAGCTGACAGATCCTCTAAATACTACACCACACAGGACAGATCATCTATATACTACACCACACATGAGAGCTGACAGATCCTCTATATACTACATCACACAGGAGAGCTGACAGATCCTCTATATACTACACCACACAGGAGGGCTGACAGCTCCTCTATATACTACATCACACAGGAGAGACGACAGATCCTCTATATACTACACCACACAGGAGAGCTGACAGATCCTCTATATACACTACACCACAAAGGAGGGCTGACAGATCCTCTATATACTACATCACACAGGAGAGCTGACAGATCCTCTCTATACTACACCACACAGGAGGGCTGACAGATCCTCTATATACTACATCACACAGGAGAGCCGACAGATCCTCTATATACTACACCACACAGGAGAGCTGACAGATCCTCTATATACTACACCACACAGGAGGGCTGACAGATCCTCTATATACTACATCACACAGGAGAGCCGACAGATCCTCTATATACTACACCACACAGGAGAGCTGACAGATCCTCTATATACACTACACCACACAGGAGAGCTGACAGATCCTCTATACACTACACCCCACAGGAGAGCTGACAGATCCTCTATATACTACATCACACATGACAGATCATCTATATACTACACCACACACGAAAGCTGACAGATCCTCTATATACACTACACCACACAGGAGAGCTGACAGATCCTCTATATACTACACCCCACAGGAGAGCTGACAGATCCTCTATATACTACATCACACAGGAGAGCCGACAGTTCCTCTATATACTACACCACACAGGAGAACTGACAGATCCTCTATATACACTACACAACACAGGAGAGCTGACAGATCCTCTATATACTACACCCCACAGGAGAGCTGACAGATCCTGAATATATACTACATCACACTGGAGAGCCGACAGATCCTCTATATACTACACCACACAGGAGAGCTGACAGATCCTCTATATACACTACACAACACAGGAGAGCTGACAGATCCTCTATATACTACACCCCACAGGAGAGCTGACAAATCCTCTATATACTACATCACACAGGAGAGCCGACAGATCCTCTATATACTACACCCCACAGGAGAGCTGACAGATCCTCTATATACTACACCCCACAGGAGAGCTGACAGATCCTCTATATACTACACCACTCAGGAGAGCCGAAAGATCCTCTATATACTACACCACAGAGGAGAGCTGACAGATCCTCTATATACTACATCACACAAGAGAGCCGACAGATCCTCTATATACTACACCACACAGGAGAGCTGACAGATCCTCTATATACTACACCCCACAGGAGAGCTGACAGATCCTCTATATACTACACTACAGAGGAGAGCTGACAGCTCCTCTATATACTACACCACACAGGAGAGCCGACAGATACTCTATATACTACACCACAGAGGAGAGCTGACAGATCCTCTATATACTACACCACAGAGGAGAGCTGACAGATCCTCTATATACTACACCACACAGGAGAGCCGACAGATCTTCTATATACTACACCACACGGGAGAGCTAACAGATCCTCTATATGCTACACCCCACAAGAGAGCTGACAGATCCTCTATATACTACACCCCACAGGAGAACTGACAGATCCTCTATATACCACACTACAGAGGAGAGCTGACAGATCCTCTATATACTACACCACAGAGGAGAGCTGACAGATCCTCTATATACAACACCGCAGAGGAGAGCTGACAGATCCTCTATATACTACACCACACAAGAGAGCCAACAGATCTTCTATATACTACACCACACAGGAGAGCTGACAGATCCTCTATATACTACACCCCACAGGAGAGCTGACAGATCCTCTATATACTACACCACAGAGGAGAGCTGACAGATCCTCTGTATACTACACTACAGAGGAGAGCTGACAGCTCCTCTATATACTACTCCACACAGGAGAGCCGACAGATCTTCTATATACTACACCACACGGGAGAGCTGACAGATCCTCTTTATACTACTCCACAGAGGAGAGCTGACAGATCCTCTATATACTACACCCCACAGGAGAGCTGACAGATCCTCTATATACTACACCACACAGGAGAGCTGACAGATCCTCTATATACTACATCACACAGTAGAGCTGACAGATCCTCTATATACTACACCACACAGGAGAGCTGACAGATCCTCTCCTTACTACAGCACAGAGGAGAGCTGACAGAGCCTCTATATACTACATCACAAAGGAGAGCTAACAGATCCTCTATATACTACACTACACAGGAGAGCTAACAGATCCTCTATATACTACATCACATAGGAGAGCTAACAGATCCTCTATATACTACACCCCACAGGAGAGCTCACAGATCCTCATGGTAATACAAAACAGAGATATACCCGACCGAAAGAATAAACCAGGACACCGATGTTGGATAGAGAAAAGGCCATGACATTTATTAAGAGTAACATTTTAAATCTTTAAGAAATAACCAGAAATGAATAAATAGCAACCATTATATCCTAACTATAAGACCAAATCCACCCAGGCTGGCCAATTTTCTCACTAAGGCTGCTTTTACACTTACCGTGTTTTTGCGGGCCAATTTTGCGCCCCAATAGATTTCTGCAAAAAATCCACGGTGCGCAGTGTGCTGTACAGCAGTGAGGGCCATTTTCGCGGCCATGATAAAAGATCGAGCTAGCTCGATCTTTTTCATGGTGTACGGACACGGCCCCCATTGAAAATCAATGGGGCCGCAAAAACAAACGAAAGTATGTTTTTGCGGCGCACCGTGACTTCCAGTTTTGCGGAACGCCAGGTTTTTTTTTCCAAAACAATTTCCATAGTATTGGAAACATGAAAAGCGGCGATGCGCAAGCTATTTTGCGGCCCGTTATTGCGGCAGACCGTAAAAATTGCGGCGATACGTCCTGCAAAAAAGGGGCCGCAATAATGGGCCGCAAAAAAAGCGGTAAGTGTAAAAGTAGCCTAATAAACATCATGACAATAAAATAAAATAAAGTTGAAAAAAGAGGGAGAGTGGGCGGGATATTTATAGACCATAATCATCGCCCTCTTTGTTAAGTTAAACAATCAGATTTAAATAAAAAGACCGCCAAAAAATGGTTTTAACTGGAACAATAACCTGCTCGTGAATTCACAGATGGCTGGGAGTTGAACTTTTGACCTCAAATAGAACCATGCCATGCACCATAATACAATACACAAAAAGGGGATGAGAGGTTTTGTGTTATCATGAAACCCGCTTTATATTTGTTAGGGGGGGCTTCCATTATTACACATAATGTAATTTATGGACATTTATGGTATGATTTATTTTCCTGTGTGGATTGGATGGTTTGTTACCGACATCTGCTGAGAATTTCATATTAATAGCACTTTTAGAAATAGATTTATTTAGGAAATTGGTGACGTGTTAAATATATATATCACCCACTGTATATTGAGAGCTGTCAGTTTTCTATTACATGAGGTCTTGTTTTCTGCAGGAGGAGTTGATGTTTTTACTGGTACTATTTTCTTGGACATCACATTTTTCAATCGCTTCCAACTCTTATTTTTGTTTTTTGGTGGTTTTGGTTATGCCATTCACCATGTGGTAAAAGTAATGACAGCTTTAGTCTTCAGGTCAGTATGATTACACATTATATCAGATTTATATCATTTTTTTTTTCAATAATTGCTTTTCCATTACTATGTTCTGAGATGTATGAGTTTTTTATTTCTCTGCTGATGGAACTGTATGGCAGCTTGTATTTTGCAGGAATAGATGATGTTTTCAATGAAAAAAGAGGATGTGATTTGAATTTTTAGATTCTTAAATACTTTTGACATAATTTTGTAGTCCCCATAGGGGACTTGAAACCGTTTATGTTAGAGATGAGCAGATCTTTTGAATTTCAAATTTAAGTACTTAGCCGATCTTCCCCAAAAGATTTGAATTGCAGCAAATAAATTCACTTGAATTTCTATACTTGAATGCTTGTAAAATACACTTGGTAGACACAGAGAGAGAGAAAGAGAGGACCCCGCTAACCTTAATAGCTTAAATTCTCCAAGAGAGAGAGGACCCCACTGATCTTAATAGCTTAAATTATCCAAGAGAGAGAGAGGACCCTACTGACTTTAATAGTTTAAATTCTACAAAAAGAGAGAGAGGACCCCACTGACCTTAGTAGCTTAAATATTCCAAGAGAGATGGAGGACTCCACTGATCTTAATAGCCTAAATTCTCCAAGAGATAGAGAGCGAGAGAGAGAGAGAGAGACAGAGGACCCCACTCACCTTAATAGTTTAAATTCTCCAAGAGAGACAGCTCCCCACTCACCTTAATAGTTTAAATTCTCTGAAAGAGAGAGAGAGAGGACCCCACCGACCTTAATAGCTTAAATTCTCCAATAGAGAGAGATGACCCCACTGACCTAAATAGCTTAAATTCTCCAAGAAAGAGAGAGAGGACCACACTGACTTTAATAGCTTTAATTCTCCAATAGAGAGAGAGGACCCCACTGATCTTAGCTTAAATTCTCCAAGAGATAGAGAACGAGAGAGAGGACCCCACTGACCTTAATAGCTTAAATTCTCCAGAAGAGAGAGAGGACCCCCTGAATTTAATAGCTTGTCCTATATTGAGAAGGTAATAAAAATTTATTTCCATTATTGTGTAGGGAAGGTGACCTGACGGACGGACGGACTAGTCAGAGTGAAGAAAGATAGGTTTGCACAGTTTAGGTAGGTGTCAGTAATATAGTGGGAAACAGCTAGGAAAGTGTAGGTGACGTGCCGTACCTTGGGATGACCATTAGATGGCAGGGTGGAGTGTGAGCAAAGGACGTGACATCAGCTTAGGGCTTTAGAAACCGTTGGTCATGGGGGCGGAGTGACAGTTAGAGTGACAGTTTCAAGGAACCGGGAGAGTTATAAATACTGAGGGAGGGTTCCAGAAGCTTCCAGTCCCCAGGGGGAGCCGCAGTGACAGGAGGACTGCGACGGTCTGTGCGCTGTGAGGTGAATCCAGACCAGGGGGACTGAGGAGAGAGAACATCAGGGGGGTGGTCCTGACAGGAAAGGACCGCAGAAGGGACGAGGCTCTGGGTGAAGGACACCGTACGTGTAACGACGAAACTGGCCAGTAAAGTGCTGATGGTGTACGGGCCTAAGGCGGCCACAGTGACTGAGCTGTCAGGATTGTCACAGTGTGAGAAGGGACGGTACGTATAAATACGTCCCTAGTGTAACGTACGGTGTTAAAGCGGCCCTGGACACGGAGGGCTGTGGGAGAGAGAGAGATATCGCGGTGTGCTGCGAGGGCCGTCAGTCGGACGGTGAACAATAAACTTGGACCTGTTGCACCCAGAATCTGCCTCATCGTGTCTCTGTTTATATCTCTGCGCGGTAAGAAGAGGGACCACCCCCAGCTCGGCCCCCCCCCACCAACCCTACATTTGGCGTAGTCGGCAGAATCGCCGCCGCTAATACATCATCTTCTGCGGCAGGCCTGCCTCAAAGACTGGAAAAGGACTTGGACTACTCTGTTTGGATTACAATTACCTGTGGATTACAAATGACCTACCTGTGGAATACAAATGGGAAGCGCTGTGGCGGATCTGTGTGGCCAGCAGAGGATCCGGGGCGGTACCAGGTACTGTGCAGTATGGCGGTGTTGCTTCAGCGCAGAGGAGAGGTCCGGGTGTTTGCAGTCATGTTGAATGGACTGGGACCCCCTCCAACGTACCCCAAAAGGAAGCAGTATGTGCCTGGAGATCGACGCTTCCATATATTGGACCCTGTGAGGAGGGTGGAGAGGCCTGCCGACACCGCACCTCACAGAGGGAGTGGCACAGAAGAAAAACTTGGCTGCGGCTGTCTGATGCCATTCGAGTGCTGCCCAACGGACGGTATGAGACTCTGCAGGTGTCGGGGCATCGGCCGCCTAGAGTGGCAGTGGCGGCAGGGGATGGAGCTGTGCCAGAAGTCGCCCTCAGAGCCGCGGGAGAGCAGCGGGATGCTGAGCTGGGGAGCGGAGCCTGTGCGGAGTCAGCGATAACGGCCGCCACCAATACCAGCAGAGGACTTCTCAGCGGAGCCCCCGAGTTTGGGGGAAAGACCCGCGGGACAGTGGAGCGAGGGAAGGAGGCTGTGGGTGAAGCCGCGTATTGATGTGATGGAGGCCGCAGCGCCGGGGAAGGTGAGAGTACTCCCGGCACCACCAGTGCCTCCGCCAGTGGCCCTCATCATTCCGCCGCAGCACGCTGCCCCCTGCGCACCGGAAGGCCTGGGTACATCGGGCCCAGTGGTGTATGCAGAGTTGTGCGAGGCCCCTGCTCAAGTCCCTGAGGTACCCCGCCTGGAGCCGCCAGTGCGGAAGTCATCCAAAGAAGACGCTGCTGTGTTCCCCCTGCTGATAGCAGCTGGGTCGTTGGAACCGGCCGTTACTCCGGCTCCATTGGAAGTAGTGGATGCGGCCTGTCCTGAGGCCGCGGTTATGCCGCTGCTGGAGTCGACTGCGGCCGACTTAGTGGGCCCTGTGATTCCAGCCTCCAAGGACCCGGTTGTCCCCATTTGCCACCTGGCCCCAGCGACTGTTGAGCCGCAAAAATCATCGGCCGCCTCTGATCCACGTCCTTCCTTGGTTAAGTCCCGCCCACCGGACTCCAAGGCTCATGCCAGACCCTCTGTTTGGGTCGCAGGAGTTATAGAGAAGAGGGCCAGGGGGCAGGAGGTCTGGAACCTGCTCGATGAGAGGGGAGAGGCTGGCATGGCGGCTGCGCGACCCCCGAGACGGCTCGTTTATACTATCTTGCAGAAAGGGACACTTCTTGCATCCTGGGAGCTCAACGGTTGTGGGGTCCCATACTACTGACCACCGAAAGGAGGATTGAACTGTCAGGAGTTCGTTGCACCGTTGTGCAGGTCAAAAGGACAGTTCGCGGTCAGCTTTTAAAAAAAAGAAATGTTTATCTGTGATTTTTATGTCTGTTTTTCTATGTTCCTCTTACAGGATAGTTTGTGGTTACTTTTTAGACTGACAGAGCGGGGATACTTAGAAGAGAGGGAGTGTCCATGTCCAAAGAAGGGAGGAGGAAAGGAGACATGCAATGTTATGTTATATTTTGGTTTTAAAAGCAAGAGAAAATGAAAAAAAAAAAAATTATAAAAATGGGTACTTGTGATATTGTAAAGTTGTTTTGGTGTACAATATGCACAAGTAAAAAATGCAACAGGTCCGGGTAAGGGAAGGTCTGCGGGACCAAAGGAAAGTGTGAGATCCGGTAAGGATCTAAGAGTTGAGGAGGTCTGGGAGACCGGGACGCCGACCATGACATGTAATTGAAAGAAGGGAAAATGAGTTGGAAGACGTGAGAAAGACAGCCGTCGTAGGTCAGGTCCCCAACACCACGGACACCCTTGAAGGAGGAAGGCGGGCGCTGGTAATGATCTGGAAGGTAAGAGACCTCGATCATGGCGTACCGAATAGTGAAAGGTAACAGAAGGGGAGAGTAGGGGAAAGATACACGCCGTAGAGAGAATACGGGTGTACCGTGCCCAGTTTGAAAGACGTTGTCATGTGGCGTGCGCGCTGGTGAGTAGCAGTAGGCTGCTCAGAGCATAGTGCTCCCAGTATGGTTCGGCCCCCGCAGATAGTGGGTTTGGCTCAACAGCTGGTCCGACAACAGAATGTAGGTGTAGATTCAGAACGACGAAGGCAGGGATGACGATTGTCGAGGACGACAATGGACAAAGGAAGGGGGAGTGTAGGGAAGGTGACCTGACGGACGGACTAGTCAGAGTGAAGAAAGATAGGTTTGCACAGTTTAGGTAGGTGTCAGTAATATAGTGGGAAACAGCTAGGAAAGTGTAGGTGACGTGCAGTACCTTGGGATGACCATTAGATGGCAGGGTGGAGTGTGAGCAAAGGACGTGACATCAGCTTAGGGCTTTAGAAACCGTTGGTCATGGGGGGCGGAGTGACAGTTAGAGTGACAGTTTCAAGGAACCGGGAGAGTTATAAATACTGAGGGAGGGTTCCAGAAGCTTCCAGTCCCCAGGGGGAGCCGCAGTGACAGGAGGACTGCGACGGTCTGTGCGCTGTGAGGTGAATCCAGACCAGGGGGACTGAGGAGAGAGAACATCAGGGGGGTGGTCCTGACAGGAAAGGACCGCAGAAGGGACGAGGCTCTGGGTGAAGGACACCGTACGTGTAACGACGAAACTGGCCAGTAAAGTGCTGATGGTGTACGGGCCTAAGGCGGCCACAGTGACTGAGCTGTCAGGATTGTCACAGTGTGAGAAGGGACGGTACGTATAAATACGTCCCTAGTGTAACGTACGGTGTTAAAGCGGCCCTGGACACAGAGGGCTGTGGGAGAGAGAGAGATATCGCGGTGTGCTGCGAGGGCCGTCAGTCGGACGGTGAACAATAAACTTGGACCTGTTGCACCCAGAATCTGCCTCATCGTGTCTCTGTTTATATCTCTGCGCGGTAAGAAGAGGGACCACCCCCAGCTCGGCCCCCCCCCCCCACCAACCCTACAATTGCAAGAGATCACTTTTCCAAGTTGGTTCAGTGGAGATCCAACTGCTGAGACTCCCAAGAATAATGAAAACTGGGCTGCAAAGTGCTTCATTGGACAGAAGAGGTAACCCCGCATATTACTGCCTCATTTTTTGTTTATGGGACTGCCATAAAAAGTCAAGTGCTATCCCTAGCAGTGCCATAGAGGAGGAATAGAGTGGTGGCACACATGCAGCACCACCGCTCCATTATTATGGTACATTTTAGAGCTCTGTTCTCAGGATCCCGATCTATCTGCAAGTTATCACCTCTCTTATGGCTAAGAGATCATTTAAAATAATGGGAAATGTCTCCCTTTTTTTCTATCTTTACTGCCCTCATTCTGTATCTAAATATGCTGTTCTGAAGCCAAATGCCTCAGTTGCTTTCCCGGGGTTCTAAGGCCTGTTTCACACTTCAGTTTTCTGGCGTCAGTCAAAATCCGTCGTTTTCAGGAAAAAAAAGGATCCTACGGATTTGCCTGGCGGATCCGTCTTTTTTCCCCATAGACTTATATTAGCGACGGATAGGTGTCCATCGGCCAGAAAAAAACGTCCATAGGAACGTTTTTTGTCTCGGTCGAAAAGCCTGACAGCGACGGATCCGTCGCCGTCCGTCGTCTGCTAGAATGGACGCCTATGGGCATATGACAGAATCCTTCGCTTGATTCCGTTTTTTCAAACTGAGCATGCCCAGAGCAATTTCTCTTCAATGTGCAGCATCTGAAACAACGGATACTGGAAGCCTGTGCTAGCATTTCTTCTGCGATGTTGCTATCAGTGTGTCAAAAGTGGGAGAAGAGGGTTGCATTGACAATTCAACACAATGGGCAGCACTTTGAACACATTTTATAAGTGGTTATAAACTTGTAAATAACTCATGAAAGAATAAAGTTACATTAAAACCAAGCACACCATTGTTTTTCTTGTGAAATTCTAAATAAATTTGATGTGTCACATGACCCTCTTCCCATTGGAAAAAATAAAGTTGTATCCGAAATGGCCAACTTCGAAATGGCCGCCATGGTCACCACCAATCTTGAAAAGTTTTCCTTCCCCCTCCCATACACTAATGTGCCACAAACAGGAAGTTGATACCACCAACCATTCCCATTTTATTTAGGTGGATCCATATAGATGGCCCACCCTGTGTGTAATTTTGTGAGATGCACCTGCACCTAACGTTTTTAATTTTTTTGGGGAAATTTGAATTGTATTTAACTTATTTTAAATGAATTGAATGTACCTTATTAAGGTCTAGGGTCTCTACAGGCAACAGAGCATAATAAACATAAGATGTAAAAAAGAATATTAAAAAACCTTATACTCACCTTACCGTAACCCTATCCGGCCCCTCTGCTTCTCAACATTACCCGTTCGGTCGTAGTCATGTCTTTTTACCACTGTAACTAGCACTGAATCCTTGGGCCGCTTCTTGCTAGGATGGATCTTCTGTCTTTTATGATGCCCGGTCGTATGCACAAGCCTCAAATGGTACACGACGAGATGATTTCACGACCGTGACCTTGAACGGGCATGTGCAGAAGCATAAAAAAAAATTAAAAAAAAATCTGAACTGAGAAAGTAAGTTAATGTGTATGCACAATGTAAGTGCATATTAACACATGACCATTAACCAGAGAAAACAAAAAGCAAAAAATCACAAATATCCTGAACTAAAAAGTAAAAAATATACTGCAAATAATGCATAAAGGTAGTAATAATAATAAGGGTATTTAGTAAACATAATTTTGATCAAAATAATGCACAAGCCATCCCGCCACGTAACGGCAACCCTTGTGGGACAGTCCCTACTCTAGCATTTAAAACCTTTTCACTTGCCAAGTGACGTGAATGTGAATAAGGATCGAGCGGTGAACCACTAGTAACAGCTTAGGCCAGACTGGATGGCTTTCCCGGCTCAGAAAATGCTTTATGCATTATTTGCAGTATATTTTTTACTTTTTAGTTCAGGATGTGCAGAAGCATGCAGTCTCATCAGATCTGGAAGTCCTGTCCTAGCATGAAGCTCACGGCTGTGATAAAAGCATGCGATGAAGACCTGATAAGTGATGGCGAAGACATTGGCCGCCATGTTGCTAAATCTGCACTGAAGCAATTTACAAAAAATCCACATGATGGGCAATATATAATATTCAATTGTAATTCAATTTCACTCTAGTATATTTGCTTAACTCTAGACTTTATGTCTATTAAACAGGGCCCTCATCCGACTTTTTAGGTCACCATTTGTTCTTCTGACTATTCTATCAACACACTAACTCAAAAAAAATCTCTTAGATCCCAACAAATCTTTGAAATCCAATTGACTTAAAATAGGATCCATCTCAAAAATCGAGCCCTTAAAAAGTCAGGTGGACACAAGGAAGGGCTGCTGAGAAAAAGATGTTGGTTCTCCACTCAGGATGAGCAAATCCAAACTGTAAAGTTCAGAGTTTGTAAAGGACACTAGGTGTCCGGTACTAACCTCAGCAGCACAGCCAATCGACAAGCTTTTAGGCAATGGGCACTTCCGGAGCCAGCACAGCCAGCCCAAGTATGGGCGTGGCTGTGAATGGCCAGCCCACTACATGACCTGGCCTGTATAATTGTAGGATTACAGCTGGCAGCACCATTCTGCTCTGATAAACGTATGGACAGTATGCCACTCGAGTGAGGGACAGTGTTAGGCTCTATGTGCGGGGGTACTCTGCATGTGTCTATGTGGACATACTTGTCATAGACACCGCACTACACTTGCTCATAGAGCCAGTGCGCGTGTCCTGAGTACAGAAGCAGTGCTAAGAGTTACCTGGGGAGCAGGGCAGCAGAGGTGACAAAGTGTGCTTCAACTAATAGTGTCAGAGAAGCCAGAGAACTCAGATTATAGCAAAGCAGAAGTCATGCACGGTACAGACCAGCGAGGTACAGGAGGGATAAACAGACAGGAGGTCAGACAAAGCCAAAGGTCATACACAAGATATCAGTACAGTACCAGGGAGGAGACAGAGCGGATAATCAGGGCCAAGCAGAGATCAAAACCAAACAGACATAGGAGGTACCAGGCAGAATCCAAAGCGATATCCAGAGAACAGACCGAGTCATACACAGAGAATCAAGCAACCAGAACACAGCACTAACACACTCAGGGGTCACCACACAATGCCAAGGGCAAGAGTATAACTGACAGGGATGGGAGCGTCCTGAGGCTATAATAAGCCTCCCCCAGAACCAGGGAGAGGCCACAATCATAGCCCCAGGTGTGCAGGTAAGCCTGCATCGGGATCACAACCTTTATCCCCAGAAATGCCAGTCATCAGCACTGGTTCCAAACATTAACCCCACGTGTGCGAGTCAAACCCGCACTGAGATCATGACAGTACCCCCCTCTCAACGGGGGGCCTCTGGACCCAATGGCTTGCCCGGGTACTTAGCATGGAAAGCCCGTACCAGGCGATCAGCATGCATCAACCGGGACGGTACCCAGGACCTGTCCTCCGGTCCATACCCCTTCCAATGAACCAGGTACTGTACCGACCGCCGTACCAACCTGGAATCTACGATATGACCGACCTCGTACTCCACCTGCCCCTCGACCAAAACAGGAGAAGCAGCAGACTCGGAGTCTCCCCGGACTGCTTCAAAAGGTTTCAGTAGAGATTTGTGGAAGACGTTAGGGATCTTGAAAGAGGGTGGAAGGCACAGCCTATAAGCCACTGGATTGATTTTTTCCACAATCTTGTACGAGCCAATGAATTTGGGTCCTAACTTGGCTGACGGAATCTTTAACTTAATGTTTCGCGTGGAGAGCCAAACTTTCTCTCCCACCCGAAACATGGGACCAGGTGTTCGTTTCCTGTCCGCGAAAAACTTATACCTGCCTTGAGACCTGGATATACGCCGCAGGACTTCTGCCCATGTATCTTTTAACCGCTGAACAGAGTCCTCAGCCCCGGGGCACCCCGAATCCAGACGAGAAAACTCACCAAAATGAGGACTGAACCCATAGTTAATCAAGAAAGGGGACCTACCAGTGGATTGACTCACCCGACTATTGAAGGCAAATTCAGCCAACGGCAGTGCATCGCACCAGTCACTCTGTCTAGCAGAGGTTAGACACCTGAGGATCTGTTCCAGGGACTGGTTAGTGCGCTCCGTCTGCCCATTGCTCTCAGGATGGTATGCAGACGAAAAGGACAGAGACATACCTAATTTTTTGCAGAAAGCACGCCAAAACTTAGCCACAAACTGCACACCACGATCAGACACCACATTCAGGGGTACCCCATGCAACCGGATCACATGCTGCACAAACAACCTGGACAACGTCTCAGCTGACGGTAGTGCGGACAGGGGTACGAAATGAGCCTGCTTAGAAAACCTGTCCACCACTACCCATACCACTGTATTACCCTTAGATGGAGGGAGATTGGTAACAAAATCCATGGATAAGTGAGTCCATGGCCTTTCGGGCACTGCCAAGGGTATCAGCTCCCCTGCCGGCCGGCTATGAGAGCTTTTAGAACGAGCGCAGACCCCACAACCAGCAATGAATTTTTTTATGTCCGAACCAAGGGTAGGCCACCAAAAGATCCTAGCCACCGCCAGACGTGTGGCTGAAATACCAGGGTGAGCACTCAGCTTGGATTCATGGAACTCCTGCAAGAGTTTCAGGCGAAGTTGCTCTGGGACAAACAACTTCCCCTCCGGCTTGGCCGCCAAGGCCTGCGACTGGGCCCCCTGAATCTCCCGTTCCAATTCAGATGAGACCTCTGCTATCACAACCCCAGGGTGAAGAATGGAGGACGGTGGCTCAGGGGGCGACACCGGCTGAAAACTGCGTGATAAGGCGTCAGCCTTGACATTCTTAGACCCTGGACGAAATGTAATTGTAAACTGAAAACGGGAAAAAAAAAAAAGTGACCAACGGGCTTGTCTGGGCGTTAGTCTTTTAGCAGACTCAATGTACGACAAATTTTTGTGATCTGTGATCACCGTAACCGGGTGACTGGCCCCCTCCAAAAAGAGCCTCCATTCTTCAAACGCCAATTTGACCGCAAGAAGCTCTCTATTGCCTACGTCGTAATTTCTTTTCTCAGCAGAGAACTTCTTGGAAAAGAAAGCACATGGCCTGAGGTTGGTTAGAGTGGCAGGCCCTTGGGACAACACCGCCCCCACCCCCACCTCAGAGGCGTCCACTTCCACGACGAATGGTTTGGACGGATCTGGCTGCACTAACACAGGAGCAGACATAAAACATTTTTTCAGCGTCGCAAAGGCCTCTTTTGCAAGCGAGGACCAATTTCTCACATCCGCACCTTTGCATGTTAGATCCGTGAGAGGTTTGACCACTTACGAAAACCCCCGGATAAATTTGCGGTAATAATTGGCGAACCCCAAGAAGCGCTGAAGACCCTTAAGATCTCGGGGTTGCACCCAATCCGCAATGGCCTGCACCTTCTTGGGGTCCATGCGAAAACCCTCACCGGATACAATTAACCCCAAAAAGGACAACTCTTGTACACAGAATACACATTTTTCCAATTTGGCATACAAATGATTTTCCCTTAGTCTTTGGAGCACAGTTCGTACATGTTCCAAATGAGAATACTTGTCGGGGGAATATATCAAAATATCATCTAAGTAGATAACGACAAAACGACCAATGAGATCCGAGAATACCACGTTGATGAAATTCTGAAATATGGCAGGGGCGTTGGTAAGACCAAACGGCATGACTAAATTTTCAAATAGTCCCTCGGTCGTGAGGAACGCGGTTTTCCATTCATCCCCCTCTCGGACCCTTATCAAATTATATGCCCCCCGAAGGTCCAGTTTAGAAAACCACTTTGCCCCTGATAGTTGGTTACATAAATCGGGAATCAACGGAAGGGGGTACGTATTCCGTACAGTAATTTGATTAAGCTCCCGGAAGTCGAGACAGGGACGTAACCCGCCATCTTTTTTCTTTACAAAAAAGAAACCTGCCGCCACAGGTGAGACTGAAGGACGTATGTATCCTTTGCGCTGACTTTCAGTAATGTACTCCTTCATAGCTAAGCGCTCAGGACCAGACAAATTAAACAGACGGGCTTTGGGTAATTTAGCCCCCGGGACCACCTCAATAGCGCAGTCAAAGGGTCTATGTGGCGGTAACGTCTTGGCCTCGCTTTCAGAGAATACATCTTCGAAGTCCTTCAGGCATTCCGGAATACCTTCCAGCTCGACAGATGATACAGACACAGATTTAACAGGTTCAACCAGCAGTGCGGATTTATCATATAACTCAAAATCATTAAACCCCCATTGTACAATCTCCCCCGTTTTCCAGTTAATAACTGGGTTATGGTGTTGTAACCAGGGCATGCCCAACACCAACCCTGCAGGTAGATTGTCCAGCACAAAACAACTTATGTTTTCCACATGAGTAGCGCCCACTCCGAGCGAAAACACATCAGACATAAAGCGAATTCCCTCCTTAGTGAGGGGAGATGAGTCAATGGCCATCACCTTGATCGGAACCTTGAGCCTAACTGTCCCTATCTTGCAGTGTGTGACCAATTGGGAGTCAATAAGATTAATAGATGATCCGCAGTCCACGAAGGCTGTAGAGGAAAAAGAACTACCACCCACAAACAGTTCCACAGGCAGTACTACTTTAAAAAACGAGGAAAATGGTACCTGAGGGTCTGAGCAGCCTCCCCGTTGACTACCCAGACCTAGTCGTTTCCCGCCGACCGGGTTTGAAGACGGGCAATTCGGACACTCCCTTTTCCAATGTCCCGTTTTACCGCAGTAAAAGCATAACTGCTTGTCCTTCCGGCGTTTCCTCTCCGTATCCTTCAGGGAGAGGGCGCCTACATCCATGGGCTCAGGGGCAGTCTCTTTTCCACTGGGGAATAATGGAGTATCCACCTGCATCACCCCTCTGGCCCGCAGTCCATCCGGACGGCTTGGGTCATGGCATCCTCGAGAGAGTTAGGTGGGGGATGTAACGCCAAGGCATCCTGCAGCCGCTCGGACAAGCCTCTGTGAAAGAGTCCTCGGAGTGCGGCGTCGCTCCAAGAGACCTCTGCCGCCCAGCGGCGGAACTCAGAACAAAACCACTCAGCTGAGTGTTTCCCCTGACAGACACTCATCAACATGTCCTCTGCCAATCGCACTCGGTCAGGTTCATCATAAATGTGCCCGAGGGCCTCAAAGAATGCGTTCACTGACATACGTTCAGGAGCAGAGGAAGACAGAGAGAAAGCCCATGCTTGCGGAGCCCCCCGAAGTAGAGAAATAATGACCCCCACCCTCTGGAACTCATCCCCAGAGGAGCGGGGCCTTAGAGAAAAAAAAAGCTTGCATCCTTCTCTGAAAGACCTGAACTCCTTTTTATCCCCTGAGAAAAGGTCTGGTAATTTGACCGGAGATTCAGGGGACGCTAATGACACATCCCTACCCCCAGAACCAGAAGCCCCTGCATCGACAGCCCCCTGCACAGTAACCACCAACTGTTGCTGGGTCTGGGCCATCGTGCGTTGTTCCACATTGAGCTTATGGAACATTTGGGTCAGGTGCTTGACCTGATCAGCCAAGGCTTGTATGGGATCCATGAGGATAACACACACTTTTTTTTTTTTTCTTCAGAAAAAAAAAAACAAAACTGAAAGGGTCAGTTATAATGTCAGAGACACCGCACTACACTTGCTCGTAGAGCCAGTGCGCGTGTCCTGAGTACAGAAGCAGTGCTAAGAGTTACCTGGGGAGCAGGGCAGCAGAGGTGACAAAGCGTGCTTCAACTAATAGTGTCAGAGAAGCCAGAGAACTCAGATTATAGCAAAGCAGAAGTCATGCACAGTACAGACCACCGAGGTACAGGAGGGATAAACAGATGGGAGGTCAGACAAAGCCAAAGGTCATACACAAGATATCAGTACAGTACCAGGGAGGAGACAGAGCGGATAATCAGGGCCAAGCAGAGATCAAAACCAAACAGACATAGGAGGTACCAGGCAGAATCCAAAGCGATATCCAGGGAACAGACCGAGTCATACACAGAGAATCAAGCAACCAGAACACAGCACTAACACACTCAGGGGTCACCACACAATGCCAAGGGCAAGAGTATAACTGACAGGGATGGGAGCGTCCTGAGGCTATAAGAAGCCTCCCCCAGAACCAGGGAGAGGCCACAATCATAGCCCCAGGTGTGCAGGTAAGTCTGCATCGGGATCACAACCTTTAACCCCAGAAATGCCAGTCATCAGCACTGGTTCCAAACATTAACCCCACATGTGCGAGTCAAACCCGCACTGAGATCATGACAATACTCTTTTAAAAAGCCTGTGTGTGTACTCTGCACCGGTCTCCATGGGACTACTCAGAAAAAAGTCTATGTGGGGGTACTCTGCACATTTCTCTGTGGGGGGTACCCTGCCAAAAAACCTGTGTGTGTACTCTGCACCTGTCTCTGTGGGCGTACTCTGAGGAAAAGCCTGTGTGTATACTCTGCACTTGTCTCTCTGGGAGTACTCTGCCAAAAAAATTAGTGTGTGTGCTCTGCACTTGTCTTTGTGGGAGTACTGTGAAAAAAGCCTTTGTGGAGGTACTCTGCATTCATATCTGTGGGAGTTCTCTGCCAAAAAGCCTGTGTTTATACTCTGTACACATCTGTGGGAATACTTTGCCAAAAATCCTGTGTGTGCAGTCTGCCTTCTTATCTGTGGGAGTACTCTACCAAAAAGCTTCTATGTGGGTTTTCTGCATGCGTTTCTGTGGAAATACTCTGCCAAAAATGCTATGTGTATATGTGTACTCTGCACCCGTCTCTGTGGGAGTGCTCTGAAAAAAGCCTTGATGGAGGTACTCTGCAAAACTGACTCTGTGGGGGAGTACACAGCAAAACCGCCTCTGTGGGTGTACTCTGCAGAACCGCCTGGTTGTTTTTTTTGTTTGTTTGTTTATATCTTAATTTGGAGAGGCACCAAAACATTGGGAAGGGCAAACAGAACGAACAAACTGCAAAGAGAATAGCAATGGCTGGGTGCGGCTAGTATATTTTTCATTTCAGCGAAAGATACAAACAAGTCTTGTGGGATCCATATCTGGTTCATTTTAATGAATGTGAGCTTGCTCACGCTGGTTGTAGACCTGTGGATGCACCTGTCTTTGATCACACCTCCTGCCATGCTAATCACATGTTCCGACAGTACACTTTCTGCAGGGCAGGCCAGCACCTCCAAGACATGAAAGGCAAGCTCAGACCATGTGTCCAATTTGGGGACCCAGAAGTTAAATGAACTTATCACTCAGTATATGGAGACGTGTAGACGCATAGTCTTCCACCATGTTGTTGAAACTATCATGCTCCTGGATTCAATGCCTTGAGCTTATGTTCTGTGTTTGGCTTCTCTTTCTATCGAGCCACAGGAGATACACGCTTTCTGCAGCACCTCTGACATCTCTGGGTTATTTTTCAGGAAGCTCTGTACCAACAAATCCAGCACAAGTGCCAGGCAAGGGATGTGCGTCAAAAGGGCTAGGCCCAGAGCTGCTACAAGATTTCGCCCACTATTACGCACCAACAGACCATGCTTGGGGTATAGTGGCACCAACCACTCATTGGTCTGTTGTTTAATCCCTGTCCACAGCTCCTGTGCGGCGTGGGATTTTTCCCCCAAACACATGAGTTTCAGCCTGCTGTCGTTTCCCACTGACTGTGCTGACGCTGGTACTGCAGGTGTTATGCTGACCAGATGAGGTGTCAGTGAAGGAAGCGGACTAGGGGAAGGAGATAACATGGACTGAGAAACATCCCAAAAGCATCCAGTAATCCTCAGTGGTGGTAAGACATGCACCAAAATGCTTTCTGCATCAGGCCCTCCCACCACAACATTTATCCAGTGCGCAGATAGAAAGATATAATGTCCCTGCCGATGATTACTGATGTTTCTTTTGGAGTAATGGCTTCTTCCTGGCAGAGTGGCCTTTCAGCCATGTTGATACAGTACTCGTTTCACTATGGATATTGACACAATCTTACCAGCTTCCGTCATCATCTTCACAAGGTCTTTTGCTTTTGACCTTGGGTTGATATGCATATGTCAGACCAAAGCACATTCATCTCAGGGACACAGAACCCATCTGCTTCCTGAGCAATATGATGTCTGGACATTCGCATCTTGTTTGTACTTGCTTATAATTGTTTGTACAGATGAACAAGGCCCCTTTAGGTACCTTGAAATCGTACCCAAGGATGAGCCAGACTTGTGCAAGTCCACAATTCTCTTCCTGATATCTTGGCTGATTTCGTTAGACTTTCTAGTGATGTGTCGTTTGCGAACAATCTGATACAAAGAGCCGGCTCCCTGCTGTGAACGATGGGAGCCTGCAACGCAGTGAGAGCCACTAAAATCCCCGAATGGCTCTCACAGGGTGTAAAATCCCTGTGGTCAGCAGACATAACTCCACCCACCCAAACAAATCTCCACCCATTCAGCAATTTAATTGGTCCCTAGAAAGTTGGTGAGGTTTACGCGGTAGGTGGGCGGGGTTTTGGACACCTGAACACGGATGCAATAGGGATCATTTAGGATCCAAAAAGAGACAGCACTTTTTGGTGAGCGGAATTGTGAGAGCCAGATCACCAAAAAGAGCTGGACTGCCCATCACTAAGACTTTCCCATGATGCTACACAAAGGAGCAGTGTGTTTCAGGGGTGCATTAAAATACATCCACAGGTTTGTCTCTAATTAACTCAGATGTTGCCAAGAAAACTATCAGAAGCTTCCAAACACATGATCTCATCATATGGGCAGTCCAGAATTGCTTAAAGGCATAGTAATCTTAGTGTATGTAAACTTTTGATTTTGCAGTAAGTATAAAAATGCCTTAAACATTCTTTCTCTCTCTCTCTCGCTCATTATTCTGGCAATTGACAAATATTAATAATTATGGTAATCCTAATTGACCTAAAACGGGAAAGGTTTATTCTGATTTCATGTCAGATATTGAGAAAATATGCATATGTGTCTTTTTATATAGTGTATGTAAACTTCTGATTTCAACTGTAGATACAGGAGCAGGTTGTGCGTTATGGGAACGCCTAATATTGGTTTATGTGGTTTACATGCCTGATTTGTAGAGTGATCCACATAATCTGAATTGACTCAGAAGAGGCGCAGAGTGGTGCTGGTTCCCAGAGAATGCGGCAGTAGATTAGGGGAATATATTAACACATTTACACTATAGCACACACATGTATACATGGTTTAGGGAAAAAGGCATTTATGGGAGGGCTTCCTAATTCTCATGCAAAGGTAAGTTACCTCTAAAGCAGCCTAAAATCTGTAGTTCTGGATTTGTACAGTAGCACAGAAGCCAATATCATAGCAATACATCTACCTCTAGTAATGGAAACAGTTGAAAAGGTTTCTTAGATTTAGCCCAAAGAGGGACTATTGGGTGCCAAGAAATTGTGTAAGATAGATATACACATTACTGAGATTATAGCTAAAGGTGCAGGTTATGCATTAATGCTCAGTTCTATAACACAAGAGGTATACATACAAAGAAAAGTTCTTGTCTAAAAAAACTATTTAAAAAAATAGCACATCTGGAACAGGGATGACTGGCCTCAACAACTAGGCTTTGGGGTATCCCAATAGGAAAAAGGTACCATGTTCTGTGTGGTAATGGCAGGTGCGAGGGATGAAGTGATGAGACATGAGACAGATTGAACTTTAGGTAATAACTTTTATAGATAGATGCCCGTGGAGCTATCCTAAGCAACCAAACAAAATAACAAAAATTGTCCTCGCAGGGACCAAATACAAGCAAACACTAATTATGAGAACACGACTACTCTGGCAAAGGCCGGTCACTATAGGGCCTCGGCATGGCTGACTATGGGTCCTTAATTATGATGTGTCACTTATCCGTCCTGACGTCCCTCGGTGTCCTGTACGGTGGTGCTTCGGCATCGCAGCCGCTGGGCCCAGCCACTGAGGATCTGGTGTAGTCTTCGGGCGTGAGGGAGGGGTACAACAGGCCCTAGAAGAGTTCTTTGGCGGAGTGTCCACCAGCAGAGGCAGCGGGATACCGCCGGGGAGTGGGAGAGTGGAGGCCACAGCCCCTGGACAGGGGCGGGCAGCAGCGGCACTGAGTGGTGGTTGGTTGGCCACCGGCGAAGCCAGCAGCTGCACTAGGGGACCCGCGGCGGACGACGGCCCGGGCCCTGCCGTGGACTGGAGCGGGGCAGTGTGGCTGCAGGCGGCACTGGACAAGCTGCAGCCACGGTCGGGAGTGGAGCGACTACAGCCGCGGGCAGCAGCGGGCAGGCTACAGCTGCAAGCTGGTGTGAGGCGGCGACAGCCGCGGGTGGCTGTGGGTAGGCCGCAGCCGCGAGCTGGAGTGAGGCGGCGACGGCCGCTGGAGGCTGTGAGCAGGCCGAGGCTGCAGGCTAGATCAAGGCGTCAGCAGCTGCGGCTTGGTGTGAAGCGGCGGCCTTCTGTTGGTAAGCTCGGTGCCGTCTCCCTGCGGTCCACCGAGGGCCTCCCTCCTGTCTCTGTCCTTCTCTCTGCTTGCTGCTCGTCATTCTGGCTCCCTGGCACTCCCACGGTCTCCTGCAACTTCTCTCCCGTTCTGCTGACTCACTCTGACTGGTGCTCCCTCCCCCTTTTATAGAGGCTCCTCCCCTAACCGTCCTGGAAGTCTCAGCGGTCCGTACCTTAACTCTGCTCCCCGGAAACTGACCTTCTAGGAACCTAGATGACTGTCCCCCTGGTTCCGGCCCGGACACTCGGCGGGGGTCCCTCCTCCTACACTCCCCCATCCTGTATGCTCGCCAGTCCTCGGGCAAGGGCTTTGGTAGGCTCGGGTTGGCCATTTTAGACAATAGTTCTTGTTGCCATACGAACTGGTCCTGTTCGTAACGTTCGGGGGGTTTGCCAGCTGTTGACCGCTCGGAGCGTCTCAGTTCGACTGCGGTGGAGCTTTCTGGGGTGGTGGAAGGTGATGGGCAGGTTGATTCTGGCTGGCTAACTGGTCCTACTGAGATGTTATTTTTTGGAGGACCTGCTGGCACTGCGGGTAAGTTTTCCTCATCATCCAGGTCCCAGACTGTTGATAGTGGTTCGGGGGCCTGAGGAGTAGGCGCAGGTTGCATGGGGTCGATGGAGGTACAAGGCCGCAACATATTACGGTGCACAGTGCGAGTGGGGAGTGTCCCGTCTTTTTCAGATTGTATCTCGTACACAGGCCCGTCGGAGCTTATTCGGTGCAATATTCGGTAAGGGCTTTCTTCCCACCGAGGTTCTAACTTGTTCTGGGGACGCTGGTCTAGTACGAGTACGCGATCCCCAGTCTGGAGGTTAGTGGGCGGAGGTAGAGTCCCCCCTGGGTGTTCCAGGTCCCGGAGTTTTGTATGGACGATTTGATGGAGAGTTTGTAGCCAATGTCGATGGTTTCGGACCCATGATGACACCCCGGTCCAGGGTTGAGGTTCCTCCAGGTTCAGTTCTACCTCCGTGTTCTCTTTGCCTTCTCGACCAAAGAGCAGTTAGTAGGGGGTATAGCCGGTAACCCGGTGCTCCCGGTTGTTATAAACCCATACTAGTTCAGAGACATACTCAGACCAGCGGGTCTTCCGGTCACTCTCCAGGGTTCGTAACATTTGAATTAGTGTCCGATTGAATTGTTCGCAGGCTCCGTTGCCCTGCGGGTGGTATGGCGTGGTCCGGGATTTGCTGATACCATAGAGACGATGCAGTTCCTCCATGACTTTTCCCAGGAAGCACGCCCCCTGGTCTGAATGTATCCATTGAGGGCAGCCGTACACTTGGATAAAGTTTTTACAGATTGCATAGGCTGCCGACTCCGCAGTTTGATCTCGGGTGGGGGTTACCACGGCAAATTTGGTGAAATGATCCACCATGATGAGACAATGCTCATACCCTTGGGAGTGGGAACAATGGTCAAATAGTCCACTTTCAAGAGCTCGAGGGGTGCTGACGTCACTAACGTTTGTACCGGGGCCCGTTGTGCGGGTGGTTTAGCTAGCTCGCAGAGGCGGCAGGACCGACAAGTTTCTTCCACAACAGCATGCAAGCGCGGATGGTAAAATATCTGCTGCAACCATTATAAGGTCTTTTGAGCCCCGAAATGAGCCCCTTTTTCGCGAGCTTCACGAGCCAGTTCACGGAGTTGGGCCCCGGGCACGACTACCTGCCACGTTGTTGCCGACATCGCCCCTAATACTGTCTTACGGTATAACAATCAATTCTTGACAACTAGTTTCTCCCATTGGCGTAACATCAGCAACATATCCTGAGTCAAGGTCTGTCTTTGAGAGTCGCTTGGTAGCCTGCCGGTGGTCACACATCAGCGTAGGAGCCCGATTTCTTCATCTTCTTGCTGCTTCTGTATCCATCTGTCACATGATTGATCCAGCATACCCCTTGGGGGCCTTAGATGGAATGCCTCCTGTGTGGTAGCTGCGAGCACAATGGCGGTGAAGGCAAACGGCATCTCTTCTCCTTCTAATTCGTCGTCTCGATTTTTCCCTGGAGTGGTATGTCAGATCCTGGAGAGGGCGTCAGCGTGTACTTTTTCTGCCCCATCGCTGCTCCAGAGCCCCCAGTTTGGCATTTTCCAGGTGGGCCAGCGGGTTGTTGTTGGTCCATACCACCACTTCGGAGCCTGCCAAGTACTCTGCGATCCGCTCCATCATGGCCCATACTACCGTGAGGAGCTCGAGCTTAAAGGAGCTGTAATTTTCAGGGTTACTTTCGGAGTCATGAAGTGATCTGCTACCATAGGCGATTACTCTCTCCCGGCCATCTTGAACTTGTGACAATACAGCCCCTAACGTGTGGAGGCTCCCGTTGGTGTGCAGTATGAACGGTTGCAAGAAATCTGCATAAGCTAACACCGGGGCACCCGAGAGTGCAGCCTTAAGGTCTTGGAAGGCTTCCTCATGCGGTTTTTGCCACTGGATTTTCCGTCCATTCGCCCCAGCAGGAACCCCCTTTAGCAGGTCCTGCAGGGCTCGGGCTCGGCATGCAAAATTCTTTACGAAACAACGGTAGTATCCGGCCAACCCCAGCAAGGCCCGCATGTCTTTTACCGTCTCGGGGGTAGGCCATCCCTGCATGGCAGCAACCTTTTCCAGGGACAATCTAACACCCTCGGCAGAGACGATATGCCCCAGATATTCGATCTGAGTGCAAAACAGGTGGCATTTCTGGGGTTTTACCTTTAACCCGTACTTCTGCAGCCGGCCGAGCATCTGCCCCAACCGCCGCAGGTGGTCCTCAAACATGGCGACATAGATGATGATATCGTCCAGATATATCAGCGTGGCCTCGAAGTTGAGATCTCCCAGACACCGTTCCATCAGCCGCTGAAAGGTCCCCGGGGCGTTGGCTAGCATCCGATTGAACTCAAACAGTCCCATAGGAAGGATGAACGCCGCCTTGGCCCTGTCTTCCTCCGACATCAGCAGCTGCCAGTACCCACTGGCCAGATCTAAAGTCGAGAAGTACGTCGCCTTCCCCAAGGCAAACAGGGACTCTTCTCTGCGGGGCAGCAAGTACGAGTCTTTGATGGTGCAGCTGTTCAGTTTCCGATGGTCCACACAGAACCGTAGGGTGCCATCCTTTTTGTGAACCAACAGGATGGGAGCTGCCCAGGGGCTCTGGCTTTCTCGTATGACTCCCTTCTGCAGCATTTGGCCCAGTAAAGTTTTCACCTCCTGGTATAGCTGTGGAGGTTTCGTTGCTGATATCGTTCCCGGATGGGAGCCGTTCCTGCCGTGGGAATTCTATGCGTGATGGCTGTGGTGCATCCAAAATCATCTTCGAGGCTAGCGAATACCTCGTGGTACTGTCCCAGTAGTATCTCTATCTGGAGAAGTTGGGCTGGAGTCAGGCCGGAGAGTTCGGCCCACATACTTTCCAGGATGTTTCGACCCTTTTCCTGGGTCGAGGACTTGGCAGTCTACAGAGTTCGAATAGTCACTGCCCAAGGGTCCTCGGGTTGCACCTTGAATTGGACCGCAGGGCCTGGCAGCTCCTCTTCCAAGGGCCTCACCAGCTTGGCCATTTCAGCCCGGGGCTTTAAGACAATGTTTTCGTCTTCTAAGTTGACGCAGTGCAGCAGGACGGTCCCTCTCCGCATAGTGGTCAAGGAGCGGGCTACCATTATGCCAGGGTGCAGGCGTACCGAGTAGCATGGCTCCACCTGCATCTCTACGCCCACCAGAGGCACCGAGGCCCAGATAGGAAGGGCCACTTCTGTCTGCCCTGGGGGCAGCCCAAGCGGGGGAGCTACTGACACGATGACTTTGCCCAGTGCCTCGCCCTCCTGGCAGTCATAGAGAAGACGCGCCTCCTGCACCAACTGCTGGAAGACCTGCCCTTTGGGCATGCGGGAATCCCACTGGTGCAGGGTCTCTTGCGTGGGGTCATTGAGGAGTACATTGCCAAACTCCCGCAGTATATTCATACCCAGGATGACCGGATGTTTGCTATTGGTTTCCCCTTGGGTCAGAATCACAACCGGACGGCCTAGGGATTTGCCACACAGCGTCATCTGCATCCAAACCACGCCAGCGACAAGGACTGGTAGTTGATTGGCGTCTACCAGTCTTATCATGGACCCCCACTGGGGTCTCGCTGCCTTGGGAAAATGCTGCCGAAAGTAAGTTGTAGGCATGGTCGTTACTTGCGACTCCGTGTCCATAAGGCACCGTACGGCATGGCCCTCAACCTCTGCCCATACCACTGGACACTGTGCGACCAGATCTTCAGAATTTCCACCAACCCATGTGGCAGGCTGCAGCTGCAAGCTGGTGTGAGGCGGCGACGGCCGTGGGTGGCTGCGGGTAGGCCGCAGCTGCGAGCTGGAGTGAGGCGGCGACGGCCACTGAAGGCTGCGAGCAGGCCGCGGCTGCAGGCTGAAGCAAGGCGGCAGCGGCCGCGGGTTGGTGTGAAGCTGCAGCCTTCTGTCGGTAAGCTCGGCGCCGTCTCCCTGCGGTCCATCGAGGGCCTCCCTTCTGTCTCTGTCCTCCTCTCTGGTTGCTGCTCGTCGTTCTGGCTCCTGGGCACTCCCACAGTCTCCTGCTCCTTCTCTCCTGTTCTTCTGACTCACTCTGACTGGCGCTCCCTCCCCCTTTAATAGAGGCTCCTCCCCCAACCGTCCTGGATGTCTCAGCGGTCCGTCCCCTAACTCTGCTCCTCGGAAACCGACCTTCTAGGAACCTAGATGACGGTCCCCCTGGTTCTGGCCCGGACACTCGGCGGGGGTCCCTCCTCCTACACCTGTATTAGGTGGATTTATTCAAAGCATCCAAAATGTCAACATCTCGATCCAAAAAGAACCACTCCCTCTAAATCTATGTATATGAGCATGTACTACAGTATCAGTGTGTTAATATACTCACCTACCACTGGAGTAGCTACCAATAAAGTAATGGTGATCTCCCTTTATGACTAGATTTAGTCTCAAGTTCTCTATTTTTTACTGGAAGAGAAAAGCACAGCTGCAGTGCTATTTTTTTCCTTTAAAGTCAACTGGCTTTCTCAGAAAACCCGTTTTTCCTGCATATATAGGGCTAATCTGCAGATATATAGCGTTACAGTGCTGCCTGGCCGACTTACTGAAAGCATGACGACCAGGAAAAAATTTCGAAAAAATTTCAGTCAAGGGATGGTGCAGGAAGCAGATACAGTCCCCACTCACAGCGCCACTCACTATACTATAAGCTGTGGCTTAAGCGTGTCTGAGCAGCTCATTCTGCACTGATGCGCCGCAGAGACAGCTGTCAATCAAAGTGCTACAGCGTGCATACAGTATAGTTAGCGCTGACTGTAGCCACTTTGTGCACACTCCTGCAACTGCAAGACAGTGGCTCCTGGGAGGTAATAAGTTTATTTTCTCCCAGTATTCACACTTTCAATAAGCTGGCAGCATTGTAACACTACTTACATGCATATGAACCATGTACTGTATTTGCCAGTTAAATAGCATTTTTCCTTTAAAAAGATAGGGTTAGGCTTAGGGCTAGGTTAACCCTAACCTATTAGATACATTATTGTCAGTGGGGTCCATCAGGCACCATTTGAGTTCATCGTGGGATGAATTTTTTCCTTACTTCTTTCTATTTTTCTATTCCTTTAACAGAATGGGTCTTCAACTATTTAGAGAGATTACATCATTATAACAATCTGATGTAACACAGTTTATTTATTAACTTTGTTAACCCTGGTTTATTGTCCCCCCAGTACACTGGAATTTTATTTTATACTTAATCTGGACTAAATTAAAAAAAAAAAGTTCCCAAAGCTTCATTTTCTAAGGAAAATAAAAGGTTAATTGAAATTGAATATTGAACTGTGGAGACACGGGGATCAGTGGTTGCTCTCATCCGTTGGCCTGGCCTTTTTTAGAAGGACGGCATGGACCAGGGCTCATTCCACTGAACGCTCGTTCCCCTTTACTGTGGGGAGAACACTACTCAGACAACACAGGGTGAGGGTAAAACAGTGTGGCAATACTTTATTGAAACCTTGGGGTTCGTAATGGAGAGGCGTCTATCAGACACCCCCATTACTAACCCAGTAATCAAATCTAAAAGCACACACATAAAAATAGTTTACATGAAAAACATTCCCCCGACACGTTCCCTGGTTCACTAATTTATTAAAAAAAAAGGCATGCAGGTCCACCGTAGTCCACCAAATCTGAAGTAGTCCACAAATAGATACCTGAAAAACATAACAAGACAATATCCCTCGTTCACCAATTTATTCCAAAACAATGTCTCAACGCAGGTCCGACATAGGCCAGAATTCCTCAAATCCGACCCCGGTGTTTACAAGGTTTGTCAATAGTCTGCGCGTAGAAATCACTGCCCCTTTTATCTCAGGAGTTAATATTAAAAAGCTTACCTTTGGTTAAGGGCTCGCTCACACTTGGGTATAAAAAATCAGACCCAGCCTCAACCCGAAAAGTAGAACGAGTGAAATCCATATGGTATCCATGCAGTGCAATGCGAGTGTGCAATTTTTTTTTCTTGCATTGCATCCGTACCCTATCTATATGCAATGCAATATTAAACCTGCATCTGTGGCGCCCCTGAGGCTCAGTCGCCACAGAGGTACTGCACCTCCTCCTGAGGTATGGTACCCCACCATCCAGGTAACGTGGAAACTCCTGACCAAGCTCCAACACCTGCACCCCACACCACAAAGTAGTGTAGCAAAGCACCTTCGGCGGCTCCCTGATTGGACTATAGCAAAGCACCCATTGGTGGCTCCCTGCTTGGAACACGAAACGTGCTGGGAGGTGGGTGGAGTTAGTTTACATTACAAGGAGCGGGAAGAGTTTAGGAGTCAGTAGTCAGTTGGTTAGAGAGCTGGAGTGAAGAAGATCCCCGAAGAGAGGGATAGATGGATGGAAGTGCTGCAGCAGATCCCAGTGACCTGGGTCTGCTGGCACGGGAAAGGAAGAGAGAGAGCAACGTAGACTGAAAGCCTCATTCTCCATAGAAGGAAAGATTAGCACCGAACGTGAGGAGTAAAAGAGAACAGAGGATGTGGGTTAGAAGAGAACCCTTCCTAGAAGTTCTAAGCGCAAGGCCGGGGCCCAGTCCCCGAGGTTGTATGGATACTAATGGTCCTGCAGCAGACATCGGAGGAATAGAAGTAGTGATCACTTTATTCCCACACAAGACTTGGGGGCACAACAGCAACTGGATAGTGAGCCGGGACTTAGTAGCACGGAGACCCCGAAGCAGGCTACAGCTCTCTGCCGTACAAGTAAAGTTCATAGGAACATCGGACAGAAGGAACTCCAGAGTAACTCAGTACTAGGAGTACTTCACTCAAAGGCGCTATAAGGAGACATTCAGAAAGACACATGTTGGCGGAGTGTTGGAAAGGAGTTGTCACGCCGTGCTCACCTGGGGCGGGACCTCAGTCCCGACGTCATCTCTTCCGGAGCTGCGGTCACTCCGGGGGTCCCGTAGGGTGCGCACGCGCAGCTCTCGTTCCCGGGCCTCCTCCTACATGTCACGTTTGCGCTTGCGCGCTCCTGTCAGTGCTGTATAGGGCTCGGTCCTCTCTATGGTAATGGAGGACCTGACCCGGAACCTGTAGTGGTCATGTGCTTTCTGGCTAGGTCCTGACCCGGAACCAGTAGTAGTCATGTGCTATATCAGACGACCTCCCCCTAGGGGAGGTGCCTGATTATTGTTGTGCTTCCTGGCTTGGTCTGCCGTGTCCCTGCCTGGCTGTGCGCTGTACTCAGGTCCTCTGCCTTGCACTCTGTTGTGCCTCTTGGCACACGCTCTGAATCTGCACTCTGCTTTGTACTTGGTTGTGCCTCCTGGCACACGCTCTGACCCTGTGTTCTGTCTCATACTCGGTTGTGCCTCCTGGCACATGCTCTGACACTGTACTCTGTCTCATACTCGGTCGTGCCTCCTGGCACACACTCTGATTCCGTGCTCTGTCTTATACTCAGTGGTGCCTCCGGGCACACACTCTGATCCTGTACTCAGTCTCTTACTCTGTTACACCTCCTGGCACACCTGCTGCCTGACTCAGTGCTCTGACGTGCTCCTTGCACGTTTCCTGCTTCACTCACACCCGGACGAACGAAGTCTCTGTATACCACGTGTTCCCGTGTCCACACTTTACACGTTCCTGCAGACACTCTCACCCACTCGTGTCTCCTGTGAGCCGGCCGCCTGGTGCCAGCAGTCGTGGTGCCTCACCCCCTGGGGCTTGCCCCTGACACTCCCTGTATAGGGGGTGGTCTTCACTAGGTCAGCTCGCCCTGGGAGGGTTGGTGTCACGACCCAGAGGGTCCACTCCAGGAGTCGTCACAGTATAATCAGGCCATTGACCCCGCTGGTGCCACAACCTCCATCCAAAAGGAACTGGTGTTCCTACGGGAGAGTCAGACCAGGATTATGGTCTTTTTGAAATCCATGGAGTCTCGTTTGTCGGCCATACAATCCGTTTCTGCCCAGTCCTCGGCCCCGCACCCGATGCCGCACCTCGGCAAGCCACCCCGATATAGCGGGGACCCTAAGTTTTGTCGAGGATTTCTGAACCAATGCCGGTTACATTTTGAGCTTTTGCCGCAGCACTATCCCACTGAGCGCGCCCAAATTGCCTTTATTGTTTCACACTTAGAGGGGGAGGCATTAGCATGGGTGAACCCCCTCTGGGAGCGCAATGACCCACTCGTCTCTCGGCTTTCCACCTTTTTGGACACCTTCCGCAAGGTGTTCGACGAGCCGGGTCGGCTGGCCTCTATCACCGAGTCCCTCTTTAACCTCCATCAGGGTACGCTACCGGTAGGACAGTATGCCATCCGTTTTCGTACCTTGGCCTCCGAACTCGGTTGGAACAACGAGGCTCTCGTAGGGATCTTTTGGCGTGGCCTGTCCAGTCGGATCAAAGACGTACTGGCAGGTCGGGATACTCCCACCTCTTTAGAGGATCTGATCTCACTGGCGACACGCATCGACCTGCGGTTTCAGGAACGTGCCTGTGAATTAGCCAGAGAGAGGAGCTCCTCTCACCTCCTCCGTTCCTGCTCCAAGAAGCCGGGAAACTTCTCCGCCTAGGGTTGATAGGAGAGGCCTCCCTAGGTGTACGTGATTCCTCTCCTCCCCTGCTCATGTCCGTATTATTGAATCTCGGTGCCAAGCGTTATTCTGAGGAGGCTTTCCTGGATTCTGGCGCGGAGGGGAATTTTATCACACTCGAGGCGGTTAAAAAATACCGGATTCCTGTCAGATCCCTGGAGACTCCTCGGTCGATTGTTTCGGTCAATGGTACGTCCGTGCTGGAGTCCGTTACCCAGGCCACCGAAGAGATCGAGCTGCAGATCGGAGCCCTGCACCTGGAGAAGATCTCCTTCCTCGTCTTGTCCACCATGTCTCACGCACTTCTTCTAGGCCTCCCTTGGCTACGGACTCATGAGCCAACCCTGGACTGGCGGTCGGGCGAGATACTCCGGTGGGGACCGTTCTGTCAGGAGAAGTGCCTGTTGCCCGTCCGTCTGATGAACTCTGCCGGTCCATCCCCGGCACCTACAGGTCTGCCGTCGGCTTACTGGTCCTTTGCAGATGTTTTCGACAAGAAGGAGGCCGAGACTCTGCCCCCCCATCGGCCATATGACTGTCCGATTGACCTCATTCCTGGTTCTACGCCACCCAGGGGTAGGATATACCCGCTATCCCCTGCTGAGACCCAAGCTATGTCTGACTATATCCAGGAGAACCTTGCTAGAGGTTTCATCCGTAAGTCCTCCTCGCCCGCGGGAGCAGGATTTTTCTTTGTAAAAAAGAAGGACGGCTCCCTCCGTCCTTGCATAGACTACCGAGGCCTGAACAATATCACGGTCAAGAACAAGTACCCATTGCCATTGATCCCGGAGCTCTTTGACCGACTTAGAGGAGCTCGAATTTTCACCAAACTGGATCTTCGTGGGGCCTACAACTTGATCCGCATTCGTTCCGGGGATGAGTGGAAGACCGCCTTTAACACCAGAGACGGTCACTACGAGTACTTGGTCATGCCCTTCGGCCTCTGCAATGCCCCAGCGGTTTTCCAGGAGTTCGTGAATGACGTCTTCCGGGATATGCTGTACTCCTGCGTGGTAGTCTATCTGGAAGACATCCTCGTTTTTTCTCCAGACCTCTCCGCCCACAGAAAGAACGTGCGTCAAGTCCTCCAGCGCCTGAGGGAGAACCGCCTTTATGCCAAGCTCGAGAAATGTGCCTTCGAGCAAACGTCCCTGCCATTCTTGGGGTACATTATCTCAGAATCAGGTCTATGCATGGATCCGGCAAAAGTGTCCGCCGTCCTCGATTGGCCACAGCCCCATGGGGTGAAGGCAATCCAACGCTTCCTTGGTTTTGCGAACTACTACCGACAGTTCGTTCCTCATTTTTCCTCGTTGATTCGCCCCATCTCGTCCCTTATCTGCAAGGGAGCTAACCCAAAGGCTTGGCCCTCTGAGGCTGAAGAGGCCTTCCAGTCGTTGAAACAAGCCTTCGCCGCTGCTCCGGCGCTTCACCGACCTGAGGTTAGTAGACCTTTCACTCTCGAGGTAGACGCATCCTCTACTGTGGCTGGCGCAGTCCTTCTGCAGAAATCCTCTTCTGGACGTTTTGTCACCTGTGGCTTCTTTTCTAAAGTATTTTCCTCCACTGAGCAGAACTACTCCATTGGCGACAAAGAGCTATTGGCCATTAAGTTGGCCTTGGAGGAGTGGAGGTACTTACTGGAGGGTGCCATACATCCATTCAAGATCTTCACAGACCATAAGAACCTGGCGTACATCCAGTCCGCACAGAGGCTCAATCCTCGGCAAGCCAGGTGGTCCCTATTCTTCGCCCGCTTTGACTTTGAGCTACATTTTCGGCCCGGCGATAAGAACGTTAGAGCGGATGCGTTGTCAAGATCATTCCTGTCGTCTGATGCAGAGGAAGATCCCTCTCATATCATTGATTTATCCAAAGTAATTACTGTGGCTCCTGTCAAGTTAACCACGTTACCTCCGGGAAGAACCTTTGTGGCTGAGAATAACCGAAAACGAGTGCTAAATTGGGGACATTCGTCCAAGATTGCCGGCCACGTTGGTGTCAAAAAGACTTTGGACTTAATCTCTCGCCATTATTGGTGGCCTTCACTCTCCCAGGATGTTAAAGACTTTGCAGCATCTTGCCCGTCCTGTGCCCAGAACAAGATACCCAGACAACCACCCTCCGGTCTTCTGTTCCCGCTTCCCATTCCGTCGGCTCCATGGCAGCACATAGCCATGGATTTCATTACTGATCTGCCTTGTTCTTCCGGTTGTACTGTGGTCTTGGTGGTTGTAGACCGATTTTCAAAGATGGCTCACTTCATTCCTCTTCCCGGACTACCCTCTGCTCCTGACTTGGCGAAGATCTTCATTTCCCATATCTTCAGGATTCACGGCTTCCCCCAGCACATCGTGTCGGATAGAGGAGTCCAATTCACCTCCCGGTTCTGGAGAGCTCTATGCGGACTCATGAAAGTGTCATTGGATTTCTCTTCCGCCTATCACCCCCAAACCAATGGGCAGGTGGAACGTACCAACCAGATCCTTACATCCTATCTCCGGCATTTTTCTAATGCTCATCAGAATGACTGGGTCGGTCTACTTCCTTGGGCTGAGTTCGCCTACAATAATCACTCCAGTGAATCGTCTACCAAGTCTCCTTTCTTCATCGTCTTTGGACAGCATCTCAATGTGCCTCTACCGGTACTTCCTGTCTCGGGGGTACCTGCTGCCGATTCTCAGTCTGTGGAGTTCTCCAGGGTATGGCAGGAGACCAAAACCGCTCTCGAGAAAGCACGGGACAGAATGAAATTACACGCTGACAAGAGGCGCCTGGACGTTCCTCCATTTCTCCCTGGTGACAAGGTGTGGCTCTCCACCAAATACGTCCGCCTTAAGGTACCATCTTACAAACTGGGTCCCCGTTACATTGGTCCTTTTGAGGTCCTCAGGCGGATTAATGATGTTGCTTACAAATTGAAGCTGCCTCCTTCACTCCGTATTCCCAATTCCTTCCATGTGTCTCTCCTAAAACCTGTGGTTCTTAACCGATTTCATCCTTCTCCAGGCCACACACCCCAGCCTGTTGGCTTGGGGGATGAGTTTGAGGTGAATGACATTTTGGCCATGAAGAAGGTAAGAGGGAGAACCATGTTCCTGGTCGATTGGAAGGGTTTTGGCCCCGAGGAGAGGTCATGGGAACCCAGGGAGAATATCCACGCACCCCAGATTTTGTCTAAGTTCCTCTCCAGTTTTAGAAAGAGGGGGCATAAAGGGGGGGGTACTGTCACGCCGTGCTCACCTGGGGGCGGAACCTCAGTCCCGACGTCATCTCTTCCGGAGCTGCGGTCACTCCGGGGGTCCCGTAGGGTGCGCACGCGCAGCTCTCGTTCCCGGGCCTCCTCCTACATGTCACGTTTGCGCTTGCGCGCTCCTGTCAGTGCTGTATAGGGCTCGGTCCTCTCTATGGTAATGGAGGACCTGACCCGGAACCTGTAGTGGTCATGTGCTTTCTGGCTAGGTCCTGACCCGGAACCAGTAGTAGTCATGTGCTATATCAGACGACCTCCCCCTAGGGGAGGTGCCTGATTATTGTTGTGCTTCCTGGCTTGGTCTGCCGTGTCCCTGCCTGGCTGTGCGCTGTACTCAGGTCCTCTGCCTTGCACTCTGTTGTGCCTCTTGGCACACGCTCTGAATCTGCACTCTGCTTTGTACTTGGTTGTGCCTCCTGGCACACGCTCTGACCCTGTGTTCTGTCTCATACTCGGTTGTGCCTCCTGGCACATGCTCTGACACTGTACTCTGTCTCATACTCGGTCGTGCCTCCTGGCACACACTCTGATTCCGTGCTCTGTCTTATACTCAGTGGTGCCTCCGGGCACACACTCTGATCCTGTACTCAGTCTCTTACTCTGTTACACCTCCTGGCACACCTGCTGCCTGACTCAGTGCTCTGACGTGCTCCTTGCACGTTTCCTGCTTCACTCACACCCGGACGAACGAAGTCTCTGTATACCACGTGTTCCCGTGTCCACACTTTACACGTTCCTGCAGACACTCTCACCCACTCGTGTCTCCTGTGAGCCGGCCGCCTGGTGCCAGCAGTCATGGTGCCTCACCCCCTGGGGCTTGCCCCTGACACTCCCTGTATAGGGGGTGGTCTTCACTAGGTCAGCTCGCCCTGGGAGGGTTGGTGTCACGACCCAGAGGGTCCACTCCAGGAGTCATCACAGGAGTATTCCATTTGGCCTGGAGGTTGACTGAGTCCCTGACCCGGAGGACACGGCGCGGAGGCAGGCACCTGTTTGTACACAGACTGTGAGTAAAGCTTTGGAACTACATGCCCTGGTGTCCTCCACTTATTCCTGCACCAACCTGCCCAGCACTGCTGCATCCCTTGCGCCAGACACTACACCATCTACGTGTCACTTCACTTACACTGCCCTGTGACTACAGCCCTGCCTGTGGAGGGCTATAACATCACTGCTGCACCACACCATCTGTCCCAGAGGATCCGTCTGCAGCGTCTGCTTACATCTCCATTGCCGAACACCACAGGTGGCGTCACGAATCACTTATAAACTTTCACCACCACAAGCACACTGAAACAGCCCCCTTTTATAATGTGCGCCCAGGGCCATGGGCCGGGTCACAGCTGCCATGACATCTCCCATTGAAGCTCATCGGGCCCGGTACCGAGTACCCCACAGCCCTGGGTGTGAGGGCGTCCAACATCTATATCCAGGATTGTGGGAAGACGGAGCGTGGATTAATGTATGAGCTGGAGGAATAGGATGTGATGGTGGTAAGAGGGTTTTGGGAGGGGAACAAACCATTAGATGAGGCCCACAATATGGCCCACCTCTGCCATAATATTGCAACTCATGAGGCTGATGGCTGTCCCAACGGTGATAAAAGAGGCCAACAGTGCGCCCATGACTGAAAGGGGCAGGTACACTTCTCCCACCAAATGATGGGACACTCTGATGTGCTGACTGGTCATCTGGTGTATTGTGTGGGAACTGGTGGTGGTGCTGCTGGATTACCTGCTTCCAGTCACTGCAGCTGAGGCAGAGGCATGCGAATGTGGTTCTGGTCAGAAAGCTACCACTTTTCCAGGAATTTTTAAACCACTTAAGGGTCATTCGGTACAGTAGAAGCAGGCACCACAATTTTGAGGACAGACCTAGCTCGCAGCTTGACTGTCCTGGGAATGTCCCACTTAAAACTTGCCCGGCTGCAGCCAAATTCCACATCTCCATCTTCTGTATCCATGTACAAGGGGAGTGATGTAGTGGTAAATGGGGTCACCTTGAAGGTGTGCCCAAAGGCAGCGTAGATGCACTGCTCTGGACTTTGGAATTCTTCTTGTGGCTGGTCACCTTCTCCCGGTGGTGTAGTTCCTTTTTGTGAACACTTTTGACCTGGCTTCTGAGTTTGGGCTCCCTCTGGTGGTTGCTGATGGTAATGGAGCTGATCTGGGTGACAGAAGTCAATCACCTGAGGATGATGATTGGAGGTCAGGTGTTACAGACTGGAGAGATTTAAGTGAGCAACCTTCTGTTAGTTGTTACCGGCGATTTGCTTTGCTTCCTGAGCATTTTGGAAGTCTGCTTGCCTCCTGCTCTATCCTGCATCTTCCAGATAAGTTTTTGTCTTCTTGAATCCTTTTTGCATTTTGATTCATTTTGCTTTTCTCTGATTTTTGCTTTGCTGGTGTGAGTTTAGCCTGGTTCCCTGCTGGGACCTGTTTCATATGCCACAGCTTATGTCAGTCTTTCCCCTGTTATATCAGTATCTTTGTTTTGCGTCCAGTTTACTCCAGAGTTATAATTTAGTTGAGGAGAGGTCGTGTGGCCTTAGTATTTTTGCATATCAGACGTGTTGGATTTTTCTTAGGGTTTTTTGCGTGATTGCAGACAGTATCCTTTCTTGTCCTGTTCTATCTAGACAGTTTGGGCCCCATCATTTGCTTACTACATTTTCTGACTGTGTTTTGTGCCTCATCTTGTCTCACCGGCAATATATGTTTGGGGGCTATCTATTCCTTTGGGGTTCTACTCCGGGGCAGTTTAGCTTTCTCATTTCTCTCTTTAGGCTAAGTTAATTCTTTGGCTGTGCCGAGGCGTCTAGGGTATCGTAGGTACGTCTCACGGCTAATTCTAGTTGTGTCGTCAGTTTAGGGGTTTGCAATCTGCAGAGCTACCAACCTCTCTGTTTATCTGGTTACCTAGCCTATTCACCTGCTATCCTCCTCGGTTACCTAATCATAACAGTTCCTGCCTCCTCTTGCTCCTTCCCAGCCAGAGCCAACACCTCGAATTCCAAGCATGTGTCCCTTCTTGTGCTTAGTGATCTGAAGGGGAGAAAATGAATCACTATAAAAAGATTGTTAGCACGTTGCAACAAATCAATAAGTACATAGCAACTAAAAGAGCTTAAGGACGCTGATAAATATCTGGGTCTGGAAATTGAAGATGATTTTTGACTACTGTCTCTTGTTTTTTGCACAGACAAAGTTTGTGGTCCACTGGGTAAAAATGGGAAATCACTGGACATGTCCCCTTTATTTATTTATCTAAGTTATAAGTGCAACTTTGAACTGTCTTGTTGTTTTGCTTTTTATGTCTATTTTATTTGGCCGATTTATATGTTTGGCAGAATGTTTTCAATGCACAATACCATGAATAAAAGCCGTACTTATTGAGTGCTTCTTAAACTTCTGGTGCTTGGTCCTCATAATTTGGGAACAGTCTGGCTCTTTTGCGTTCTGTGCATTAAAAAATCAGAGACTATATGGATTGTCCGTGTGGAGTCCGTTTTTATTCTTACACCAATAGACTTGCATTGGCGAGTCTCATTTGATACACATGGCCAAATATTGATCGATCTCGATGTCCAATGTATCCCAGAGATAAGACATGTTTGTCAGCGTCTTTCTCATAGAGAACACAGGAGAACTCAGCTGAGCAAGCACTCCCATGTATGGGAGATCTGGACGAATTTGCTGCCATAATTCAGATGACATCCATGTAATGTGTATAGCAGCCTTCGTTTTCATCTTGGAACTCTGCCAGGCAGGTCGTTTTTGTCCAATCTCTTCTTATGGTGGAGTCATGAACACTGACCTTAACAGATGCAAGTGAGGCATGTAGCTATTTGATGTTGTTGTGGGGTCTTTTGTGACCTCTTGAATGAGTTATTGCTGCACATCTGGGGTAATTTTGGTTGGCTTGACACTCCTGGGATGATTCACCATTGTTCCATGTTTTCGCCATGTGTGGATAATGGCACCCACTGTGGTTTACTATAGTCTGAAAGCTTTAGAAATGGCTTTATAACCTTAACCAGACTAATAGATCTAAATTATTTTGTTTGGATCATGTCAGGATGTCTAGCTTTTGAGGAAATTTTTGTCTACTGAACTTTGCAAAGCAGGTCCTATTTAAGTGATTTCTTGATTGAGAACAGGTGTGGCAGTAATCAGGTCTTGGTGTGGCTAGGGAAATTAATCTATGCTTCCCAAAGATATGATAAACCACAGGACTTGATAAGTACAGGCAGGCATGACAGTAATACTGGAAAACATGGCAGGTGTAGACAGGTATGGCTGGCATGCAGACTGACACGGCAGGTGCAGGCAGGTACAGTCATATGTTAAAGTTTGGGCACCCCTATTAATGTTAACCTTTTTGCTTTATAACAATTTTGGTTTTTGCAACAGCTATTTCAGGTTCATATATCTAATAACTGATGGACTCAGTTATATTTCTGGATTCAAATGAGGTTTATTGTACTAACAGAAAATGTGCAATCTGCATTTAAACAAAATTTGACCGGTGCAAAAGTATAGGCACCTCAACATAAAAGTGACATTAATATTTCTTAGATCCTCCTTTTGCAAAAATAACAGCCTCTAGTCACTTCCTGTAGCTATTAATGAGTTCCTGGATCCTGGATGAAGGAATTTGTGACCATTCCTGTTTACAAAACAATTGCAGTTCAGTTAAGTTTGATGGTCACCGAGCATGGACAGCCCGCTTCAAATCACCCCACAGATGTTCAATGATATTCAGGTCTGGGGACTGGGATGGCCATTCCAGAACATTGTAATTGTTCCTCTGCATGAATGCCTGAGTAGATTTGGAGCGGTGTTTTGGATCATTGTCTTGCTGAAATATCCATCCCCTGCGTAACTTCAACTTCGTCACTGATTCTTGCACATTATTGTCAAGAATCTGCTGATACTGAGTTGAATCCATGCGACCCTCAACTTTAACAAGATTCCCGGTGCCGGCATTGGCCACACAGCCCCAAAGCATGATGGAACCTCCACCAAATTTTACTGTGGGTAGCAAGTGTTTTTCTTGGAATGCTGTGTTTTTTAGCCTCCATGCATAACGCCTTTTTGTATGACCAAACAACTCAATCTTTGTTTCATCAGTCCACAGGACCTTCTTCCAAAATGTAGCTGGCTTGTCCAAATGTGCTTTTGCATACCTCAGGCGACTCTGTTTGTGGCGTGCTTGCAGAAACGGCTTCTTTCGCATCACTCTCCCATACAGCTTCTCCTTGCGCAAAGTGCGCTGTATTGTTGACCGATGCACAGTGACACCATCTG
Organism: Dendrobates tinctorius; assembly: GCF_039654945.1. Taxonomy (NCBI): domain Eukaryota; kingdom Metazoa; phylum Chordata; class Amphibia; order Anura; family Dendrobatidae; genus Dendrobates; species Dendrobates tinctorius. The sequence continues at coordinate 4,631,500 of NW_027361912.1, forward strand.
CAGCAAGATGATGCTGCAGGTCTTTGGAGGTGGTCTGTGGATTGTCCTTGACTGTTCTCACCATTCTTCTTCTCTGCCTTTCTGATATTTTTCTTGGCCTGCCACTTCTGGGCTTAACAAGAACTGTACCTGTGTTCTTCCATTTCCTTACTATGTTCCTCACAGTGGAAACTGACAGGTTACATCTCTGAGACAACTTTTTGTATCCTTCCCCTGAAAAGATATGCTGAATAATCTTTGTTTTCAGATCATTTGAGAGTAGTTTTGAGGAGCCCATGATGCCACTCTTCATAGGAGAATCAAATAGGAGAACTACTTGCAAATGGCCACCTTAAATACCTTTTCTCATGATTTGATACACCTGGCTATGAAGTTCAAAGCTCAATGAGGTTACAAAACCAATTTAGTGCTTCAGGAAGTCAGTAAAAAGTAGTTAGGAGTGTTCAAATCAAGAAAATGATAAGGGTGCCCATACTTTTGCACCGGTCAAATTTTGTTTAAATGCAGATTGCACATTTTCTGTTAGTACAATAAACCTCATTTGAATCCAGAAATATAACTGAGTCCATCAGTTATTAGATATATGAAACTGAAATAGCTGTTGCAAAAATCAAAATTGTAATAAAGAAAAAAGGTTAACATTAATAGGGGTGCCCAAACTTTAACATATGACTGTATATCTGGTATACATACTGGCACGCCTGATATACAGGCAAGCAGGTGCTAGCAAGTACGGCTGAAATACATTCAGGCAGGTGCTGGCGGGCACGGCTGGAATACAGGGACACAAGGCAAGTACTGGCAGATAGGTACAGGACAGGTAAACTGACTGATGGGTACTGGGACCTGACAACTAGCAAGCGTGCAGACAACTGACTTAGCACATTGCACAGGCAGCTCCATTCAGGTGGAGGTGCTTTAAATAATAATAAGTCTCCCACAGGGCTGTGGAGTTGGAGTCATGGAGTCGGTTTCCATTTTGGTAGAGTCGGAGTCGGAGTCTGTATAAAATGGACCAACTCTGACTCCTAAAATACATAATAAATTAGGTCCAGTAGTTCAGTGCAGGATGTGCTGTAAATGTTTTCAGAATAATTTGGGAAAGATATGAAATGTCTTATAAATGTCTGTTCTGTTCCTGATCTAAGAATGGTATAGAATGGTAATTCTATAAAATTGGAACTGCATTGCTGCCATAGAAAATGCATAGAAAATGAGTAAGTGCTATTTTATGTACATATGGAATTTTGGAAAATTGGAACTGCAATAATGCTATAGGAAAATTTACAGTAAAAATAAGGTACTTAGCGCATAATTTGACCAATGTATATGAGCCCAACTGCCACCATCAAGGCGCACCATATAGTCGGTTCCCTGTCCTGATAAGACACCTGTCGGACTAAAAACCCTACAATTTATGAGGTAGGAAGGAACCAGCTGAAGGGAAAGGGTGTAGAAGTTGCACTTTATGTACATGCTCAGTAGTGAGGCAATGCTGTGGAGTCGGAGTCTTGGAGTAGGAGTTGAAAGTTAGGGAAATTGAGGAGTTAGAGTAAGTGGTTTGGTTTACTGACTCCACAGTCCTGGACTCTCCCAACCATTGGCTGGAGATGCTTTAGGATGGCGCACGCTGTCCCCTCAAGAAGGAGGAAGAGCGCACTCACAGCATACTGCCCAGGATCTGCGAGCCATGCACAGACAATAGGCAACAGCTGGAGTAGGAAGAAGAGTGGGATGGACGCCGTGGTGGTGAGAGAGTTGGCGTCCTTGCCGGGGAAGGGGGAAGCATGCAGGGACGCCGATGCTATAATCTGTTAAAGCACAAAAAAGTGGCCACTGATATTTTGTTCAATGGCTGCTTGTTTAGTTATTCCCCATTATTGGGAATCACCCCAACTTTGGATAAATGGTCTCAGGAGATGACCCGTCTACATAAAATAGAAGACTGAACTGCCGAATTTAATGACCCAACTGACAAATTTTTCATGGAGTCTCTTTTTGGATTCCCCTGAGGTTCATTTAAGGGCCCGTTACACATAGCGATATCGCTAGCAATATCGCTACAACATCACTGGTTTAGTGACGTTCTAGCGATATTGCTAGCGATGTCGCTATGTCTGATACTTACCTCCGACCGGCTCCCCCGCTGGTTATCGCTGATCGCACGAGAATGTCCTGGGCCATTTCTCGTCGGCCACTTCCTGTTGGGCTTCCTGTGGCGCCGACGAGCGACGTGTGGAGGCGGGCGGGAGGACGTCAGGATCGTCTGACAGGTAAGTAGCGACTGCCGAGCGCTGCTATGTTGCTGGTGAGATCTGCCTGTGTGGCAGCTCACTAGCGACTACTTAGCGATGCACCAGCGATCCTGACCGGGTCATATCGTGGTCGGGATCGCTGGTGCATCGCTAATTGTAACAGTACCCTTACTCTTTACTGATACCCCAGCAGGTGGCACCTAGAGAGATAAAGATACCCCCCCACACACACTTTTTCTATATTTTCTTCTCTCCTTGCTTCTTTGGTAGCTTTCTCTGTTTTATAATGTTTCAAGATATGGAACATACCTTTTCTTTCTCCCTTTCTACTACTTTAAGGCTTTGAATTGTGATCTTGGATTAAAACTGAATTATATATAATGGGGATGCTGAATATTACAATGTCGGACCTATTGGGTGTAAACTCATACAGTAATACCTTATATGTGATTTGTGAGATTGAATATAGCTTACGTCATTGTAGGTTCTTCCTTATATTCTGCTTTAACGAAATCTGTATAATATGAAAATCTTTATTAAAAATTGATTAAACATAAAGTCTACATATTCGGCAATATAGGAGTGTACCTAGAAGATCCAGTAACCCAGAATGAACTTTTCAGTGGGATCCCTGCCCCTATTGCACCTCTGATTGGCTTGTCACAAAAGAGATTACTGTGATAATCTTTCAAAAGACAACCTATGGTCAGAAAATGGTGGGATGCCACCTCTACTGCTGTTTTTATTTTTGTCTGGAGTCCTGGGTCCTTCTGCCCTTCCGAATCCAATTGCAGCTATTGTAGCTACAGCAATTGGCCATGGGGGCCAACCAGGTTCCTAAGACTTACACAGTAAATTACTTGTACAAAAGTCATGTATGCCTTTGAGTCGTACAGAGGAATATTGGTCTTATTGGATAATTCTAAGCAATTTTTTTTAAAACTGTAAATTTTTATTAAAGTTTCAGAAAAGATAAGGCTGTATTCACCAGTACAAAACAACACTTTTTACAAACACATATCACGTAAAATAATCATCCCATTATTACTCCAAGTGATTAGAATAAGTATTAATGGGGCCTCTTATCTATACATATATAGCTGATATAATTGTATATGTGCTGAGGTCACAGTGACAATGTTCCATAGCTGACTACAGTGAGGTCACAATTACCGGACAGTTCTAGATGCCGTGTAATGCCTAATTCCTTTGAGGGTTGTTGAAGGCGTTAGAGAGAGAGGATTGTGGCGTTTTGTGAGTGCAAATATGGCAAACAAAAAGCGATATAAGCGTATTATTATGTTTGATTCAGAGAGCAGCAGTGATGATGAGGATTTCCATCAGGTGAGCCGTCACTTCTCTGCATTATTCTTACATATTACTAATCTATGGTGTATGATGATTTATGTGACGACTTGTTAGATTGCATAACATTGCTGATTCTTAGCTCCTTAATAGCTGATAATGAAGAGTAGTATTCCTGTTTGGGTGTTAGGTTAATAAGCTGCGACCTTAGAAAATCATGAAAGAGTTTATATCCATCTTACTAGACCGTCACTAACAATTATATTACTAAATACTGTATATTATTACTCTTCTATAAGAATAAACTGCGTCTCGTAAAAGCCAGAGCTGGCTCCGTGTGATATTTTCATACCCTTACTGATGTTTCTGATGATCAATGTTACATTTGGGGTCTTATATTTCATCTCTTTTTCTAGTCCCATCACAGAAAAAAAAGACCAAGACTTCCAAACTATCAGCTGGAAGGTGGATTAAAAACTGGAATAACACCTATAGACCCAGGTACTGATTCCTAATGCATTCTGGTCCCTGCTGATAAGTGCCCTAACAATATTGGGTTTACAAGAACAACTTTGCTTGAGATTTTAGGGTTTGCAGCCTCTATATATTTTTATTTTTGCTGTGTCTCACTCATTGGGACTTGATTACACTGGGCCCCTTCATCAGAAACCTTGTCAAGTCCTAGTAGACCGTTTTAATCATCACTTACTACTGTAAACCATAATAACGGTCTAATATATTCATTTTTCTTTCTTCCTCAGAACTAATAACATCTTTTCCGTCATGTAGCAATGACATCTTCAGGTAGGATGAATCACATCTCCTCCAACTCTGAGCTCAGGTCCCATCGGGAGACATTATGGGGGACAATCACTGTCCTTCATCCCGGATTCTTATAAGACCATGGTGGTTCCTGGGCTCTGAATTATTTCATCTGATCCATTTATATCAATAATTTCCTCCATAATCTCATTCAGTTTTAATATTAGAATTTTCCTCACTGATTCTTATTTATGTATTTGTTTTCACAGTTCCACCGATGTCATTGTTATTTCTGACGATGACGATTATTCTTGTGGGGAGAAAATATCTCGCAAAAGTAAGGACTAATTAGCCGTGTTTTCTAGACACAACCTGGATTTCTGATATTTGACACAGTCCATTAATCCATTTTCTGTTCTATGTTATTCACAGGACTCAGGACTTCTGACATCGAGGCTGATGATGCCCCTGAGCAGCGCGGACCTCCAGACAGTGATGATGACAACTGTATCATAATAGAACCATCATCTCCTGTCACTGGTGAGTGTCCAAATCTATGGATTATATCACAATCTATACAGATTACATACATTTCCCCTAAAGATTATCTAACAATAGTAAGGTGCACCTTGACCTGATAGCCAACAAGTGAACACAGGACTTTAAAGTAGAATTGCACATTAATTTCTGGTGCCTTTTTAGTCAAGGACTGCAGATTTTGCTAATCTTTATAAGAATATTATATAGCTGCCTTAATGTAAAACTTACCAAAGATGGAAAGATTTTCACTGCTTCATGTTTCCTTCCAGATACAGAATCATCTGAATGCCTGGAGGGATCCACCTCCAAGGAGCAGTAAGTTATGATATACTATAAGCTTAGAAGTGGTGCCCCCTACTGGTGGACATCTTCAGCCATCAGCTCAGTTCACAAAATTCAGCACTTCCACATCTCCTTGTTTTACACCCCAATCCATGTCAGGGTGTAGTAAATCCTTTCTCTTTGCCCTGTATAACTCCTGGCACCCAATGAAACCTTCCAGCTCCGCTAACATATCAATGATATTGGATTCTTGCATTGACACTTATGGGAGATTTATCTCAGTGCTGATATTTCCACCTGCCAGGACTCATAGCTTATTGCTGGCTGCCCCTATTGTATATGTGCCACTACCTTCTACCATTGGGGTGACTCGATCCTTAATCGGGAAATTCCTTCTAAATTGTAAGGGAAAGGAATGAATCTGTAAATGTAATGTATGTCCTGAGATATGACCAAAGGCATCATCTATGATCTTCTGTTCTTCCAGGCCTATTTGTACCATCCAAGGCTGCTTCCTAGAGGACATCACATCCCTGGCATCTCCATACGTGCAGGACTTTCAGAGCACCAAACACGAGTTGGTTACGAGGCTGTTAAAGCTCTACAACAGCACCGTGTTTGAGAACGAGGTAAAATATTACAATCCCCCGGGTTGTACATCCTCATTTATACTCTGCTATCCGTAACTCCTCATGTAAACGTCTGTGTAATAAATCATCAGTAACCTTTGCTATTCCTCCATGTAAATCCACCATTATACTGGTGCAGAAGAGGTAGCTGTCACCTCAGGAGTCTTTAGGACCAGTAGTTATACCTCCCTTTTGTAGTGTCCTAGAAGGGACAGCATTTTCTGCTGATTTTGATTGAATTACAGACTTAATGTATTTTATTTTCTTCATTCCTCATCTTTAGCTTCCTGACTCCAAAATACAATTCACATGGAGCAAAAGACTCAGGGCAACATGTGCTTACTGCACAAACATCTATAAGGACGGGGAACAGTATTCCACCATCGAACTCTCGGACAAAGTGTGTGACTCCTCAGGTAAGTCTCACATGACAATCATTTGGTAAAATGTGACATTTTGATAGAATTACTGGGTTGTTAAAGAGAACCTGTCATGTGAAAAAATGCTATTAACCTGCCGATATTGGGTTAATCTGCAGATTGACGGCATTCTGAACCTGCCCGGCACTGGCACTTAGCCCTCCTTTGCTGGGAGGAAATGAACTTTATTTTACTCGACAACTTTCGTCATAGGGATGGAACGGTCAAGGGTTCAGTCACCGCTCTGGGTATAGCGCTGCAACTGTAATCGTGCCCCCCGGCACCGACTGATAGCCAGGTCTAATTTTAAGCTGCTATCAGTCCGTGACAAGGGGTTGTTTACAGACGCCACTTCCTTTACACAGAGCAGTGACTGTACCAGTGTTGGCGGCGCCGCTGTGACTGGAAGCCGAACGCTGCCAGAGGGAATAAAGTTTATTTCCTCCAGGTCTAAGTGCCAGCGTCGGGAAGGTTCAGAGCGCCATAAACCTGCAGATTAACCCCATATCTGCAGATTAATAGTTAATTTTTTCACATGACAGCTTCCATTTAAGGCAGGATTGAAGTTACTGCAATATTCATAGCTTCCAAACAAGAGAAACACACACATGCATGGCTATACTACAGTATATGCTGTTCACCGGAAGTGATCATTAAAAACCTTGAGGGACCCCTGTTTCCTTAATAGTGAAGGATCCAGAGATAAAAAGTGGATAAAATACACATAAATAGTAACTGCCAGGGCTGCAACTAGAAATTACTGGGACGATGAATCAGAAGAGTCAGCCTGGATGATGGTGAACCTCCAGGTCCTATACCTCCAAAGCTCCAGGGCAAATGTTTATCGAGCCTTTCATATAATATGCCCTAGCAGGTTGGCACGTGTGATGTAAAATATCTTCTTAATTTATAGTCATTATATATTTTCTGTCTTTAGAGCACCTTAGAGATGCACTGGCACATGAATTGTGCCATGCCGCCTGCTGGCACATTGAGGGAGTTCAAAACGATGGACATGGACAACTCTGGAGATCCTACACGGAAAAGGTCATCCATGTTCACCCCGAATTGCCACCTGTGAGCATGTATCATGCATATGACATTAATTACCCTTACAACTACATGTGTGCAAGGTGTGGATACAAGTAAGGATATATTTTATTTTTACAAAATTATAAAGAAACTACATTAATGCAATCTATTTTCTGCTACCAGGAGATCACTGAAGACTTGAGATCTAATTTTTCATGAATAATCCATTCCCCTTCTCCAGTAACTGATATTTCAACACTTTCTTGGCTACTAATCCATGTTCTGTCTCCTTAGAGTCGGCCGTTTCAGGAAAATCAGTGAACAGAGAAAATGTTGCCGTAAATGTGGAGGAAAACTTCTCATCCAAAACACCGATTAAGTTGAGGACCATCCATCTCCTTAGATCATACTCCATCCACACCTCATGGGGACCCATATTCCAGATATAAAACCAGAATCTGGAAAAATCCAACATAACCTGGACAAACAAAATCCAGGTGCCACTATCAAACAAAAGCAATTTATTGCTTCCATTACCAAATGTAAGTGTATATGTTCATTGCAGCAGTGTACACAACATTTATACATTAGTCAGTGTCCGGTACATGTAAGGAAACACATATCCTACAGAAACAATGTCTTACATACTCACAGCATTAGAAAGGATGGCAGATTAAGATTATTATAAACCAAACCAGTATTAAATGAAATAAGGACTGAGAAGAGGAAATAGACAATTTTCTTATTTTATTCTGGAATGATTTATTTCACATTGAAGTCCTAACATAATCATATCTATAAAGTAATAATTTCCTCAATATACAGTACAAAGTAAGTGTATTACTAAAAAGTTATTCCGATTATCCACATTCACAGAACACCATCTTATAAAGATTATGCTCCAGGCCTGCGTGTGTTTCTGAAAGTTATAGATGTGGAGGAAATGTGCTTTCTCTGGGCAGAGGATATGCATAAAACACATATGAATGTGTCACCTGTCCTGGCTCCAGTGCCAGGCAATGCTTCCTCCTACTATGGCTGGCTCCCTCCGTGCTAGTCAAAAAAAGATCCACTGGAAAGTAGCAGTAAGTTATATAAAGTTCTATATTTTTAACAAGGACTTTTATATTAAGTATCAAGACCATAGCTATGAAATTTGCTCAGCCATTAGCCTAATTCATACTGCACTCGTACTGCACCGGCACTTATTCAGTGTGTTCTGAGAAGGGTCGGTGTTAGGAGTAGGCAGACTAGGCATTTGCCCAGGGCCCCGGCTGCTGATAAAGGCCCACTACACGGCCGCTATGGGGCCCTTGAGTCAGCGCTGCCCTCCACCTCCCCGCATTCCACTAATTCAGCATCATGCTGATAACATGATACTGTATGATGGTTCTGTCTTCATCATTGTTCCTCAGCCGGTGTAAAGAGGCCGAGAAACAAGAGTCAAACAACTTCAATATTGTTGCTCATGCTCGTCTAGCGGCATTAACTCAGCGCATGTAACTACAACTGAAATGTCTGTGTGATGGTGCAATATATGAGCATTTGGGGCCCCACTTTAAAGTTTTACCCAAGGAGACACTTTGTCTAAAACTGGCCTTGGTTCTAAGACATTATACCACGCTTACTATATGCTCTTCCATTATTTGCAGACCTTGTGTAACATCCATGGCTGCTTCCTAAAAGATATTACATCGTCCACATCTTACATTGTGGATTTCCAGAAGACTAAACACATTCTGGTAAATTGACTGTTCAAGCTATGGAACGGCACCACGTTTGAGAAGAACTTTAAGAAGGTAAAAAAAGCAATCCCTCTAGTTGTACATCCTCATCAATATACTGTAACTCTTCATTTAAGCTTTCATATAAATAAATTATCCATAACCTTTACTATTCCCACATGTAAATGCACATTTATAGAGGTGCAGAGGTACCAGTCACCTTGGGACCTGGTGCCTAAGGGAGTCTTTTGGACCAATACCCACTTTTTTGAGTTTCCTTGAAGGGACTGCGTTTTCCGCTCTGTTTTAGAACAGCAGATATCATTCACTTTGATTGTTCATTCCTAATCTTTATGTTCCTTGTTCTGTACAAAGAACTTGAAGTAAAAGACTGAGGGCAACCTGTGCCCATTGTCTCCATATCTGTCAGAATGAGGGTCGATATTCCAGGATTGAGATGTCTGAGACATTCTGTGACTCCACAGGTAAGTTTTACATCACAATCATTTAGCAAAAATATGACATTTTGATAGAAGTCACAGGTTGTTATGGCTGGATTGAAGTTACGGCAACTTTCAGAGCTTCCAGACAAGAGAAACATACACATGCATGTCTTTATATTCGTAACTCAACACAATTGTTGAAAAGTTTTCAAAAATCTCCTTTTCATAAATGTGGGGGATCAGCGGTGAATAATCTACATATAAATAGTAACTGCCAGGGGTGCATCTAGAAATTACTGGATCACTAAAAAGTGTCAGCCTGGGTGATGGAGATACTTTAGGTCTTATAGTTGGTGCAATCTGCAATGCTCTGTGGCATTTGTCCATTGAGTCTTTCCTACATTATGGCTTAGCAGGTTGGCACTTGTGTTATCTATGTGTGTTAAGTATCTTTACTTTTTCTAGTAATTCTATATTTTTTTCTCTTACATTAGTGCACAAAATGATCCTGCTTACGGCCTGAATGTTTTTCTGAAGGCTATGTACATGGTGGACAACGTGACTTCTTCAAGCTGAGATTACAAATAAAACTCCTGCTAATGGAGAGTTCTTATCTACCAAAGTCCTCATAAAGCCCAGAAGAGCAACTCATGATACCAAACATTGGCCTACTTCAGAAGAGGAGATGAGATTGCTGAGAAAATGTTAAAAGATAAAAAAGAAAGTCAACAAAAAATCAAAAAAAGCAAAGAAAGTTATTCAAACCCTATACCCTATACATAAACCCTTCTACCCATATGAAATATATATATTCTCTTTCCTCACCCCTACTCCAAATAAAAACAAAAATGTAAAAGATACTGCATGTATTCCTGATCTTTTTCCTTCTCCTGCGTCCAGTGACCATCCTTAGCAACTTCAGATGGTGAGCTGCAGAATCTGCCTGACACCATGTCTGGCAATGCCTGGCAAGTGCGGAAAGTTGAAGGACATCTATTGGACAATCTGACAGCAAAGTCACGAATAATTACAAAGGAAATTTGTTTTTGTTTTTTTTAACTAGATTAAAGATGTATTTTGGCAAGAAGACATTATTTTCTATTCACAGCTTCTGTGTTATGAATGTGTCACCGAGTAGAAAAAGGCAAAACAAGCTAAGCCACAGAAAACCAGAGGTTGGTAACTATGCAGATTGCAGATCCCTAATCCTACCACACAACTAGCAGCAGCCGTGGAGCGTACCTACGATGTTCCTAGATGCTTCGTCACAGCCGTAGGACTACATAAGCCTGAAGCATGAAAAGGCGTTAAACTAACTGCCCCAGAGCAGACCCCAAAGGAAAGACAGCCCCCACACATGTATTGATGGTGAAACAAGATGAAAGCCCAAACACAGGCAGGAAAATAGGCTGAGCAAATGACGGGGCCCAAACTAACCAGAAAGGACAGGAAAGGAAAGACACTGTCTACAACCTGCAAAAAATCCTACAAAAATAATGTCCAACACTTCTGATAGCAAAATTAACCCTGAAGTCACTAGACTTCTCCCACTATATCAGCACTCTGAAATATTCTGAGACAGAGCAAAAAAAGAGGCCAAACTAGTAAGGGACAAAAAGCAAATTGGCAAATACAGATAAATAAGGGTGGAAATTCAGCGCAGCCCCCAGCCGGGGCTGGCTGACCACACAAAAAACTGAATAGACCAACAAAATCAAGTGTGAACATTAGCAGAAAAAACTTAGCTTTTGATGACTGGAACAGAGCTGAAAACCAAGAGCTGACAAGCCAGAAGGAATCACCAGCAACAGGATAGGGCGTCTGCTGTCTTAAATCCAGTCTGAGATTCCTGAGGTCCAATCGTCATCCTCATTATCAGGTGGAAGATCTTCACTGATTAAATCAGCCTCACTACCTCCTGTTACCACCAGAGGGAGTCTAGACGGAGAACTCACAACTGGTGAACCACAGAATGAACTCAACACTTCTGGATCAATGGGCGCTCTATATAGAATTAACAGCACAGTCGTGCGCTTGCTTGACCACCGTTCATTACAAAAGGAGGACAGAAGTCCACCATTTTGACAAACGGTGAAAGAGTTCCTGGGTCCAGCTGAGTAGGAGCCTTGCCGGTGGTACGTGAGGGAGTCTTAAACATCCCTATACACTCATAGTAATGTAAGTAAGTATGTAAATGTGTGGCTCATCAATGGAGTGCAAGACAATGGTTTGCGGTTGACCACCACTGTTGCCGTGCGCGCTGGGTTACATTCGCCATTTTTGCTATGTTCATTGTGATGGATCTAGGCTGCTGTGCACACACACAGCAGCCCCGCCCTACCCCAGGCTTTATTTAATTTGTGCATCTGTGTCTCAGCCTGCATCGCCCTTCATCTGTGTTTGCTGGTCTGGCAATGTGTGGAGGTCAAACCTGAGATGTCTATGTTCAAACCTGGTTGGCCTTTATCTACACTTGCTTCATCTGGCTGCACGGGAGTGATGCAGATATGCCTCAGGTACGGATTGCATTTGATATGGTCTTGCTTTTAAAATATCTAGGAGGCCGTAATGGCACAGTGAACAATAAAAATGTAGAGTAGGACCCCCCACATGAGATTTCCTTGGCGTGGCGGGGTGGCTCAATTTATTGATCAATATTTTGCCAAATGTCTCATTTTGAATACAGTTAGATGTTAATATGTGCATATGCACCTCATGTCATGCGTTCTAACCACAAGCAGCGCTGGCTTCTCTCTTTTTTTAGTGCAAGACAATGGACATGGTCAATTTTGAATTTCCTACACTAAAAATTTCAGATTAGCTACAGATTAGCGGATCTGACAAAATTCGAATTGCCAAATCACACTTTTGATTCTCCGTGAATTAAATGTTCCCTATTCTGCTCTGTGGTCTTACTAGACCTAAAAGCATAATAAATATAAGATGTAAAAATATCACAAAAACTCATACGCCCCTCTGTTCCTTGCCTGAAATCCAGTTGTCCACGTCTCTGCCCCGACGCATCTCCAACACGGTGTTCACTCTAGGCCAGAGCTTCTGGCTGCAAGCAGTCCCCAAAGTTAACTTCACATGTGCAATGATTTCAGGAGCCTACATGCAGCTGGAAATCCCTGTCTAGAGTCAATACAGGCAGAGGACTGGACAGCGGTTAGGGAGTGACATGGGCGGACGGAAACATGAGCAGCCAGCAAAATGTTTAAGAGTTAAAAAGAAACACACATCACTGCTCACCTTTCCAGCTGCCTCGGCTATCCACTGTACGATCCTCTGTGTCTCCATCTTGCTTCATCTGCAGTGCTGCCTTAACTCCCTGCCCAGTGTTTTTTTAACCTTTTTCCGGCCCTCTGCTGTTCAACGATATGATGTGGATGGTCGCCATTTTGTTGAATTTGCACAGAACAAATTACCAAAAATCTGTATTTTCTAGAATGCAGATTTTAGTAAAATTTTAGTATAATTCAATTTCACTGTATTTTTAGAGCATTGTATATGACAAACTGCTCACTGCAGTTTCTCACCATCCACCAGGAGTGAATATATTAGTTTGGAGGACTGAGGATTGTATTATACTATATGGAGGACTATGTGGAGTATATAATACTATATGGAGGACTATGAGCAGTGTATTATACTATATGGAGGACTATGGTTAGTAATAATACTATATGGAGGACTGAGGAGTGTATTATACTAAATGGAGGACTGAGGAGTGTATTTTACTATAAGGAGGACTATAGGAAGTGTATTATAGTATAAGGAGGACTATAGAGAGTGTATTATACTATATGGAGGACTATAGGGCACATTATATTATATGGAGAACTATGAGTTGTGCATTATACAATATGGAGGACTGTTGATGCACATTATACTATATGGAGGACTATGGAGTGTATGATACTAAACAAGTAAAATACTGCATATTCATCAATTTATTGGATTGTTTATGCCGGAACAAAAATTATTGTTTTCAGAAGCACTTCGCCTGGTGAAAACTGTAGATGTGCTGCTGATAACATGATACTGTATGGGGACAGATTGATCTATTATGATTGTTCCGTCCCATCATTACTCCTCAGCTGGTGGAAAGAGGCCAGGAAAAGTGTTGAACGACTTCAATATTGTCGATCACACTTGTTTAGCAACCTGAACTCAGCAGACGTAAATAGAACCGAAATGCTTTTGTGTGATGTGCAATATGTTAACATTTTGAGACCCAATTTTAAACTTTTTCATAGAGCCCCACTTTGCCTGAAACCGGCCCTGCCTATATACTACACCACACAGGAGAGCTGACAGATCCTCTATATACTGCACCACAGAGGAGAGCTAACAGATCCTCTAAATACTACACCACACAGGACAGATCATCTATATACTACACCACACAGGACAAATCCTCTATATACTACACCACACACGAGAGCTGACAGATCCTCTATATACTACATCACACAGGAGAGCTGACAGATCCTCTATATACTACACCACACAGGAGGGCTGACAGATCCTCTATATACTACATCACACAGGAGAGACGACAGATCCTCTATATACTACACCACACAGGAGAGCTGACAGATCCTCTATATACACTACACCACACAGGAGGGCTGACAGATCCTCTATATACTACATCACTCAGGAGAGCTGACAGATCCTCTATATACTACACCACACAGGAGGGCTGACAGATCCTCTATATACTACACCACACAGGAGGGCTGACAGATCCTCTATATACTACATCACAGAGGAGAGCCGACAGATCCTCTATATACTACACCACACAGGAGAGCTGACAGATCCTCTATATACTACACCACACAGGAGGGCTGACAGATCCTCTATATACTACATCACACAGGAGAGCCGACAGATCCTCTATATACTACACCACACAGGAGAGCTGACAGATCCTCTATATACACTACACCACACAGGAGAGCTGACAGATCCTCTATATACTACACCCCAGAGGAGAGCTGACAGATCCTCTATATACTACATCACACATGACAGATCATCTATATACTACACCACACAGGACAGATCCTCTATATACTACACACAGTAGAGCTGACAGATCCTCTATATACTACACCACACAGGAGAGCTGACAGATCCTCTATATACACTACACCACACAGGAGAGCTGACAAATCCTCTATATACTACACCCCACAGGAGAGCTGACAGATCCTCTATATACTACATCACACAGGACAGATCATCTATATACTACACCACACAGGACAAATCCTCTATATACTACACCACACACGAGAGCTGACAGATCCTCTATATACACTACACAACACAGGAGAGCTGACAGATCCTCTATATACTACACCCCACAGGAGAGCTGACAGATCCTCTATATACTACATCACACAGGAGAGCCGACAGATCCTCTATATACTACATCACACAGGAGAGCCGACAGATCCTCTATATACTGCACCACACAGGAGAGCTGACAGATCCTCTATATACTACACCACACAGGAGGGCTGACAGCTCCTCTATTTACTATACCACACAGGAGAGCTGAAAGATCCTCTATATACTACATCACACAGGAGAGCCGACAGATCCTCTATATACTACACCCCACAGGAGAGCTAACAGATCCTCTAAATACTACACCACACAGGACAGATCCTCTATATACTACGCCACACATGAAAGCTGACAGATCCTCTATATACACTACACCACACAGGAGAGCTGACAGATCCTCTATATATTACACCCCACAGGAGAGCTGACAGATCCTCTATATACTACATCACACAGGAGAGCCGACAGATCCTCTATATACTACACCACACAGGAGAACTGACAGATCCTCTATATACACTACACAACACAGGAGAGCTGACAGATCCTCTATATACTACACCCCACAGGAGAGCTGACAGATCCTCTATATACTACATCACACTAGAGAGCCGACAGATCCTCTATATACTACACCACACAGGAGAGCTGACAGATCCTCTATATACTACATCACACAGGAGAGCCGACAGATCCTCTATATACTACACCCCACAGGAGAGCTGACGGATCCTCTATATACTACACACCACAGGAGAGCTGACAGATCCTCTATATACTACACCACTCAGGAGAGCCGAAAGATCCTCTATATACTACACCACAGAGGAGAGCTGACAGATCCTCTATATACTACATCACACAAGAGAGCCGACAGATCCTCTATATACTACACCACACAGGAGAGCTGACAGATCCTCTATATACTACACCCCACAGGAGAGCTGACAGATCCTCTATATACTACACTACAGAGGAGAGCTGACAGCTCCTCTATATACTACACCACACAGGAGAGTCGACAGATAATCTATATACTACACCACAGAGGAGAGCTGACAGATCCTCTATATACTACACCACAGAGGAGAGCTGACAGATCCTCTATATACTACACCACACAGGAGAGCCGACAGATCTTCTATATACTACACCACACGGGAGAGCTAACAGATCCTCTATATGCTACACCCCACAGGAGAGCTGACAGATCCTCTATATACCACACTACAGAGGAGAGCTGACAGATCCTCTATATACTACACCACAGAGGAGAGCTGACAGATCCTCTATATACAACACCGCAGAGGAGAGCTGACAGCTCCTCTATATACTACTCCACACAGGAGAGCCGACAGATCTTCTATATACTACACCACACGGGAGAGCTGACAGATCCTCTGTATACTACTCCACAGAGGAGAGCTGACAGATCCTCTATATACTACACCCCACAGGAGAGCTGACAGATCCTCTATATACTACACCACACAGGAGAGCTGACAGATCCTCTATATACTACATCACACAGTAGAGCTGACAGATCCTCTATATACTACACCACACAGGAGAGCTGACAGATCCTCTACTTACTACAGCACAGAGGAGAGCTGACAGATCCTCTATATACTACATCACAAAGGAGAGCTAACAGATCCTCTATATACTACACTACACAGGAGAGCTAACAGATCCTCTATATACTACATCACACAGGAGAGCTAACAGATCCTCTATATACTACACCCCACAGGAGAGCTGACAGATCCTCATGGTAACACAAAACCCAGATATACCTGACCGAAAGAATAAACCACGACACCGATGTTGGATAGAGAAAAGGCCATGACATTTATTAAGAGTAACATTTTAAATCTTTAAGAAATAACCAGAAATGAATAAATAGCAACCGTTATATCCTAACTATAAGACCAAATCCACCCAGGCTGGCCAATTTTCTCACTAAGGCTGCTTTTACACTTACCGTGTTTTTGCGGGCCAATTTTGCGCCCCAATAGATTTCTGCAAAAAATCCACTGTGCGCAGTGTGCTGTACAGCAGTGAGGGCCATTTTCGCGGCCATGATAAAAGATCGAGCTAGCTCGATCTTTTTCATGGTGTACGGACACGGCCCCCATTGAAAATCAATGGGGCCGCAAAAACAAACGAAAGTATGTTTTTGCGGCGCACCGTGACTTCCAGTTTTGCGGAACGCCAGGTTTTTTTTTCCAAAACAATTTCCATAGTATTGGAAACATGAAAAGCGGCGATGCACAAGCTATTTTGTGGCCCGTTATTGCGGCAGACCGTAAAAATTGCGGCGATACGTCCTGCAAAAACGGGCCGCAATAATGGGCCGCAAAAAAAGCGGTAAGTGTAAAAGTAGCCTAATAAACATCATGACAATAAAATAAAATAAAGTTGAAAAAAGAGGGAGAGTGGGCGGGATATTTATAGACCATAATCATCGCCCTCTTTGTTAAGTTAAACAATCAGATTTAAATAAAAAGACCGCCAAAAAATGGTTTTAACTGGAACAATAACCTGCTCATGAATTCACAGTTGGCTGGGAGTTGAACTTTTGACCTCAAATAGAACCATGCCATGCACCATAATACAATACACAAAAAGGGGATGAGAGGTTTTGTGTTATCATGAAACCCCCTTTATATTTGTTAGGGGGGGCTTCCATTATTACACATAACGTAATTTATGGACATTTATGGTATGATTTATTTTCCTGTGTGGATTGGATGGTTTGTTACCGACATCTGCTGAGAATTTCATATTAATAGCACTTTTAGAAATAGATTTATTTAGGAAATTGGTGACATGTTAAATATATATATCACCCACTGTATATTGAGAGCTGTCAGTTTTCTATTACATGAGGTCTTGTTTTCTGCAGGAGGAGTTGATGTTTTTACTGGTACTATTTTCTTGGACATCACATTTTTCAATCGCTTCCAACTCTTATTTTTGTTTTTTGGTGGTTTTGGTTATGCCATTCACCATGTGGTAAAAGTAATGACAGCTTTAGTCTTCAGGTCAGTATGATTACACATTATATCAGATTTATATCATTTTTTTTTTCAATAATTGCTTTTCCATTACTATGTTCTGAGATGTATGAGTTTTTTATTTCTCTGCTGATGGAACTGTATGGCAGCTTGTATTTTGCAGGAATAGATGAAGTTTTCAATGAAAAAAGAGGATATGATTTGAATTTTTAGATTCTTAAATACTTTTGACATAATTTTGTAGTCCCCATAGGGGACTTGAAACCGTTTATGTTAGAGATGAGCAGATCTTTTGAATTTCAAATTTAAGTACTTAGCCGATCTTCCCCAAAAGATTTGAATTGCAGCAAATAAATTCACTCGAATTTCTATACTTGAATGCTTGTAAAATACACTTGGTAGACACAGAGAGAGAGAAAGAGAGGACCCCGCTAACCTTAATAGCTTAAATTCTCCAAGAGAGAGAGAGGACCCCACTGATCTTAATAGCTTAAATTATCCAAGAGAGAGGGAGGACCCCACTGACTTTACTAGTTTAAATTCTACAAAAAGAGAGAGGACCCCACTGACCTTAGTAGCTTAAATATTCCAAGAGAGAGGGAGGACCCCACTGATCTTAATAGCCTAAATTCTCCAAGTGATAGAGAGAGAGAGAGACAGAGGACCCCACTCACCTTAATAGTTTAAATTCTCCAAGAGAGACAGCTCCCCACTCACCTTAATAGTTTAAATTCTCTGAAAGAGAGAGAGAGAGAGGACCCCACCGACCTTAATAGCTTAAATTCTCCAATAGAGAGAGATGACCCCACTGACCTAAATAGCTTAAATTCTCCAAGAAAGAGAGAGAGGACCACACTGACTTTAATAGCTTTAATTCTCCAATAGAGAGAGAGGACCCCACTGATCTTAATAGCTTAAATTCTCCAGGAGATAGAGAACGAGAGAGAGGACCCCACTGACCTTAATAGCTTAAATTCTCCAGAAGAGAGGACCCCACTGACCTTAATAGCTTAAATTCTCCAGAAGAGAGAGAGGACCCCCTGAATTTAATAGCTTGTCCTATATTGAGAAGGTAATAAAAATTTATTTCCATTATTGTGTAGGGAAGGTGACCTGACGGACGGACGGACTAGTCAGAGTGAAGAAAGATAGGTTTGCACAGTTTAGGTAGGTGTCAGTAATATAGTGGGAAACAGCTAGGAAAGTGTAGGTGACTTGCAGTACCTTGGGATGACCATTAGATGGCAGGGTGGAGTGTGAGCAAAGGACGTGACATCAGCTTAGGGCTTTAGAAACCGTTGGTCATGGGGGGCGGAGTGACAGTTAGAGTGACAGTTTCAAGGAACCGGGAGAGTTATAAATACTGAGGGAGGGTTCCAGAAGCTTCCAGTCCCCAGGGGGAGCCGCAGTGACAGGAGGACTGCGACGGTCTGTGCGCTGTGAGGTGAATCCAGACCAGGGGGACTGAGGAGAGAGAACATCAGGGGGGTGGTCCTGACAGGAAAGGACCGCAGAAGGGACGAGGCTCTGGGTGAAGGACACTGTACGTGTAACGACGAAACTGGCCAGTAAAGTGCTGATGGTGTACGGGCCTAAGGCGGCCACAGTGACTGAGCTGTCAGGATTGTCACAGTGTGAGAAGGGACGGTACGTATAAATACGTCCCTAGTGTAACGTACGGTGTTAAAGCGGCCCTGGACACGGAGGGCTGTGGGAGAGAGAGAGAGATATCGCGGTGTGCTGCGAGGGCCGTCAGTCGGACGGTGAACAATAAACTTGGACCTGTTGCACCCAGAATCTGCCTCATCGTGTCTCTGTTTATATCTCTGCGCGGTAAGAAGAGGGACCACCCCCAGCTCGGCCCCCCCCACCAACCCTACAATTGCAAGAGATCACTTTTCCAAGTTGGTTCAGTGGAGATCCAACTGCTGAGACTCCCAAGAATAATGAAAACTGGGCTGCAAAGTGCTTCATTGGACAGAAGAGGTAACCCCGCATATTACTGCCTCATTTTTTGTTTATGGGACTGCCATAAAAAGTCAAGTGCTATCCCTAGCAGTGCCATAGAGGAGGAATAGAGTGGTGGCACACATGCAGCACCACCGCTCCATTATTATGGTACATTTTAGAGCTCTGTTCTCAGGATCCCGATCTATCTGCAAGTTATCACCTCTCTTATGGCTAAGAGATCATTTAAAATAATGGGAAATGTCTCCCTTTTTTTCTATCTTTACTGCCCTCATTCTGTATCTAAATGTGCTCTTCTGAAGCCAAATGCCTCAGTTGCCTTCCCGGGGTTCTAAGGCCTGTTTCACACTTCAGTTTTCTGGCGTCAGTCAAAATCCGTCGTTTTCAGGGAAAAAAAGGATCCTACGGATTTGCCTGGCGGATCCGTCTTTTTCCCCATAGACTTATATTAGCGACAGATAAGTGTCCGTCGGCCAGAAAAAAACGTCCATAGGAACGTTTTTTGTCTCGGTCGAAAAGCCTGACAGCGACGGATCCGTCGCCGTCCGTCGTCTGCTAGAATGGACGCCTATGGGAATATGACGGAACCCTTCGCTTGATTCCGTTTTTTCAAACTGAGCATGCCCAGAGCAATTTCTCTTCAATGTGCAGCATCTGAAACAACGGATACTGGAAGCCTGTGCTAGCATTTCTTCTGCGATGTTGCTATCAGTGTGTCAAAAGTGGGAGAAGAGGGTTGCATTGACAATTCAACACAATGGGCAGCACTTTGAACACATTTTATAAGTGGTTATAAACTTGTAAATAACTCATGAAAGAATAAAGTTACATTAAAACCAAGCACACCATTGTTTTTCTTGTGAAATTCTAAATAAATTTGATGTGTCACATGACCCTCTTCCCATTGGAAAAAATAAAGTTGTATCCGAAATGGCCAACTTCGAAATGGCCGCCATGGTCACCACCAATCTTGAAAAGTTTTCCTTCCCCCTCCCATACACTAATGTGCCACAAACAGGAAGTTGATACCACCAACCATTCCCATTTTATTTAGGTGGATCCATATAGATGGCCCACCCTGTGTGTAATTTTGTGAGATGCACCTGCACCTAACTTTTTTAATTTTTTGGGGGAAATTTGAATTGTATACTTATTTTAAATGAATTGAATGTACCTTATTAAGGTCTAGGGTCTCTACAGGCAACAGAGCATAATAAACATAAGATGTAAAAAAGAATATTAAAAAACCTTATACTCACCTTACCGTAACCCTATCCGGCCCCTCTGCTTCTCAACATTACCCGTTCGGTCGTAGTCATGTCTTTTTACCACTGTAACTAGCACTGAATCCTTGGGCCGCTTCTTGCTAGGATGGATCTTCTGTCTTTTATGATGCCCGGTCGTATGCACAAGCCTCAAATGGTACACGACGAGATGATTTCACGACCGTGACCTTGAACGGGCATGTGCAGAAGCATAAAAAAAAATAAAAAAAAAATCTGAACTGAGAAAGTAAGTTAATGTGTATGTACAATGTAAGTGCATATTAACACATGACCATTAACCAGAGAAAACAAAAAGCAAAAAATCACAAATATCCTGAACTAAAAAGTAAAAAATATACTGCAAATAATGCATAAAGGTAGTAATAATAATAAGGGTATTTAGTAAACATAATTTTGATCAAAATAATGCACAAGCCATCCCGCCACGTCACGGCAACCCTTGTGGGACAGTCCCTACTCTAGCATTTAAAACCTTTTCACTTGCCAAGTGACGTGAATGTGAGTAAGGATCGAGCGGTGAACCACTAGTAACAGCTTAGGCCAGACTGGATGGCTTTCCCAGCTCAGAAAATGCTTTATGCATTATTTGCAGTATATTTTTTACTTTTTAGTTCAGGATGTGCAGAAGCATGCAATCTCATCAGATCTGGAAGTCCTGTCCTAGCATGAAGCTCACGGCTGTGATAAAAGCATGCGATGAAGACCTGATAAGTGATGGCGAAGACATTGGCCGCCATGTTGCTAAATCTGCACTGAAGCAATTTACAAAAAATCCACATGATGGGCAATATATAATATTCAATTGTAATTCAATTTCACTTTAGTATATTTGCTTAACTCTAGACTTTATGTCTATTAAACAGGGCCCTCATCCGACTTTTTAGGTCACCATTTGTTCTTCTGACTATTCTATCAACACACTAACTCAAAAAAAATCTCTTAGATCCCAACAAATCTTTGAAATCCAATTGACTTAAAATAGGATCCATCTCAAAAATCGAGCCCTTAAAAAGTCAGGTCGACATAAGGAAGGGCTGCTGAGAAAAAGATGTTGGTTCTCCACTCAGGATGAGCAAATCCAAACTGTAAAGTTCAGAGTTTGTAAAGGACACTAGGTGTCCGGTACTAACCTCAGCAGCACAGCCAATCGACAAGCTTTTAGGCAATGGGCACTTCCGGAGCCAGCACAGCCAGCCCAAGTATGGGCGTGGCTGTGAATGGCCAGCCCACTACATGACCTGGCCTGTATAATTGTAGGATTACAGCTGGCAGCACCATTCTGCTCTGATAAACGTATGGACAGTATGCCACTCGAGTGAGGGACAGTGTTAGGCTCTATGTGCGGGGGTACTCTGCATGTGTCTATGTGGACATACTTGTCATAGACACCGCACTACACTTGCTCATAGAGCCAGTGCGCGTGTCCTGAGTACAGAAGCAGTGCTAAGAGTTACCTGGGGAGCAGGGCAGCAGAGGTGACAAAGTGTGCTTCAACTAATAGTGTCAGAGAAGCCAGAGAACTCAGATTATAGCAAAGCAGAAGTCATGCACGGTACAGACCAGCGAGGTACAGGAGGGATAAACAGACAGGAGGTCAGACAAAGCCAAAGGTCATACACAAGATATCAGTACAGTACCAGGGAGGAGACAGAGCGGATAATCAGGGCCAAGCAGAGATCAAAACCAAACAGACATAGGAGGTACCAGGCAGAATCCAAAGCGATATCCAGAGAACAGACCGAGTCATACACAGAGAATCAAGCAACCAGAACACAGCACTAACACACTCAGGGGTCACCACACAATGCCAAGGGCAAGAGTATAACTGACAGGGATGGGAGCGTCCTGAGGCTATAATAAGCCTCCCCCAGAACCAGGGAGAGGCCACAATCATAGCCCCAGGTGTGCAGGTAAGCCTGCATCGGGATCACAACCTTTAACCCCAGAAATGCCAGTCATCAGCACTGGTTCCAAACATTAACCCCACGTGTGCGAGTCAAACCCGCACTGAGATCATGACAGTACCCCCCCCTCAACGGGGGGCCTCTGGACCCCCAGGCTTGCCCGGGTACTTAGCATGGAAAGCCCGTACCAGGCGATCAGCATGCATCAACCGGGACAGTACCCAGGACCTGTCCTCCGGTCCATACCCCTTCCAATGAACCAGGTACTGTACCGACCGCCGTACCAACCTGGAATCTACGATATGACCGACCTCGTACTCCACCTGCCCCTCGACCAAAACAGGAGAAGCAGCAGACTCGGAGTCTCCCCGGACTGCTTCAAAAGGTTTCAGTAGAGATTTGTGGAAGACGTTAGGGATCTTGAAAGAGGGTGGAAGGCACAGCCTATACGCCACTGGATTGATTTTTTCCACAATCTTGTACGGGCCAATGAATTTGGGTCCTAACTTGGCTGACGGAATCTTTAACTTAATGTTTCGCGTGGAGAGCCAAACTTTCTCTCCCACCCGAAACATGGGACCAGGTGTTCGTTTCCTGTCCACGAAAAACTTATACCTGCCTTGAGACCTGGATATACGCCGCAGGACTTCTGCCCATGTATCTTTTAACCGCTGAACAGAGTCCTCAGCCCCGGGGCACCCCGAATCCAGACGAGAAAACTCACCAAAATGAGGACTGAACCCATAGTTAATCAAGAAAGGGGACCTACCAGTGGATTGACTCACCCGACTATTGAAGGCAAATTCAGCCAACGGCAGTGCATCGCACCAGTCACTCTGTCTAGCAGAGGTTAGACACCTGAGGATCTGTTCCAGGGACTGGTTAGTGCGCTCCGTCTGCCCATTGCTCTCAGGATGGTATGCAGACGAAAAGGACAGAGACATACCTAATTTTTTGCAGAAAGCACGCCAAAACTTAGCCACAAACTGCACACCACGATCAGACACCACATTCAGGGGTACCCCATGCAACCGGATCACATGCTGCACAAACAACCTGGACAACGTCTCAGCTGACGGTAGTGCGGACAGGGGTACGAAATGAGCCTGCTTAGAAAACCTGTCCACCACTACCCATACCACTGTATTACCCTTAGATGGAGGGAGATTGGTAACAAAATCCATGGATAAGTGAGTCCATGGCTTTTCGGGCACTGCCAACGGTATCAGCTCCCCTGCCGGCCGGCTATGAGAGCTTTTAGAACGAGTGCAGACCCCACAACCAGCAATGAATTTTTTTATGTCCGAACCAAGGGTAGGCCACCAAAAGATCCTAGCCACCGCCAGACGTGTGGCTGAAATACCAGGGTGAGCACTCAGCTTGGATTCATGGAACTCCTGCAAGAGTTTCAGGCGAAGTTGCTCTGGGACAAACAACTTCCCCTCCGGCTTGGCCGCCAAGGCCTGCGACTGGGCCCCCTGAATCTCCCGTTCCAATTCAAATGAGACCTCTGCTATCACAACCCCAGGGTGAAGAATGGAGGACGGTGGCTCAGGGGGCGACACCGGCTGAAAACTGCGTGATAAGGCGTCAGCCTTGACATTCTTAGACCCTGGACGAAATGTAATTGTAAACTGAAAACGGGAAAAAAAAAAGTGACCAACGGGCTTGTCTGGGCGTTAGTCTTTTAGCAGACTCAATGTACGACAAATTTTTGTGATCTGTGATCACCGTAACCGGGTGACTGGCCCCCTCCAAAAAGTGCCTCCATTCTTCAAACGCCAATTTGACCGCAAGAAGCTCTCTATTGCCTACGTCGTAATTTCTTTTCGCAGCAGAGAACTTCTTGGAAAAGAAAGCACATGGCCTGAGGTTGGTTAGAGTGGCAGGCCCTTGGGACAACACCGCCCCCACCCCCACCTCAGAGGCGTCCACTTCCACGACGAATGGTTTGGACGGATCTGGCTGCACTAACACAGGAGCAGACATAAAACATTTTTTCAGCGTCGCAAAGGCCTCTTTTGCAAGCGAGGACCAATTTCTCACATCCGCACCTTTGCATGTTAGATCCGTGAGAGGTTTGACCACTTGCGAAAACCCCCCGGATAAATTTGCGGTAATAATTGGCGAACCCCAAGAAGCGCTGAAGACCCTTAAGATCTCGGGGTTGCACCCAATCTGCAATGGCCTGCACCTTCTTGGGGTCCATGCGAAAACCCTCACCGGATACAATTAACCCCAAAAAGGACAACTCTTGTACACAGAATACACATTTTTCCAATTTGGCATACAAATGATTTTCCCTCAGTCTTTGGAGCACAGTTCGTACATGTTCCAAATGAGAATACTTGTCGGGGGAATATATCAAAATATCATCTAAGTAGATAACGACAAAACGACCAATGAGATCCGAGAATACCACGTTGATGAAATTCTGAAATATGGCAGGGGCGTTGGTAAGACCAAACGGCATGACTAAATTTTCAAATAGTCCCTCGGTCGTGAGGAACGCGGTTTTCCATTCATCCCCCTCTCGGACCCTTATCAAATTATATGCCCCCCGAAGGTCCAGTTTAGAAAACCACTTTGCCCCTGATAGTTGGTTACATAAATCGGGAATCAACGGAAGGGGGTACGTATTCCGTACAGTAATTTGATTAAGCTCCCGGAAGTCGAGACAGGGACGTAACCCGCCATCTTTTTTCTTTACAAAAAAGAAACCTGCCGCCACAGGTGAGACTGAAGGACGTATGTGTCCTTTGCGCAGACTTTCAGTAATGTACTCCTTCATAGCTAAGCACTCAGGACCAGACAAATTAAACAGACGGGCTTTGGGTAATTTAGCCCCCGGGACCAGCTCAATAGCGCAGTCAAAGGGTCTATGTGGCGGTAACGTCTCGGCCTCGCTTTCAGAGAATACATCTTCGAAGTCCTTCAGGCATTCCGGAATACCTTCCAGCTCGACAGATGATACAGACACAGATTTAACAGGTTGAACCAGCAGTGCGGATTTATCATATAACTCAAAATCATTAAACCCCCATTGTACAATCTCCCCCGTTTTCCAGTTAATAACTGGGTTATGGTGTTGTAACCAGGGCATGCCCAACACCAACCCTGCAGGTAGATTGTGCAGCACAAAACAACTTATGTTTTCCACATGAGTAGCGCCCACTCTGAGCGAAAACACATCAGACATAAAGCGAATTCCCTCCTTAGTGAGGGGAGATGAGTCAATGGCCATCACCTTGATCGGAACCTTGAGCCTAACTGTCCCTATCTTGCAGTGTGTGACCAATTGGGAGTCAATAAGATTAATAGATGATCCGCAGTCCACGAAGGCTGTAGAGGAAAAAGAACTACCACCCACAAACAGTTCCACAGGCAGTACTACTTTAGAAAACGAGGAAAATGGTACCTGAGGGTCTGAGCAGCCTCCCCGTTGACTACCCAGACCTAGTCGTTTCCCGCCGACCGGGTTTGAAGACGGGCAATTCGGACACTCCCTTTTCCAATGTCCCGTTTTACCGCAGTAAAAGCATAACTGCTTGTCCTTCCGGCGTTTCCTCTCCGTATCCTTCAGGGAGAGGGCGCCTACATCCATGGGCTCAGGGGCAGTCTCTTTTCCACTGGGGAATAATGGAGTATCCACCTGCATCACCCCTCTGGCCCGCAGTCCATCCGGACGGCTTGGGTCATGGCATCCTCGAGAGAGTTAGGTGGGGGATGTAACGCCAAGGCATCCTGCAGCCGCTCGGACAAGCCTCTGTGAAAGAGTCCTCGGAGTGCGGCGTCGCTCCAAGAGACCTCTGCCGCCCAGCGGCGGAACTCAGAACAAAACCACTCAGCTGAGTGTTTCCCCTGACAGACACTCATCAACATGTCCTCTGCCAATCGCACTCGGTCAGGTTCATCATAAATGTGCCCGAGGGCCTCAAAGAATGCGTTCACTGACTTACGTTCAGGAGCAGAGGAAGACAGAGAGAAAGCCCATGCTTGTGGAGCCCCCCGAAGTAGAGAAATAATGACCCCCACCCTCTGGAACTCATCCCCAGAGGAGCGGGGCCTTAGAGAAAAAAAAAGCTTGCATCCTTCTCTGAAAGACCTGAACTCCTTTTTATCCCCTGAGAAAAGGTCTGGTAATTTGACCGGAGATTCAGGGGACGCTAATGACACATCCCTACCCCCAGAACCAGAAGCCCCTGCATCGACAGCCCCCTGCACAGTAACCACCAACTGTTGCTGGGTCTGGGCCATCGTGCGTTGTTCCACATTGAGCTTATGGAACATTTGGGTCAGGTGCTTGACCTGATCAGCCAAGGCTTGTATGGGATCCATGAGGATAACACACACTTTTTTTTTTTTTCTTCAGAAAAAAAAAAAAAAAAACTGAAAGGGTCAGTTATAATGTCAGAGACACCGCACTACACTTGCTCATAGAGCCAGTGCGCGTGTCCTGAGTACAGAAGCAGTGCTAAGAGTTACCTGGGGAGCAGGGCAGCAGAGGTGACAAAGCGTGCTTCAACTAATAGTGTCAGAGAAGCCAGAGAACTCAGATTATAGCAAAGCAGAAGTCATGCACAGTACAGACCAGCGAGGTACAGGAGGGATAAACAGATGGGAGGTCAGACAAAGCCAAAGGTCATACACAAGATATCAGTACAGTACCAGGGAGGAGACAGAGCGGATAATCAGGGCCAAGCAGAGATCAAAACCAAACAGACATAGGAGGTACCAGGCAGAATCCAAAGCGATATCCAGGGAACAGACCGAGTCATACACAGAGAATCAAGCAACCAGAACACAGCACTAACACACTCAGGGGTCACCACACAATGCCAAGGGCAAGAGTATAACTGACAGGGATGGGAGCGTCCTGAGGCTATAAGAAGCCTCCCCCAGAACCAGGGAGAGGCCACAATCATAGCCCCAGGTGTGCAGGTAAGTCTGCATCGGGATCACAACCTTTAACCCCAGAAATGCCAGTCATCAGCACTGGTTCCAAACATTAACCCCACATGTGCGAGTCAAACCCGCACTGAGATCATGACAATACTCTTTTAAAAAGCCTGTGTGTGTACTCTGCACCGGTCTCCATGGGACTACTCAGAAAAAAGTCTATGTGGGGGTACTCTGCACATTTCTCTGTGGGGGGTACCCTGCCAAAAAACCTGTGTGTGTACTCTGCACCTGTCTCTGTGGGCGTACTCTGAGGAAAAGCCTGTGTGTATACTCTGCACTTGTCTCTCTGGGAGTACTCTGCCAAAAAAATTAGTTTGTGTGCTCTGCACTTGTCTTTGTGGGAGTACTGTGAAAAAAGCCTTTGTGGAGGTACTCTGCATTCATATCTGTGGGAGTTCTCTGCAAAAAAGCCTGTGTTTATACTCTGTACACATCTGTGGGAATACTTTGCCAAAAATCCTGTGTGTGCAGTCTGCCTTCTTATCTGTGGGAGTACTCTACCAAAAAGCTTCTATGTGGGTTTTCTGCATGCGTTTCTGTGGAAATACTCTGCCAAAAATGCTATGTGTATATGTGTACTCTGCACCCGTCTCTGTGGGAGTGCTCTGAAAAAAGCCTTGATGGAGGTACTCTGCAAAACTGACTCTGTGGGGGAGTACACAGCAAAACCGCCTCTGTGGGTGTACTCTGCAGAACCGCCTGGTTGTTTTTTTGTTTGTTTGTTTATATCTTAATTTGGAGAGGAACCAAAACATTGGGAAGGGCAAACAGAACGAACAAACTGCAAAGAGAATAGCAATGGCTGGGTGCGGCTAGTATATTTTTCATTTCAGCGAAAGATACAAACAAGTCTTGTGGGATCCATATCTGGTTCATTTTAATGAATGTGAGCTTGCTCACGCTGGTTGTAGACCTGTGGATGCACCTGTCTTTGATCACACCTCCTGCCATGCTAATCACATGTTCCGACAGTACACTTTCTGCAGGGCAGGCCAGCACCTCCAAGACATGAAAGGCAAGCTCAGACCATGTGTCCAATTTGGGGACCCAGAAGTTAAATGAACTTATCACTCAGTATATGGAGACGTGTAGACGCATAGTCTTCCACCATGTTGTTGAAACTATCATGCTCCTGGATTCAATCCCTTGAGCTTATGTTCTGTGTTTGGCTTCTCTTTCTATCGAGCCACAGGAGATACACCTTTTCTCTGGGTGTTTAGGTTCAGTTTTCTGGCTGCAGTCTGTCTAGCTTCACACAGGTGTATTCATTTGTCCACCTATCACCTGTTGGGTGCAGCTTTATATTCTGTCCTCCCGCGAACGTTTCCTGTATGTAGCAACTCACTCAGGAGCAATAGGTTATACACTAAAACTTTGCAACTGACCATGCTGTTTTCCGTACAGACTAGATATCCTTACACCGCATTCTCTAGTGGTGCCTGCGGGTGCAGTGATAGCCCTAACCACAGAACTAGGAGATGGCAACTCGGACCTAATCTGCCTAAACCTCCATTGAGTTGCTTCAAGTTCATCCTAAAGAACCAGGGGGCAGAGCAGAGTGTGAATAAACAGTTGTGTACCTGGCCACTGTTGGTGCAGAAATGTCCTGATGATGGTGTGAATGGTACCTTTTTCTCCTCCTCATCCTCCTGTGCCACCACCTCATCCATCATCACCTGAAGCATTTTTTCAAGGAGGTATAGATGTGGGATAGTAAAACTGATAATGCAGTCATCAGCGCTGACCATGTTCTTGGAATACTTGAAGCAGTGCAACACAGCACACACATCCCGCATGGAGATCCACTCGTTGGTCATGAAATGTGTTGTTCCACAGTGTGACTCACATGTGCTTGCTGCAGCTGAAACTCCACTATCACCTACTGCTGCTCTCACAGTCTCTCGAGCAAATGCAAGGTGGAGTTCTACCCTGTGGGTACGTCGCATATGAGACATTGAGCAAGAAGGCAGATGTCACTCTGCAGCGTAGACAGCTAAGCAGCAGCATCAGGGTGAGGATGCCGAAAGCGGCCAACGCTTTCTGCAGCACCTCTGACATCTCTGGGTTATTTTTCAGGAAGCTCTGTACCAACAAATCCAGCACAAGTGCCAGGCAAGGGATGTGCGTCAAAAGGGCTAGGCCCAGAGCTGCTACAAGATTTCGCCCACTATTACGCACCAACAGACCATGCTTGGGGTATAGTGGCACCAACCACTCATTGGTCTGTTGTTTAATCCCTGTCCACAGCTCCTGTGCGGCGTGGGATTTTTCCCCCAAACACATGAGTTTCAGCCTGCTGTCGTTTTCCACTGACTGTGCTGACGCTGGTACTGCAGGTGTTATGCTGACCAGATGAGGTGTCAGTGAAGGAAGCGGACTAGGGGAAGGAGATAACATGGACTGAGAAACATCCCAAAAGCATCCAGTAATCCTCAGTGGTGGTAAGACATGCACCAAAATGCTTTCTGCATCAGGCCCTCCCACCACAACATTTATCCAGTGCGCAGATAGAAAGATATAATGTCCCTGCCGATGATTACTGATGTTTCTTTTGGAGTAATGGCTTCTTCCTGGCAGAGTGGCCTTTCAGCCATGTTGATACAGTACTCGTTTCACTATGGATATTGACACAATCTTACCAGCTTCCGTCATCATCTTCACAAGGTCTTTTGCTTTTGACCTTGGGTTGATATGCATATGTCAGACCAAAGCACATTCATCTCAGGGACACAGAACCCATCTGCTTCCTGAGCAATATGATGTCTGGACATTCTCATCTTGTTTGTACTTGCTTATAATTGTTTGTACAGATGAACAAGGCCCCTTTAGGTACCTTGAAATCGTACCCAAGGATGAGCCAGACTTGTGCAAGTCCACAATTCTCTTCCTGATATCTTGGCTGATTTCGTTAGACTTTCTAGTGATGTGTCGTTTGCGAACAATCTGATACAAAGAGCCGGCTCCCTGCTGTGAACGATGGGAGCCTGCAACGCAGTGAGAGCCACTAAAATCCCCGAATGGCTCTCACAGGGTGTAAAATCCCTGTGGTCAGCAGACATAACTCCACCCACCCAAACAAATCTCCACCCATTCAGCAATTTAATTGGTCCCTAGAAAGTTGGTGAGGTTTACGCGGTAGGTGGGCGGGGTTTTGGACACCTGAACACGGATGCAATAGGGATCATTTAGGATCCAAAAAGAGACAGCACTTTTTGGTGAGCGGAATTGTGAGAGCCAGATCACCAAAAAGAGCTGGACTGCCCATCACTAAGACTTTCCCATGATGCTACACAAAGGAGCAGTGTGTTTCAGGGGTGCATTAAAATACATCCACAGGTTTGTCTCTAATTAACTCAGATGTTGCCAAGAAAACTATCAGAAGCTTCCAAACACATGATCTCATCATATGGGCAGTCCAGAATTGCTTAAAGGCATAGTAATCTTAGTGTATGTAAACTTTTGATTTTGCAGTAAGTATAAAAATGCCTTAAACATTCTTTCTCTCTCTCTCTCGCTCATTATTCTGGCAATTGACAAATATTAATAATTATGGTAATCCTAATTGACCTAAAACGGGAAAGGTTTATTCTGATTTCATGTCAGATATTGAGAAAATATGCATATGTGTCTTTTTATATAGTGTATGTAAACTTCTGATTTCAACTGTAGATACAGGAGCAGGTTGTGCGTTATGGGAACGCCTAATATTGGTTTATGTGGTTTACATGCCTGATTTGTAGAGTGATCCACATAATCTGAATTGACTCAGAAGAGGCGCAGAGTGGTGCTGGTTCCCAGAGAATGCGGCAGTAGATTAGGGGAATATATTAACACATTTACACTATAGCACACACATGTATACATGGTTTAGGGAAAAAGGCATTTATGGGAGGGCTTCCTAATTCTCATGCAAAGGTAAGTTACCTCTAAAGCAGCCTAAAATCTGTAGTTCTGGATTTGTACAGTAGCACAGAAGCCAATATCATAGCAATACATCTACCTCTAGTAATGGAAACAGTTGAAAAGGTTTCTTAGATTTAGCCCAAAGAGGGACTATTGGGTGCCAAGAAATTGTGTAAGATAGATATACACATTACTGAGATTATAGCTAAAGGTGCAGGTTATGCATTAATGCTCAGTTCTATAACACAAGAGGTATACATTCAAAGAAAAGTTCTTGTCTAAAAAAAACTATTTAAAAAAATAGCACATCTGGAACAGTGATGACTGGCCTCAACAACTAGGCTTTGGGGTATCCCAATAGGAAAAAGGTACCATGTTCTGTGTGGTAATGGCAGGTACGAGGGATGAAGTGATGAGACATGAGACAGATTGAACTTTAGGTAATAACTTTTATAGATAGATGCCCGTGGAGCTATCCTAAGCAACCAAACAAAATAACAAAAATTGTCCTCGCAGGGACCAAATACAAGCAAACACTAATTATGAGAACACGACTACTCTGGCAAAGGCCGGTCACTATAGGGCCTCGGCATGGCTGACTATGGGTCCTTAATTATGATGTGTCACTTATCCGTCCTGACGTCCCTCGGTGTCCTGTACGGTGGTGCTTCGGCATCGCAGCCGCTGGGCCCAGCCACTGAGGATCTGGTGTAGTCTTCGGGCGTGAGGGAGGGGTACAACAGGCCCTAGAAGAGTTCTTTGGCGGAGTGTCCACCAGCAGAGGCAGCGGGATACCGCCGGGGAGTGGGAGAGTGGAGGCCACAGCCCCTGGACAGGGGCGGGCAGCAGCGGCACTGAGTGGTGGTTGGTTGGCCACCGGCGAAGCCAGCAGCTGCACTAGGGGACCCGCGGCGGACGACGGCCCGGGCCCTGCCGTGGACTGGAGCGGGGCAGTGTGGCTGCAGGCGGCACTGGACAAGCTGCAGCCACGGTCGGGAGTGGAGCGACTACAGCCGCGGGCAGCAGCGGGCAGGCTACAGCTGCAAGCTGGTGTGAGGCGGCGACAGCCGCGGGTGGCTGTGGGTAGGCCGCAGCCGCGAGCTGGAGTGAGGCGGCGACGGCCGCTGGAGGCTGTGAGCAGGCCGAGGCTGCAGGCTAGATCAAGGCGTCAGCAGCTGCGGCTTGGTGTGAAGCGGCGGCCTTCTGTTGGTAAGCTCGGTGCCGTCTCCCTGCGGTCCACCGAGGGCCTCCCTCCTGTCTCTGTCCTTCTCTCTGCTTGCTGCTCGTCATTCTGGCTCCCTGGCACTCCCACGGTCTCCTGCAACTTCTCTCCCGTTCTGCTGACTCACTCTGACTGGTGCTCCCTCCCCCTTTTATAGAGGCTCCTCCCCTAACCGTCCTGGAAGTCTCAGCGGTCCGTACCTTAACTCTGCTCCCCGGAAACTGACCTTCTAGGAACCTAGATGACTGTCCCCCTGGTTCCGGCCCGGACACTCGGCGGGGGTCCCTCCTCCTACACTCCCCCATCCTGTATGCTCGCCAGTCCTCGGGCAAGGGCTTTGGTAGGCTCGGGTTGGCCATTTTAGACAATAGTTCTTGTTGCCATACGAACTGGTCCTGTTCGTAACGTTCGGGGGGTTTGCCAGCTGTTGACCGCTCGGAGCGTCTCAGTTCGACTGCGGTGGAGCTTTCTGGGGTGGTGGAAGGTGATGGGCAGGTTGATTCTGGCTGGCTAACTGGTCCTACTGAGATGTTATTTTTTGGAGGACCTGCTGGCACTGCGGGTAAGTTTTCCTCATCATCCAGGTCCCAGACTGTTGATAGTGGTTCGGGGGCCTGAGGAGTAGGCGCAGGTTGCATGGGGTCGATGGAGGTACAAGGCCGCAACATATTACGGTGCACAGTGCGAGTGGGGAGTGTCCCGTCTTTTTCAGATTGTATCTCGTACACAGGCCCGTCGGAGCTTATTCGGTGCAATATTCGGTAAGGGCTTTCTTCCCACCGAGGTTCTAACTTGTTCTGGGGACGCTGGTCTAGTACGAGTACGCGATCCCCAGTCTGGAGGTTAGTGGGCGGAGGTAGAGTCCCCCCTGGGTGTTCCAGGTCCCGGAGTTTTGTATGGACGATTTGATGGAGAGTTTGTAGCCAATGTCGATGGTTTCGGACCCATGATGACACCCCGGTCCAGGGTTGAGGTTCCTCCAGGTTCAGTTCTACCTCCGTGTTCTCTTTGCCTTCTCGACCAAAGAGCAGTTAGTAGGGGGTATAGCCGGTAACCCGGTGCTCCCGGTTGTTATAAACCCATACTAGTTCAGAGACATACTCAGACCAGCGGGTCTTCCGGTCACTCTCCAGGGTTCGTAACATTTGAATTAGTGTCCGATTGAATTGTTCGCAGGCTCCGTTGCCCTGCGGGTGGTATGGCGTGGTCCGGGATTTGCTGATACCATAGAGACGATGCAGTTCCTCCATGACTTTTCCCAGGAAGCACGCCCCCTGGTCTGAATGTATCCATTGAGGGCAGCCGTACACTTGGATAAAGTTTTTACAGATTGCATAGGCTGCCGACTCCGCAGTTTGATCTCGGGTGGGGGTTACCACGGCAAATTTGGTGAAATGATCCACCATGATGAGACAATGCTCATACCCTTGGGAGTGGGAACAATGGTCAAATAGTCCACTTTCAAGAGCTCGAGGGGTGCTGACGTCACTAACGTTTGTACCGGGGCCCGTTGTGCGGGTGGTTTAGCTAGCTCGCAGAGGCGGCAGGACCGACAAGTTTCTTCCACAACAGCATGCAAGCGCGGATGGTAAAATATCTGCTGCAACCATTATAAGGTCTTTTGAGCCCCGAAATGAGCCCCTTTTTCGCGAGCTTCACGAGCCAGTTCACGGAGTTGGGCCCCGGGCACGACTACCTGCCACGTTGTTGCCGACATCGCCCCTAATACTGTCTTACGGTATAACAATCAATTCTTGACAACTAGTTTCTCCCATTGGCGTAACATCAGCAACATATCCTGAGTCAAGGTCTGTCTTTGAGAGTCGCTTGGTAGCCTGCCGGTGGTCACACATCAGCGTAGGAGCCCGATTTCTTCATCTTCTTGCTGCTTCTGTATCCATCTGTCACATGATTGATCCAGCATACCCCTTGGGGGCCTTAGATGGAATGCCTCCTGTGTGGTAGCTGCGAGCACGATGGCGGTGAAGGCAAACAGCATCTCTTCTCCTTCTAATTCGTCGTCTCGATTTTTCCCTGGAGTGGTATGTCGGATCCTGGAGAGGGCGTCAGCGTGTACTTTTTCTGCCCCATCGCTGCTCCAGAGCCCCCAGTTTGGCATTTTCCAGGTGGGCCAGCGGGTTGTTGTTGGTCCATACCACCACTTCGGAGCCCGCCAAGTACTCTGCGATCCGCTCCATCATGGCCCATACTACCGTGAGGAGCTCGAGCTTAAAGGAGCTGTAATTGTCAGGGTTACTTTCGGAGTCATGAAGTGATCTGCTACCATAGGCGATTACTCTCTCCCGGCCATCTTGAACTTGTGACAATACAGCCCCTAACGTGTGGAGGCTCCCGTTGGTGTGCAGTATGAACGGTTGCAAGAAATCTGCATAAGCTAACACCGGGGCACCCGAGAGTGCAGCCTTAAGGTCTTGGAAGGCTTCCTCATGCGGTTTTTGCCACTGGATTTTCCGTCCATTCGCCCCAGCAGGAACCCCCTTTAGCAGGTCCTGCAGGGCTCGGGCTCGGCATGCAAAATTCTTTACGAAACAACGGTAGTATCCGGCCAACCCCAGCAAGGCCCGCATGTCTTTTACCGTCTCGGGGGTAGGCCATCCCTGCATGGCAGCAACCTTTTCCAGGGACAATCTAACACCCTCGGCAGAGACGATATGCCCCAGATATTCGATCTGAGTGCAAAACAGGTGGCATTTCTGAGGTTTTACCTTTAACCCGTACTTCTGCAGCCGGCCGAGCATCTGCCCCAACCGCCGCAGGTGGTCCTCAAACATGGCGACATAGATGATGATATCGTCCAGATATATCAGCGTGGCCTCGAAGTTGAGATCTCCCAGACACCGTTCCATCAGCCGCTGAAAGGTCCCCGGGGCGTTGGCTAGCATCCGATTGAACTCAAACAGTCCCATAGAAAGGATGAACGCCGCCTTGGCCCTGTCTTCCTCCGACATCAGCAGCTGCCAGTACCCACTGGCCAGATCTAAAGTCGAGAAGTACGTCGCCTTCCCCAAGGCAAACAGGGACTCTTCTCTGCGGGGCAGCAAGTACGAGTCTTTGATGGTGCAGCTGTTCAGTTTCCGATGGTCCACACAGAACCGTAGGGTGCCATCCTTTTTGTGAACCAACAGGATGGGAGCTGCCCAGGGGCTCTGGCTTTCTCGTATGACTCCCTTCTGCAGCATTTGGCCCAGTAAAGTTTTCACCTCCTGGTATAGCTGTGGAGGTTTCGTTGCTGATATCATTCCCGGATGGGAGCCGTTCCTGCCGTGGGAATTCTATGCGTGATGGCTGTGGTGCATCCAAAATCATCCTCGAGGCTAGCGAATACCTCGTGGTACTGTCCCAGTAGTATCTCTATCTGGAGAAGTTGGGCTGGAGTCAGGCCGGAGAGTTCGGCCCACATACTTTCCAGGATGTTTCGACCCTTTTCCTGGGTCGAGGACTTGGCAGTCTACAGAGTTCGAATAGTCACTGCCCAAGGGTCCTCGGGTTGCACCTTGAATTGGACCGCAGGGCCTGGCAGCTCCTCTTCCAAGGGCCTCACCAGCTTGGCCATTTCAGCCCGGGGCTTTAAGACAATGTTTTCGTCTTCTAAGTTGACGCAGTGCAGCAGGACGGTCCCTCTCCGCATAGTGGTCAAGGAGCGGGCTACCATTATGCCAGGGTGCAGGCGTACCGAGTAGCATGGCTCCACCTGCATCTCTACGCCCACCAGAGGCACCGAGGCCCAGATAGGAAGGGCCACTTCTGTCTGCCCTGGGGGCAGCCCAAGCGGGGGAGCTACTGACACGATGACTTTGCCCAGTGCCTCGCCCTCCTGGCAGTCATAGAGAAGACGCGCCTCCTGCACCAACTGCTGGAAGACCTGCCCTTTGGGCATGCGGGAATCCCACTGGTGCAGGGTCTCTTGCGTGGGGTCATTGAGGAGTACATTGCCAAACTCCCGCAGTATATTCATACCCAGGATGACCGGATGTTTGCTATTGGTTTCCCCTTGGGTCAGAATCACAACCGGACGGCCTAGGGATTTGCCACACAGCGTCATCTGCATCCAAACCACGCCAGCGACAGGGACTGGTAGTTGATTGGCGTCTACCAGTCTTATCATGGACCCCCACTGGGGTCTCGCTGCCTTGGGAAAATGCTGCCGAAAGTAAGTTGTAGGCATGGTCGTTACTTGCGACTCCGTGTCCATAAGGCACCGTACGGCATGGCCCTCAACCTCTGCCCATACCACTGGACACTGTGCGACCAGATCTTCAGAATTTCCACCAACCCATGTGGCAGGCTGCAGCTGCAAGCTGGTGTGAGGCGGCGACGGCCGTGGGTGGCTGCGGGTAGGCCGCAGCTGCGAGCTGGAGTGAGGCGGCGACGGCCACTGAAGGCTGCGAGCAGGCCGCGGCTGCAGGCTGAAGCAAGGCGGCAGCGGCCGCGGGTTGGTGTGAAGCTGCAGCCTTCTGTCGGTAAGCTCGGCGCCGTCTCCCTGCGGTCCATCGAGGGCCTCCCTTCTGTCTCTGTCCTCCTCTCTGGTTGCTGCTCGTCGTTCTGGCTCCTGGGCACTCCCACAGTCTCCTGCTCCTTCTCTCCTGTTCTTCTGACTCACTCTGACTGGCGCTCCCTCCCCCTTTAATAGAGGCTCCTCCCCCAACCGTCCTGGATGTCTCAGCGGTCCGTCCCCTAACTCTGCTCCTCGGAAACCGACCTTCTAGGAACCTAGATGACGGTCCCCCTGGTTCTGGCCCGGACACTCGGCGGGGGTCCCTCCTCCTACACCTGTATTAGGTGGATTTATTCAAAGCATCCAAAATGTCAACATCTCGATCCAAAAAGAACCACTCCCTCTAAATCTATGTATATGAGCATGTACTACAGTATCAGTGTGTTAATATACTCACCTACCACTGGAGTAGCTACCAATAAAGTAATGGTGATCTCCCTTTATGACTAGATTTAGTCTCAAGTTCTCTATTTTTTACTGGAAGAGAAAAGCACAGCTGCAGTGCTATTTTTTTTCCTTTAAAGTCAACTGGCTTTCTCAGAAAACCCGTTTTGCCTGCATATATAGGGCTAATCTGCAGATATATAGCGTTACAGTGCTGCCTGGCCGACTTACTGAAAGCATGACGACCAGGAAAAAATTTCGAAAAAATTTCAGTCAAGGGATGGTGCAGGAAGCAGATACAGTCCCCACTCACAGCGCCACTCACTATACTATAAGCTGTGGCTTAAGCGTGTCTGAGCAGCTCATTCTGCACTGATGCGCCGCAGAGACAGCTGTCAATCAAAGTGCTACAGCGTGCATACAGTATAGTTAGCGCTGACTGTAGCCACTTTGTGCACACTCCTGCAACTGCAAGACAGTGGCTCCTGGGAGGTAATAAGTTTATTTTCTCCCAGTATTCACACTTTCAATAAGCTGGCAGCATTGTAACACTACTTACATGCATATGAACCATGTACTGTATTTGCCAGTTAAATAGCATTTTTCCTTTAAAAAGATAGGGTTAGGCTTAGGGCTAGGTTAACCCTAACCTATTAGATACATTATTGTCAGTGGGGTCCATCAGGCACCATTTGAGTTCATCGTGGGATGAATTTTTTCCTTACTTCTTTCTATTTTTCTATTCCTTTAACAGAATGGGTCTTCAACTATTTAGAGAGATTACATCATTATAACAATCTGATGTAACACAGTTTATTTATTAACTTTGTTAACCCTGGTTTATTGTCCCCCCAGTACACTGGAATTTTATTTTATACTTAATCTGGACTAAATTAAAAAAAAAAAGTTCCCAAAGCTTCATTTTCTAAGGAAAATAAAAGGTTAATTGAAATTGAATATTGAACTGTGGAGACACGGGGATCAGTGGTTGCTCTCATCCGTTGGCCTGGCCTTTTTTAGAAGGACGGCATGGACCAGGGCTCATTCCACTGAACGCTCGTTCCCCTTTACTGTGGGGAGAACACTACTCAGACAACACAGGGTGAGGGTAAAACAGTGTGGCAATACTTTATTGAAACCTTGGGGTTCGTAATGGAGAGGCGTCTATCAGACACCCCCATTACTAACCCAGTAATCAAATCTAAAAGCACACACATAAAAATAGTTTACATGAAAAACATTCCCCCGACACGTTCCCTGGTTCACTAATTTATTAAAAAAAAAGGCATGCAGGTCCACCGTAGTCCACCAAATCTGAAGTAGTCCACAAATAGATACCTGAAAAACATAACAAGACAATATGCCTCGTTCACCAATTTATTCCAAAACAATGTCTCAACGCAGGTCCGACATAGGCCAGAATTCCTCAAATCCGACCCCGGTGTTTACAAGGTTTGTCAATAGTCTGCGCGTAGAAATCACTGCCCCTTTTATCTCGGGAGTTAATATTAAAAAGCTTACCTTTGGTTAAGGGCTCGCTCACACTTGGGTATAAAAAATCAGACCCAGCCTCAACCCGAAAAGTAGAACGAGTGAAATCCATATGGTATCCATGCAGTGCAATGCGAGTGTGCAATTTTTTTTTCTTGCATTGCATCCGTACCCTATCTATATGCAATGCAATATTAAACCTGCATCTGTGGCGCCCCTGAGGCTCAGTCGCCACAGAGGTACTGCACCTCCTCCTGAGGTATGGTACCCCACCATCCAGGTAACGTGGAAACTCCTGACCAAGCTCCAACACCTGCACCCCACACCACAAAGTAGTGTAGCAAAGCACCTTCGGCGGCTCCCTGATTGGACTATAGCAAAGCACCCATTGGTGGCTCCCTGCTTGGAACACGAAACGTGCTGGGAGGTGGGTGGAGTTAGTTTACATTACAAGGAGCGGGAAGAGTTTAGGAGTCAGTAGTCAGTTGGTTAGAGAGCTGGAGTGAAGAAGATCCCCGAAGAGAGGGATAGATGGATGGAAGTGCTGCAGCAGATCCCAGTGACCTGGGTCTGCTGGCACGGGAAAGGAAGAGAGAGAGCAACGTAGACTGAAAGCCTCATTCTCCATAGAAGGAAAGATTAGCACTGAACGTGAGGAGTAAAAGAGAACAGAGGATGTGGGTTAGAAGAGAACCCTTCCTAGAAGTTCTAAGCGCAAGGCCGGGGCCCAGTCCCCGAGGTTGTATGGATACTAATGGTCCTGCAGCAGACATCGGAGGAATAGAAGTAGTGATCACTTTATTCCCACACAAGACTTGGGGGCACAACAGCAACTGGATAGTGAGCCGGGACTTAGTAGCACGGAGACCCCGAAGCAGGCTACAGCTCTCTGCCGTACAAGTAAAGTTCATAGGAACATCGGACAGAAGGAACTCCAGAGTAACTCAGTACTAGGAGTACTTCACTCAAAGGCGCTATAAGGAGACATTCAGAAAGACACATGTTGGCGGAGTGTTGGAAAGGAGTTGTCATGCCGTGCTCACCTGGGGCGGGACCTCAGTCCCGACGTCATCTCTTCCGGAGCTGCGGTCACTCCGGGGGTCCCGTAGGGTGCGCACGCGCAGCTCTCGTTCCCGGGCCTCCTCCTACATGTCACGTTTGCGCTTGCGCGCTCCTGTCAGTGCTGTATAGGGCTCGGTCCTCTCTATGGTAATGGAGGACCTGACCCGGAACCTGTAGTGGTCATGTGCTTTCTGGCTAGGTCCTGACCCGGAACCAGTAGTAGTCATGTGCTATATCAGACGACCTCCCCCTAGGGGAGGTGCCTGATTATTGTTGTGCTTCCTGGCTTGGTCTGCCGTGTCCCTGCCTGGCTGTGCGCTGTACTCAGGTCCTCTGCCTTGCACTCTGTTGTGCCTCTTGGCACACGCTCTGAATCTGCACTCTGCTTTGTACTTGGTTGTGCCTCCTGGCACACGCTCTGACCCTGTGTTCTGTCTCATACTCGGTTGTGCCTCCTGGCACATGCTCTGACACTGTACTCTGTCTCATACTCGGTCGTGCCTCCTGGCACACACTCTGATTCCGTGCTCTGTCTTATACTCAGTGGTGCCTCCGGGCACACACTCTGATCCTGTACTCAGTCTCTTACTCTGTTACACCTCCTGGCACACCTGCTGCCTGACTCAGTGCTCTGACGTGCTCCTTGCACGTTTCCTGCTTCACTCACACCCGGACGAACGAAGTCTCTGTATACCACGTGTTCCCGTGTCCACACTTTACACGTTCCTGCAGACACTCTCACCCACTCGTGTCTCCTGTGAGCCGGCCGCCTGGTGCCAGCAGTCGTGGTGCCTCACCCCCTGGGGCTTGCCCCTGACACTCCCTGTATAGGGGGTGGTCTTCACTAGGTCAGCTCGCCCTGGGAGGGTTGGTGTCACGACCCAGAGGGTCCACTCCAGGAGTCGTCACAGTATAATCAGGCCATGGACCCCGCTGGTGCCACCACCTCCATCCAAAAGGAACTGGTGTTCCTACGGGAGAGTCAGACCAGGATTATGGTCTTTTTGAAATCCATGGAGTCTCGTTTGTCGGCCATACAATCCGTTTCTGCCCAGTCCTCGGCCCCGCACCCGATGCCGCGCCTCGGCAAGCCACCCCGATATAGCGGGGACCCTAAGTTTTGTCGAGGATTTCTGAACCAATGCCGGTTACATTTTGAGCTTTTGCCGCAGCACTATCCCACTGAGCGCGCCCAAATTGCCTTTATTGTTTCACACTTAGAGGGGGAGGCATTAGCATGGGTGAACCCCCTCTGGGAGCGCAATGACCCACTCGTCTCTCGGCTTTCCACCTTTTTGGACACCTTCCGCAAGGTGTTCGACGAGCCGGGTCGGCTGGCCTCTATCACCGAGTCCCTCTTTAACCTCCATCAGGGTACGCTACCGGTAGGACAGTATGCCATCCGTTTTCGTACCTTGGCCTCCGAACTCGGTTGGAACAACGAGGCTCTCGTAGGGATCTTTTGGCGTGGCCTGTCCAGTCGGATCAAAGACGTACTGGCAGGTCGGGATACTCCCACCTCTTTAGAGGATCTGATCTCACTGGCGACACGCATCGACCTGCGGTTTCAGGAACGTGCCTGTGAATTAGCCAGAGAGAGGAGCTCCTCTCACCTCCTCCGTTCCTGCTCCAAGAAGCCGGGAAACTTCTCCGCCTAGGGTTGATAGGAGAGGCCTCCCTAGGTGTACGTGATTCCTCTCCTCCCCTGCTCGTGTCCGTATTATTGAATCTCGGTGCCAAGCGTTATTCTGAGGAGGCTTTCCTGGATTCTGGCGCGGAGGGGAATTTTATCACACTCGAGGCGGTTAAAAAATACCGGATTCCTGTCAGATCCCTGGAGACTCCTCGGTCGATTGTTTCGGTCAATGGTACGTCCGTGCTGGAGTCCGTTACCCAGGCCACCGAAGAGATCGAGCTGCAGATCGGAGCCCTGCACCTGGAGAAGATCTCCTTCCTCGTCTTGTCCACCATGTCTCACGCACTTCTTCTAGGCCTCCCTTGGCTACGGACTCATGAGCCAACCCTGGACTGGCGGTCGGGCGAGATACTCCGGTGGGGACCGTTCTGTCAGGAGAAGTGCCTGTTGCCCGTCCGTCTGATGAACTCTGCCGGTCCATCCCCGGCACCTACAGGTCTGCCGTCGGCTTACTGGTCCTTTGCAGATGTTTTCGACAAGAAGGAGGCCGAGACTCTGCCCCCCCATCGGCCATATGACTGTCCGATTGACCTCATTCCTGGTTCTACGCCACCCAGGGGTAGGATATACCCGCTATCCCCTGCTGAGACCCAAGCTATGTCTGACTATATCCAGGAGAACCTTGCTAGAGGTTTCATCCGTAAGTCCTCCTCGCCCGCGGGAGCGGGATTTTTCTTTGTAAAAAAGAAGGACGGCTCCCTCCGTCCTTGCATAGACTACCGAGGCCTGAACAATATCACGGTCAAGAACAAGTACCCATTGCCATTGATCCCGGAGCTCTTTGACCGACTTAGAGGAGCTCGAATTTTCACCAAACTGGATCTTCGTGGGGCCTACAACTTGATCCGCATTCGTTCCGGGGATGAGTGGAAGACCGCCTTTAACACCAGAGACGGTCACTACGAGTACTTGGTCATGCCCTTCGGCCTCTGCAATGCCCCAGCGGTTTTCCAGGAGTTCGTGAATGACGTCTTCCGGGATATGCTGTACTCCTGCGTGGTAGTCTATCTGGATGACATCCTCGTTTTTTCTCCAGACCTCTCCGCCCACAGAAAGAACGTGCGTCAAGTCCTCCAGCGCCTGAGGGAGAACCGCCTTTATGCCAAGCTCGAGAAATGTGCCTTCGAGCAAACGTCCCTGCCATTCTTGGGGTACATTATCTCAGAATCAGGTCTATGCATGGATCCGGCAAAAGTGTCCGCCGTCCTCGATTG
Organism: Dendrobates tinctorius; assembly: GCF_039654945.1. Lineage (NCBI taxonomy): Eukaryota > Metazoa > Chordata > Amphibia > Anura > Dendrobatidae > Dendrobates > Dendrobates tinctorius. The sequence continues at coordinate 4,674,883 of NW_027361912.1, forward strand.
GCCACAGCCCCATGGGGTGAAGGCAATCCAACGCTTCCTTGGTTTTGCGAACTACTACCGACAGTTCGTTCCTCATTTTTCCTCGTTGATTCGCCCCATCTCGTCCCTTATCTGCAAGGGAGCTAACCCAAAGGCTTGGCCCTCTGAGGCTGAAGAGGCCTTCCAGTCGTTGAAACAAGCCTTCGCCGCTGCTCCGGCGCTTCACCGACCTGAGGTTAGTAGACCTTTCACTCTCGAGGTAGACGCATCCTCTACTGTGGCTGGCGCAGTCCTTCTGCAGAAATCCTCTTCTGGACGTTTTGTCACCTGTGGCTTCTTTTCTAAAGTATTTTCCTCCACTGAGCAGAACTACTCCATTGGCGACAAAGAGCTATTGGCCATTAAGTTGGCCTTGGAGGAGTGGAGGTACTTACTGGAGGGTGCCATACATCCATTCAAGATCTTCACAGACCATAAGAACCTGGCGTACATCCAGTCCGCACAGAGGCTCAATCCTCGGCAAGCCAGGTGGTCCCTATTCTTCGCCCGCTTTGACTTTGAGCTACATTTTCGGCCCGGCGATAAGAACGTTAGAGCGGATGCGTTGTCAAGATCATTCCTGTCGTCTGATGCAGAGGAAGATCCCTCTCATATCATTGATTTATCCAAAGTAATTACTGTGGCTCCTGTCAAGTTAACCACGTTACCTCCGGGAAGAACCTTTGTGGCTGAGAATAACCGAAAACGAGTGCTAAATTGGGGACATTCGTCCAAGATTGCCGGCCACGTTGGTGTCAAAAAGACTTTGGACTTAATCTCTCGCCATTATTGGTGGCCTTCACTCTCCCAGGATGTTAAAGACTTTGTAGCATCTTGCCCGTCCTGTGCCCAGAACAAGATACCCAGACAACCACCCTCCGGTCTTCTGTTCCCGCTTCCCATTCCGTCGGCTCCATGGCAGCACATAGCCATGGATTTCATTACTGATCTGCCTTGTTCTTCCGGTTGTACTGTGGTCTTGGTGGTTGTAGACCGATTTTCAAAGATGGCTCACTTCATTCCTCTTCCCGGACTACCCTCTGCTCCTGACTTGGCGAAGATCTTCATTTCCCATATCTTCAGGATTCACGGCTTCCCCCAGCACATCGTGTCGGATAGAGGAGTCCAATTCACCTCCCGGTTCTGGAGAGCTCTATGCGGACTCATGAAAGTGTCATTGGATTTCTCTTCCGCCTATCACCCCCAAACCAATGGGCAGGTGGAACGTACCAACCAGATCCTTACATCCTATCTCCGGCATTTTTCTAATGCTCATCAGAATGACTGGGTCGGTCTACTTCCTTGGGCTGAGTTCGCCTACAATAATCACTCCAGTGAATCGTCTACCAAGTCTCCTTTCTTCATCGTCTTTGGACAGCATCTCAATGTGCCTCTACCGGTACTTCCTGTCTCGGGGGTACCTGCTGCCGATTCTCAGTCTGTGGAGTTCTCCAGGGTATGGCAGGAGACCAAAACCGCTCTCGAGAAAGCACGGGACAGAATGAAATTACACGCTGACAAGAGGCGCCTGGACGTTCCTCCATTTCTCCCTGGTGACAAGGTGTGGCTCTCCACCAAATACGTCCGCCTTAAGGTACCATCTTACAAACTGGGTCCCCGTTACATTGGTCCTTTTGAGGTCCTCAGGCGGATTAATGATGTTGCTTACAAATTGAAGCTGCCTCCTTCACTCCGTATTCCCAATTCCTTCCATGTGTCTCTCCTAAAACCTGTGGTTCTTAACCGATTTCATCCTTCTCCAGGCCACACACCCCAGCCTGTTGGCTTGGGGGATGAGTTTGAGGTGAATGACATTTTGGCCATGAAGAAGGTAAGAGGGAGAACCATGTTCCTGGTCGATTGGAAGGGTTTTGGCCCCGAGGAGAGGTCATGGGAACCCAGGGAGAATATCCACGCACCCCAGATTTTGTCTAAGTTCCTCTCCAGTTTTAGAAAGAGGGGGCATAAAGGGGGGGGTACTGTCACGCCGTGCTCACCTGGGGGCGGGACCTCAGTCCCGACGTCATCTCTTCCGGAGCTGCGGTCACTCCGGGGGTCCCGTAGGGTGCGCACGCGCAGCTCTCGTTCCCGGGCCTCCTCCTACATGTCACGTTTGCGCTTGCGCGCTCCTGTCAGTGCTGTATAGGGCTCGGTCCTCTCTATGGTAATGGAGGACCTGACCCGGAACCTGTAGTGGTCATGTGCTTTCTGGCTAGGTCCTGACCCGGAACCAGTAGTAGTCATGTGCTATATCAGACGACCTCCCCCTAGGGGAGGTGCCTGATTATTGTTGTGCTTCCTGGCTTGGTCTGCCGTGTCCCTGCCTGGCTGTGCGCTGTACTCAGGTCCTCTGCCTTGCACTCTGTTGTGCCTCTTGGCACACGCTCTGAATCTGCACTCTGCTTTGTACTTGGTTGTGCCTCCTGGCACACGCTCTGACCCTGTGTTCTGTCTCATACTCGGTTGTGCCTCCTGGCACATGCTCTGACACTGTACTCTGTCTCATACTCGGTCGTGCCTCCTGGCACACACTCTGATTCCGTGCTCTGTCTTATACTCAGTGGTGCCTCCGGGCACACACTCTGATCCTGTACTCAGTCTCTTACTCTGTTACACCTCCTGGCACACCTGCTGCCTGACTCAGTGCTCTGACGTGCTCCTTGCACGTTTCCTGCTTCACTCACACCCGGACGAACGAAGTCTCTGTATACCACGTGTTCCCGTGTCCACACTTTACACGTTCCTGCAGACACTCTCACCCACTCGTGTCTCCTGTGAGCCGGCCGCCTGGTGCCAGCAGTCGTGGTGCCTCACCCCCTGGGGCTTGCCCCTGACACTCCCTGTATAGGGGGTGGTCTTCACTAGGTCAGCTCGCCCTGGGAGGGTTGGTGTCACGACCCAGAGGGTCCACTCCAGGAGTCGTCACAGGAGTATTCCATTTGGCCTGGAGGTTGACTGAGTCCCTGACCCGGAGGACACGGTGCGGAGGCAGGCACCTGTTTGTACACAGACTGTGAGTAAAGCTTTGGAACTACATGCCCTGGTGTCCTCCACTTATTCCTGCACCAACCTGCCCAGCACTGCTGCATCCCTTGCGCCAGACACTACACCATCTACGTGTCACTTCACTTACACTGCCCTGTGACTACAGCCCTGCCTGTGGAGGGCTATAACATCACTGCTGCACCACACCATCTGTCCCAGAGGATCCGTCTGCAGCGTCTGCTTACATCTCCATTGCCGAACACCACAGGTGGCGTCACGAATCACTTATAAACTTTCACCACCACAAGCACACTGAAACAGCCCCCTTTTATAATGTGCGCCCAGGGCCATGGGCCGGGTCACAGCTGCCATGACATCTCCCATTGAAGCTCATCGGGCCCGGTACCGAATACCCCACAGCCCTGGGTGTGAGGGCGTCCAACATCTATATCCAGGATTGTGGGAAGACGGAGCGTGGATTAATGTATGAGCTGGAGGAATAGGATGTGATGGTGGTAAGAGGGTTTTGGGAGGGGAACAAACCATTAGATGAGGCCCACAATATGGCCCACCTCTGCCATAATATTGCAACTCATGAGGCTGATGGCTGTCCCAACGGTGATAAAAGAGGCCAACAGTGCGCCCATGACTGAAAGGGGCAGGTACACTTCTCCCACCAAATGATGGGACACTCTGATGTGCTGACTGGTCATCTGGTGTATTGTGTGGGAACTGGTGGTGGTGCTGCTGGATTACCTGCTTCCAGTCACTGCAGCTGAGGCAGAGGCATGCGAAGGTGGTTCTGGTCAGAAAGCTACCACTTTTCCAGGAATTTTTAAACCACTTAAGGGTCATTCGGTACAGTAGAAGCAGGCACCACAATTTTGAGGACAGACCTAGCTCGCAGCTTGACTGTCCTTGGAATGTCCCACTTAAAACTTGCCCGGCTGCAGCCAAATTCCACATCTCCATCTTCTGTATCCATGTACAAGGGGAGTGATGTAGTGGTAAATGGGGTCACCTTGAAGGTGTGCCCAAAGGCAGCGTAGATGCACTGCTCTGGACTTTGGAATTCTTCTTGTGGCTGGTCACCTTCTCCCGGTGGTGTAGTTCCTTTTTGTGAACACTTTTGACCTGGCTTCTGAGTTTGGGCTCCCTCTGGTGGTTGCTGATGGTAATGGAGCTGATCTGGGTGACAGAAGTCAATCACCTGAGGATGATGATTGGAGGTCAGGTGTTACAGACTGGAGAGATTTAAGTGAGCAACCTTCTGTTAGTTGTTACCGGCGATTTGCTTTGCTTCCTGAGCATTTTGGAAGTCTGCTTGCCTCCTGCTCTATCCTGCATCTTCCAGATAAGTTTTTGTCTTCTTGAATCCTTTTTGCATTTTGATTCATTTTGCTTTTCTCTGATTTTTGCTTTGCTGGTGTGAGTTTAGCCTGGTTCCCTGCTGGGACCTGTTTCATATGCCACAGCTTATGTCAGTCTTTCCCCTGTTATATCAGTATCTTTGTTTTGCGTCCAGTTTACTCCAGAGTTATAATTTAGTGGAGGAGAGGTCGTGTGGCCTTAGTATTTTTGCATATCAGACGTGTTGGATTTTTCTTAGGGTTTTTTGCGTGATTGCAGACAGTATCCTTTCTTGTCCTGTTCTATCTAGACAGTTTGGGCCCCATCATTTGCTTACTACATTTTCTGACTGTGTTTTGTGCCTCATCTTGTCTCACCGGCAATATATGTTTGGGGGCTATCTATTCCTTTGGGGTTCTACTCCGGGGCAGTTTAGCTTTCTCATTTCTCTCTTTAGGCTAAGTTAATTCTTTGGCTGTGCCGAGGCGTCTAGGGTATCGTAGGTACGTCTCACGGCTAATTCTAGTTGTGTCGTCAGTTTAGGGGTTTGCAATCTGCAGAGCTACCAACCTCTCTGTTTATCTGGTTACCTAGCCTATTCACCTGCTATCCTCCTCGGTTACCTAATCATAACAGTTCCTGCCTCCTCTTGCTCCTTCCCAGCCAGAGCCAACACCTCGAATTCCAAGCATGTGTCCCTTCTTGTGCTTAGTGATCTGAAGGGGAGAAAATGAATCACTATAAAAAGATTGTTAGCACGTTGCAACAAATCAATAAGTACATAGCAACTAAAAGAGCTTAAGGACGCTGATAAATATCTGGGTCTGGAAATTGAAGATGATTTTTGACTACTGTCTCTTGTTTTTTGCACAGACAAAGTTTGTGGTCCACTGGGTAAAAATGGGAAATCACTGGACATGTCCCCTTTATTTATTTATCTAAGTTATAAGTGCAACTTTGAACTGTCTTGTTGTTTTGCTTTTTATGTCTATTTTATTTGGCCGATTTATATGTTTGGCAGAATGTTTTCAATGCACAATACCATGAATAAAAGCCGTACTTATTGAGTGCTTCTTAAACTTCTGGTGCTTGGTCCTCATAATTTGGGAACAGTCTGGCTCTTTTGCGTTCTGTGCATTAAAAAATCAGAGACTATATGGATTGTCCGTGTGGAGTCCGTTTTTATTCTTACACCAATAGACTTGCATTGGCGAGTCTCATTTGATACACATGGCCAAATATTGATCGATCTCGATGTCCAATGTATCCCAGAGATAAGACATGTTTGTCAGCGTCTTTCTCATAGAGAACACAGGAGAACTCAGCTGAGCAAGCACTCCCATGTATGGGAGATCTGGACGAATTTGCTGCCATAATTCAGATGACATCCATGTAATGTGTATAGCAGCCTTCGTTTTCATCTTGGAACTCTGCCAGGCAGGTCGTTTTTGTCCAATCTCTTCTTATGGTGGAGTCATGAACACTGACCTTAACAGATGCAAGTGAGGCATGTAGCTATTTGATGTTGTTGTGGGGTCTTTTGTGACCTCTTGAATGAGTTATTGCTGCACATCTGGGGTAATTTTGGTTGGCTTGACACTCCTGGGATGATTCACCATTGTTCCATGTTTTCGCCATGTGTGGATAATGGCACCCACTGTGGTTTACTATAGTCTGAAAGCTTTAGAAATGGCTTTATAACCTTAACCAGACTAATAGATCTAAATTATTTTGTTTGGATCATGTCAGGATGTCTAGCTTTTGAGGAAATTTTTGTCTACTGAACTTTGCAAAGCAGGTCCTATTTAAGTGATTTCTTGATTGAGAACAGGTGTGGCAGTAATCAGGTCTTGGTGTGGCTAGGGAAATTAATCTATGCTTCCCAAAGATATGATAAACCACAGGACTTGATAAGTACAGGCAGGCATGACAGTAATACTGGAAAACACGGCAGGTGTAGACAGGTATGGCTGGCATGCAGACTGACACGGCAGGTGCAGGCAGGTACAGTCATATGTTAAAGTTTGGGCACCCCTATTAATGTTAACCTTTTTGCTTTATAACAATTTTGGTTTTTGCAACAGCTATTTCAGGTTCATATATCTAATAACTGATGGACTCAGTTATATTTCTGGATTCAAATGAGGTTTATTGTACTAACAGAAAATGTGCAATCTGCATTTAAACAAAATTTGACCGGTGCAAAAGTATAGGCACCTCAACATAAAAGTGACATTTATATTTCTTAGATCCTCCTTTTGCAAAAATAACAGCCTCTAGTCACTTCCTGTAGCTATTAATGAGTTCCTGGATCCTGGATGAAGGAATTTGTGACCATTCCTGTTTACAAAACAATTGCAGTTCAGTTAAGTTTGATGGTCACCGAGCATGGACAGCCCGCTTCAAATCACCCCACAGATGTTCAATGATATTCAGGTCTGGGGACTGGGATGGCCATTCCAGAACATTGTAATTGTTCCTCTGCATGAATGCCTGAGTAGATTTGGAGCGGTGTTTTGGATCATTGTCTTGCTGAAATATCCATCCCCTGCGTAACTTCAACTTCGTCACTGATTCTTGCACATTATTGTCAAGAATCTGCTGATACTGAGTTGAATCCATGCGACCCTCAACTTTAACAAGATTCCCGGTGCCGGCATTGGCCACACAGCCCCAAAGCATGATGGAACCTCCACCAAATTTTACTGTGGGTAGCAAGTGTTTTTCTTGGAATGCTGTGTTTTTTAGCCTCCATGCATAACGCCTTTTTGTATGACCAAACAACTCAATCTTTGTTTCATCAGTCCACAGGACCTTCTTCCAAAATGTAGCTGGCTTGTCCAAATGTGCTTTTGCACACCTCAGGCGACTCTGTTTGTGGCGTGCTTGCAGAAACGGCTTCTTTCGCATCACTCTCCCATACAGCTTCTCCTTGCGCAAAGTGCGCTGTATTGTTGACCGATGCACAGTGACACCATCTGCAGCAAGATGATGCTGCAGGTCTTTGGAGGTGGTCTGTGGATTGTCCTTGACTGTTCTCACCATTCTTCTTCTCTGCCTTTCTGATATTTTTCTTGGCCTGCCACTTCTGGGCTTAACAAGAACTGTACCTGTGTTCTTCCATTTCCTTACTATGTTCCTCACAGTGGAAACTGACAGGTTACATCTCTGAGACAACTTTTTGTATCCTTCCCCTGAAAAGATATGCTGAATAATCTTTGTTTTCAGATCATTTGAGAGTAGTTTTGAGGAGCCCATGATGCCACTCTTCATAGGAGAATCAAATAGGAGAACTACTTGCAAATGGCCACCTTAAATACCTTTTCTCATGATTTGATACACCTGGCTATGAAGTTCAAAGCTCAATGAGGTTACAAAACCAATTTAGTGCTTCAGGAAGTCAGTAAAAAGTAGTTAGGAGTGTTCAAATCAAGAAAATGATAAGGGTGCCCATACTTTTGCACCGGTCAAATTTTGTTTAAATGCAGATTGCACATTTTCTGTTAGTACAATAAACCTCATTTGAATCCAGAAATATAACTGAGTCCATCAGTTATTAGATATATGAAACTGAAATAGCTGTTGCAAAAATCAAAATTGTAATAAAGAAAAAAGGTTAACATTAATAGGGGTGCCCAAACTTTAACATATGACTGTATATCTGGTATACATACTGGCACGCCTGATATACAGGCAAGCAGGTGCTAGCAAGTACGGCTGAAATACATTCAGGCAGGTGCTGGCGGGCACGGCTGGAATACAGGGACACAAGGCAAGTACTGGCAGATAGGTACAGGACAGGTAAACTGACTGATGGGTACTGGGACCTGACAACTAGCAAGCGTGCAGACAACTGACTTAGCACATTGCACAGGCAGCTCCATTCAGGTGGAGGTGCTTTAAATAATAATAAGTCTCCCACAGGGCTGTGGAGTTGGAGTCATGGAGTCGGTTTCCATTTTGGTAGTGTCGGAGTCGGAGTCTGTATAAAATGGACCAACTCTGACTCCTAAAATACATAATAAATTAGGTCCAGTAGTTCAGTGCAGGATGTGCTGTAAATGTTTTCAGAATAATTTGGGAAAGATATGAAATGTCTTATAAATGTCTGTTCTGTTCCTGATCTAAGAATGGTATAGAATGGTAATTCTATAAAATTGGAACTGCATTGCTGCCATAGAAAATGCATAGAAAATGAGTAAGTGCTATTTTATGTACATATGGAATTTTGGAAAATTGGAACTGCAATAATGCTATAGGAAAATTTACAGTAAAAATAAGGTACTTAGCGCATAATTTGACCAATGTATATGAGCCCAACTGCCACCATCAAGGCGCACCATATAGTCGGTTCCCTGTCCTGATAAGACACCTGTCGGACTAAAAACCCTACAATTTATGAGGTAGGAAGGAACCAGCTGAAGGGAAAGGGTGTAGAAGTTGCACTTTATGTACATGCTCAGTAGTGAGGCAATGCTGTGGAGTCGGAGTCTTGGAGTAGGAGTTGAAAGTTAGGGAAATTGAGGAGTTAGAGTAAGTGGTTTGGTTTACTGACTCCACAGTCCTGGACTCTCCCAACCATTGGCTGGAGATGCTTTAGGATGGCGCACGCTGTCCCCTCAAGAAGGAGGAAGAGCGCACTCACAGCATACTGCCCAGGATCTGCGAGCCATGCACAGACCCTAGGCAACAGCTGGAGTAGGAAGAAGAGTGGGATGGACGCCGTGGTGGTGAGAGAGTTGGCGTCCTTGCCGGGGAAGGGGGAAGCATGCAGGGACGCCGATGCTATAATCTGTTAAAGCACAAAAAAGTGGCCACTGATATTTTGTTCAATGGCTGCTTGTTTAGTTATTCCCCATTATTGGGAATCACCTCAATCCCCAACTTTGGATAAATGGTCTCAGGAGATGACCCGTCTACATAAAATAGAAGACTGAACTGCCGAATTTAATGACCCAACTGACAAATTTTTCATGGATTCTCTTTTTGGATTCCCCTGAGGTTCATTTAAGGGCCCGTTACACATAGCGATATCGCTAGCAATATCGCTACAACATCACTGGTTTAGTGACGTTCTAGCGATATTGCTAGCGATGTCGCTATGTCTGATACTTACCTCCGACCGGCTCCCCCGCTGGTTATCGCTGATCGCACGAGAATGTCCTGGGCCATTTCTCGTCGGCCACTTCCTGTTGGGCTTCCTGTGGCGCCGACGAGCGACGTGTGGAGGCGGGCGGGAGGACGTCAGGATCGTCTGACAGGTAAGTAGCGACTGCCGAGCGCTGCTATGTTGCTGGTGAGACCTGCCTGTGTGGCAGCTCACTAGCGACTACTTAGCGATGCACCAGCGATCCTGACCGGGTCATATCGTGGTCGGGATCGCTGGTGCATCGCTAATTGTAACAGTACCCTTACTCTTTACTGATACCCCAGCAGGTGGCACCTAGAGAGATAAAGATACCCCCCACACACACTTTTTCTATATTTTCTTCTCTCCTTGCTTCTTTGGTAGCTTTCTCTGTTTTATAATGTTTCAATATATGGAACATACCTTTTCTTTCTCCCTTTCTACTACTTTAAGGCTTTGAATTGTGATCTTGGATTAAAACTGAATTATATATAATGGGGATGCTGAATATTACAATGTCGGACCTATTGGGTGTAAACTCATACAGTAATACCTTATATGTGATTTGTGAGATTGAATATAGCTTACGTCATTGTAGGTTCTTCCTTATAGTCTGCTTTAACGAAATCTGTATAATATGAAAATCTTTATTAAAAATTGATTAAACATAAAGTCTACATATTCGGCAATATAGGAGTGTACCTAGAAGATCCAGTAACCCAGAATGAACTTTTCAGTGGGATCCTTGCCCCTATTGCACCTCTGATTGGCTTGTCACAAAAGAGATTACTGTGATAATCTTTCAAAAGACAACCTATCGTCAGAAAATGGTGGGATGCCACCTCTACTGCTGTTTTTATTTTTGTCTGGAGTCCTGGGTCCTTCTGCCCTTCCGAATCCAATTGCAGCTATTGTAGCTACAGCAATTTTCCCACTCCTTGGCCATGGGGTCCAACCAGGTTCCTAAGACTTACACAGTAAATTACTTGTACAAAAGTCATGTATGCCTTTGAGTCGTACAGAGGAATATTGGTCTTATTGGATAAATCTAAGCAATTTTTTTTTAAACTGTAAATTTTTATTAAAGTTTCAGAAAAGATAAGGCTGTATTCACCAGTACAAAACAACACTTTTTACAAACACATATCACGTAAAATAATCATCCCATTATTACTCCAAGTGATTAGAATAAGTATTAATGGGGCCTCTTATCTATACATATATAGCTGATATAATTGTATATGTGCTGAGGTCACAGTGACAATGTTCCATAGCTGACTACAGTGAGGTCACAATTACCGGACAGTTCTAGATGCCGTGTAATGCCTAATTCCTTTGAGGGTTGTTGAAGGCGTTAGAGAGAGAGGATTGTGGCGTTTTGTCAGTGCAAATATGGCAAACAAAAAGCGATATAAGCGTATTATTATGTTTGATTCAGAGAGCAGCAGTGATGATGAGGATTTCCATCAGGTGAGCCGTCACTTCTCTGCATTATTCTTACATATTACTAATCTATGGTGTATGATGATTTATGTGACGACTTGTTAGATTGCATAACATTGCTGATTCTTAGCTCCTTAATAGCTGATAATGAAGAGTAGTATTCCTGTTTGGGTGTTAGGTTAATAAGCTGCGACCTTAGAAAATCATGAAAGAGTTTATATCCATCTTACTAGACCGTCACTAACAATTATATTACTAAATACTGTATATTATTACTCTTCTATAAGAATAAACTGCGTCTCGTAAAAGCAAGAGCTGGCTCCGTGTGATATTTTCATACCCTTACTGATGTTTCTGATGATCAATGTTACATTTGGGGTCTTATATTTCATCTCTTTTTCTAGTCCCATCACAGAAAAAAAAGACCAAGACTTCCAAACTATCAGCCGGAAGGTGGATTAAAAACTGGGATAACACCTATAGACCCAGGTACTGATTCCTAATGCATTCTGGTCCCTGCTGATAAGTGCCCTAACAATATTGGGTTTACAAGAACAACTTTGCTGGGGATTTTAGGGTTTGCAGCCTCTATATATTTTTATTTTTGCTGTGTCTCACTCATTGGGACTTGATTACACTGGGCCCCTTCATCAGAAACCTTGTCAAGTCCTAGTAGACCGTTTTAATCATCACTTACTACTGTAAACCATAATAACGGTCTAATATATTCATTTTTCTTTCTTCCTCAGAACTAATAACATCTTTTCCGTCATGTAGCAATGACATCTTCAGGTAGGATGAATCACATCTCCTCCAACTCTGAGCTCAGGTCCCATCGAGAGACATTATGGGGGACAATCACTGTCCTTCATCCCGGATTCTTATAAGACCATGGTGGTTCCTGGGCTCTGAATTATTTCATCTGATCCATTTATATCAATAATTTCCTCCATAATCTCATTCAGTTTTAATATTAGAATTTTCCTCACTGATTCTTATTTATGTATTTGTTTTCACAGTTCCACCGATGTCATTGTTATTTCTGACGATGACGATTATTCTTGTGGGGAGAAAATATCTGGCAAAAGTAAGGACTAATTAGCCGTGTTTTCTAGACACAACCTGGATTTCTGATATTTGACACAGTCCATTAATCCATTTTCTCTTCTATGTTATTCACAGGACTCAGGACTTCTGACATCGAGGCTGATGATGCCCCTGAGCAGCGCGGACCTCCAGACAGTGATTATGACAACTGTATCATAATAGAACCATCATCTCCTGTCACTGGTGAGTGTCCAAATCTATGGATTATATCACAATCTATACAGATTACATACATTTCCCCTAAAGATTATCTAACAATAGTAAGGTGCACCTTGACCTGATAGCCAACAAGTGGACACAGGACTTTAAAGTAGAATTGCACATTAATTTCTGGTGCCTTTTTAGCCAAGGACCGCAGATTTTGCTAATCTTTATAAGAATATTATATAGCTGCCTTAATGTAAAACTTACCAAAGATGGAAAGATTTTCACTGCTTCATGTTTCCTTCCAGATACAGAATCATCTGAATGCCTGGAGGGATCCACCTCCAAGGAGCAGTAAGTTATGATATACTATAAGCTTAGAAGTGGTGCCCCCTACTGGTGGACATCTTCAGCCATCAGCTCAGTTCACAAAATTCAGCACTTCCACATCTCCTTGTTTTACACCCTAATCCATGTCAGGGTGTAGTAAATCCTTTCTCTTTGCCCTGTATAACTCCTGGCACCCAATGAAACCTTCCAGCTCCGCTAACATATCAATGATATTGGATTCTTGCATTGACACTTATGGGAAATTTATCTCAGTGCTGATATTTCCACCTGCCAGGACTCATAGCTTATTGCTGGCTGCCCCTATTGTATATTGTATGTGCCACTACCTTCTACCATTGGGGTGACTCGATCCTTAATCGGGAAATTCCTTCTAAATTGTAAGGGAAAGGAATGAATCGGTAAATGTAATGTATGTCCTGAGATATGACCAAAGGCATCATCTATGATCTTCTGTTCTTCCAGGCCTATTTGTACCATCCAAGGCTGCTTCCTAGAGGACATCACATCCCTGGCATCTCCATACGTGCAGGACTTTCAGAGCACCAAACACGAGTTGGTTACGAGGCTGTTAAAGCTCTACAACAGCACCGTGTTTGAGAACGAGGTAAAATATTACAATCCCCCGGGTTGTACATCCTCATTTATACTCTGCTATCCGTAACTCCTCATGTAAACGTCTGTGTAATAAATCATCAGTAACCTTTGCTATTCCTCAATGTAAATCCACCATTATACTGGTGCAGAAGAGGTAGCTGTCACCTCAGGAGTCTTTAGGACCAGTAGTTATACCTCCCTTTTGTAGTGTCCTAGAAGGGACAGCATTTTCTGCTGATTTTGATTGAATTACAGACATAATGTATTTTATTTTCTTCATTCCTCATCTTTAGCTTCCTGACTCCAAAATACAATTCACGTGGAGCAAAAGACTCAGGGCAACATGTGCTTACTGCACAAACATCTATAAGGACGGGGAACAGTATTCCACCATCGAACTCTCGGACAAAGTGTGTGACTCCTCAGGTAAGTCTCACATGACAATCATTTGGTAAAAATGTGACATTTTGATAGAATTACTGGTTTGTTAAATAGAACCTGTCATGTGAAAAAATGCTATTAGCCTGCCGATATTGGGTTAATCTGCAGATTGACGGCATTCTGAACCTGCCCGGCACTGGCACTTAGCGCTCCTTTGCTGGGAGGAAATGAACTTTATTTTACTCGACAACTTTAGTCATAGGGATGGAACGGTCAAGGGTTCAGTCACCGCTCTGGGTATAGCGCTGCAACTGTAATCGTGCCCCCCGGCACCGACTGACAGCCAGGTCTAATTTTAAGCTGCTATCAGTCCGTGACAAGGGGTTGTTTACAGACGCCACTTCCTTTACACAGAGCAGTGACTGTACCCGTGCCGGCGGCTCCGCTGTGACTGGAAGCCGAACGCTGCCAGAGGGAATAAAGTTTATTTCCTCCAGGTCTAAGTGCCAGCGTCGGGAAGGTTCAGAGCGCCATAAACCTGCAGATTAACCCCATATCTGCAGATTAATAGTTAATTTTTTCACATGACAGCTTCCATTTAAGGCAGGATTGAAGTTACTGCAATTTTCATAGCTTCCAAACAAGAGAAACACACACATGCATGGCTATACTATATGCTGTTCACCGGAAGTGATCATTAAAAACCTTGAGGGACCCCTGTTTCCTTAATAGTGAAGGATCCAGAGATAAAAAGTGGATAAAATACACATGAATAGTAACTGCCAGGGCTGCAACTAGAAATTACTGGGACGATGAGTCAGAAGAGTCAGCCTGGATGATGGTGAACCTCCAGGTCCTATATCTCCAAAGCTCCAGGGCAAATGTTTATCGAGCCTTTCATATAATATGGCCTAGCAGGTTGGCACGTGTGATGTAAAATATCTTCTTAATTTATAGTAATTATATATTTTCTGTCTTTAGAGCGCCTTAGAGATGCACTGGCACATGAATTGTGCCATGCCGCCTGCTGGCACATTGAGGGAGTTCAAAACGATGGACATGGACAACTCTGGAGATCCTACACGGAAAAGGTCATCCATGTTCACCCCGAATTGCCACCTGTGAGCATGTATCATGCATATGACATTAATTACCCTTACAACTACATGTGTGCAAGGTGTGGATACAAGTAAGGATATATTTTATTTTTACAAAATTATAAAGAAACTACATTAATGCAATCTATTTTCTGCTACCAGGAGATCACTGAAGACTTGAGATCTAATTTTTCATGAATAATCCATTCCCCTTCTCCAGTAACTGATATTTCAACACTTTCTTGGCTACTAATCCATGTTCTGTCTCCTTAGAGTCGGCCGTTTCAGGAAAATCAGTGAACAGAGAAAATTTTGCCGTAAATGTGGAGGAAAACTTCTCATCCAAAACACCGATTAAGTTGAGGACCATCCATCTCCTTAGATCATACTCCATCCACACCTCATGGGGACCCATATTCCAGATATAAAACCAGAATCTGGAAAAATCCAACATAACCTGGACAAACAAAATCCAGGTGCCACTATCAAACAAAAGCAATTTATTGCTTCCATTACCAAATGTAAGTGTATATGTTCATTGCAGCAGTGTACACAACATTTATACATTAGTCAGTGTCCGGTACATGTAAGGAAACGCATATCCTACAGAAACAATGTCTTACATACTCACAGCATTAGAAAGGATGGCAGATTAAGATTATTATAAACCAAACCAGTATTAAATGAAATAAGGACTGAGAAGAGGAAATAGACAATTTTCTTATTTTATTCTGGAATGATTTATTTCACATTGAAGTCCTAACATAATCATATCTATAAAGTAATAATTTCCTCAATATACAGTACAAAGTAAGTGTATTACTAAAAAGTTATTCCGATTATCCACATTCACAGAACACCATCAAGGATGAAACTCTTATAAAGATTATGCTCCAGGCCTGCGTGTGTTTCTGAAAGTTATAGATGTGGAGGAAATGTGCTTTCTCTGGGCAGAGGATATGCATAAAACACATATGAATGTGTCACCTGTCCCGGCTCCAGTGCCAGGCAATGCTTCCTCCTACTATGGCTGGCTCCCTCCGTGCTAGTCAAAAAAAGATCCACTGGAAAGTAGCAGTAAGTTATATAAAGTTCTATATTTTTAACAAGGACTTTTATATTAAGTATCAAGACCATAGCTATGACATTAGCTCAGCCATTAGCCTAATTCATACTGCACTCGTACTGCACCGGCACTTATTCAGTGTGTTCTGAGAAGGGTCGGTGTTAGGAGCAGGCAGACTAGGCATTTGCCCAGGGCCCCGGCTGCTGATAAAGGCCCACCACACGGCCGCTATGGGGCCCTTGAGTCAGCGCTGCCCTCCACCTCCCCGCATTCCACTATATCAGCATCATGCTGATAACATGATACTGTATGATGGTTCTGTCCTCATCATTGTTCCTCAGCCGGTGTAAAGAGGCCGAGAAACAAGAGTCAAACAACTTCAATATTGTTGCTCATGCTCGTCTAGCAGCATTAACTCAGCGCATGTAACTACAACCGAAATGTCTGTGTGATGGTGCAATATATGAGCATTTGGGGCCCCACTTTAAAGTTTTACCCAAGGAGCCACTTTGTCTAAAACTGGCCTTGGTTCTGAGACATTATACCACGCTTACTATATGCTCTTCCATTATTTGCAGACCTTGTGTAACATCCATGGCTGCTTCCTAAAAGATATTACATCGTCCACATCTTACATTGTGGATTTCCAGAAGACTAAACACGTTCTGGTAAATTGACTGTTCAAGCTATGGAACGGCACCACGTTTGATAAGAACTTTAAAAAGGTAAAAAAAGCAATCCCTCTAGTTGTACATCCTCATCTATATACTGTAACTCTTCATTTAAGCTTTCATATAAATAAATTATCCATAACCTTTACTATTCCCACATGTAAATGCACATTTATAGAGGTGCAGAGGTACCAGTCACCTTGGGACCTGGTGCCTAAGGGAGTCTTTTGGACCAATACCCACTTTTTTGAGTTTCCTTGAAGGGCCTGCGTTTTCTGTTCTGTTTTAGAACAGCAGATATCATTCACTTTGATTGTTCATTCCTAATCTTTAGGTTCCTGGTTCTGTACAAAGAACTTGAAGTAAAAGACTGAGGGCAACCTGTGCCCATTGTCTCCATATCTGTCAGAATGAGTATCGATATTCCATGATTGAGATGTCTGAGACATTCTGTGACTCCACAGGTAAGTTTTACATCACAATCATTTAGCAAAAATATGACATTTTGATAGAAGTCACAGGTTGTTATGGCTGGATTGAAGTTACGGCAACTTTCAGAGCTTCCAGACAAGAGAAACATACACATGCATGTCTTTATATTTTCGTAACTCAACACAATTGTTGAAAAGTTTTAAAAAATCTCCTTTTCATAAATGTGGGGGATCAGAGGTGGATAATCTACATATAAATAGTAACTGCCAGGGGTGCATCTAGAAATTACTGGATCACTAAAAAGTGTCAGCCTGGGTGATGGAGATACTTTAGGTCTTATAGTTGGTGCAATCTGCAATGCTCTGTGGCATTTGTCCATTGAGTCTTTCCTACATTATGGCTTAGCAGGTTGGCACTTGTGTTATCTATGTGTGTTAAGTATCTTTACCTTTTCTAGTAATTCTATTTTTTTTTTCTCTTACATTAGTGCACAAAATGATCCTGCTTACGGCCTGAATGTTTTTCTGAAGGCTATGTACATGGTGGACAACGTGACTTCTTCAAGCTGAGATTACAAATAAAACTCCTGCTAATGGAGAGTTCTTATCTACCAAAGTCCTCATAAAGCCTGGAAGAGCAACTCATGATACCAAACATTGGCCTACTTCAGAAGAGGAGAAGAGATTGCTGAGAAAATGTTAGAAGATAAAAAAGAAAGTTAACAAAAAATCAAAAAAGCAAAGAAAGTTATTCAAACCCTATACCCTATACATAAACCCTTCTACCCATATGAAATATATATATTCTCTTTCTTCACCCCTACTCCAAATAAAAAAAAAAATGTAAAAGATACTGCATGTATTCCTGATCTTTTTCCTTCTCCTGCATCCAGTGACCTTCATTAGCAACTTCAGATGGTGAGCTGCAGAATCTGCCTGACACCATGTCTGGCAATGCCTGGCAAGTGCGGAAAGTTGAAGGACATCTATTGGACAATCTGACAGCAAAGTCACGAATAATTACAAAGGAAATTTATTGTTTTTTTAACTAGATTAAAGACGTATTTTGACAAGAAGACATTATTTTCTATTCACAGCTTCTGTGTTATGAATGTGTCACCGAGGAGAAAAAGGCAAAACAAGCCAAGTCACAGAAAACCAGAGAGGTTAGTAACTATGCAGATTGCAGATCCCTGATCCTACCACACAACTAGCAGCAGCCGTGGAGCGTACCTACGATGTTCCTAGATGCTTCGTCACAGCCGTAGGACTACATAAGCCTGAAGCATGAAAAGGGGAAAACTAACTGCCCCAGAGCAGACCCCAAAGGAAAGACAGCCCCAACACATGTATTGCTGGTGAAACAAGATGAAAGCACAAACACAGGCAGGAAAATAGGCTGAGCAATTGACGGGGCCCAAACTAACCAGAAAGGACAGGAAAGGAAAGACACTGTCTACAACCTGCAAAAAATCCTACAAAAATAATGTCCAACACTTCTGATAGCAAAATTAACCCTGATGTCACTAGACTTCTCCCACTATATCCGCACTCTGAAATATTCTGAGACAGAGCAAAAAAAGTGGCCAAACTAGTAAGGGACAAAAAGCAAATTGGCAAATACAGATAAATAAGGGTGGAAATTCAGCGCAGCCCCCAGCCGGGGCTGGCTGACCACACAAAAAACTGAATAGACCAACAAAATCAAGTGTGAACATTAGCAGAAAAAACTTAGATTTAGATGACTGGAACAGAGCTGAAAACCAAGAGCTGACAAGCCAGAAGGAATCACCAGCAACAGGATAGGGCGTCGGCTGTCTTAAATCCAGTCTGAGATTCCTGAGGTCCAATCGTCATCCTCATTATCACGTGGAAGATCTTCACTGATTAAATCAGCCTCACTACCTCCTGTTACCACCAGAGGGAGTCTGGAAGGAGAACTCACAACTGGTGAACCACAGAATGAACTCACAACACTTCTGGATCAATGGGCGCTCTATATAGAATTAACAGCACAGTCGTGCGCTTGCTTGACCACCGTTCATTACAAAAGGAGGACAGAAGTCCACCATTTTGACAAACGGTGAAAGAGTTCCTGGGTCCAGCTGAGTAGGAGCCTTGCCGGTGGTACGTGAGGGAGGCTTTAACATCCCTATACACCCAAAGTAATGTAAGTAAGTATGGAAATGTGTGGCTCATCAATGGAGTGCAAGACAATGGTTTGTGGTTGACCACCACTGTTGCCGTGCGCGCTGGGTTACGTTCGCCATTTTTGCTGTGTTCATTGTGATGGATCTAGGCTGCTGTGCACACACACAGCAGCCCCGCCCTGCCCCAGGCTTTATTTAATTTGTGCATCTGTGTCTCAGCCTGCATCGCCCTTCATCTGTGTTTGCTGGTCTGGCAATGTGTGGAGGTCAAACCTGAGATGTCTATGTTCAGACCTGGTTGGCCTTTATCTACACTTGCTTCATCTGGCTGCACGGGAGTGATGCAGATATGCCTCAGGTACGGATTGCATTTGATATGGTCTTGCTTTTAAAATATCTTGGAGGCCGTAATGGCACAGTGAATAATAAAAATGTAGAGTAGGACCCCCCACATGAGATTGCCTTGGCGCGGCGGGGTGGCTCAATTTATTGATCAATATTTTGCCAAATGTCTCATTTTGAATACAGTTAGATGTTAATATGTGCATATGCACCTTATGTTATGTGTTCTAACCACAAGCAGCGCTGGCTTCTCTCTTTTTTTAGTGCAAGACAATGGACATGGTCAATTTTGAATTTCCTACACTAAAAATTTCAGATTAGCTACAGATTAGCGGATCTGACAAAATTCGAATCGCCAAATCACACTTTTGATTCTCCGTGAATTAAATGTTCCCTATTCTGCTCTGTGGTCTTACTAGACCTCAAAGCATAATAAATATAAGATGTAAAAATATCACAAAAACTCATACGCCCCTCTGTTCCTTGCCTGAAATCCAGTTGTCCACGTCTCTGCCCCGAAGCATCTCCAACACGGTGTTCACTCTAGGCCAGAGTTTCTGGCTGCAAGCAGTCCCCAAAGTTAACTGCACATGTGCAATGATTTCAGGAGCCTACATGCAGCTGGAAATCCCTGTCTAGAGTCAATGCAGGCAGAGGACTGGACAGCGGGTAGGGAGTGACATGGGCGGACGGAAACATGAGCAGCCAGCAAAATGTTAAAGAGTTAAAAAGAAACACACATCACTGCTCACCTTTCCAGCTGCCTCGGCTATCCACTGTACGATCCTCTGTGTCTCCATCTTGCTTCATCTGCAGTGCTGTCGTAACTCCCTGCCCAGTGTTTTTTTAACCTTTTTCCGGCCCTCTGCTGTTCAACGATATGATGTGGATGGTCGCCATTTTGTTGAATTTGCACAGAACAAATTACCAAAAATCTGAATTTTCTAGGATGCAGATTTTTGTAAAATTTTAGTATAATTCAATTTCACTGTATTTTTAGAGCACTGTATATGACAAACTGCTCACTGCAGTTTCTCACCATCCACCAGGAGTGAATATATTAGTTTGGAGGACTGAGGATTGTATTATACTATATGGAGGACTATGTGGAGTATATAATACTATATGGAGGAGTGCATTATACTATATGGAGGACTATGTGGAGTATATAATACTATATGGAGGACTACTAGGAGTGCATTATACTATATGGAGGACTATGGTTAGTAATAATACTATATGGAGGACTGAGGATTGTATTATACTATATGGAGGACTATGTGGAGTATATAATACTATATGGAGGACTATGAGGAGTGTATTATACTATATGGAGGACTATGAGGAGTGTATTATACTATATGGAGGACTATGGTAAGTAATAATACTATATTGTTTTCAGAAGCACTTCGCCTGGTGAAAACTGTAGATGTGCTGCTGATAACATGATACTGTATGGGGACAGATAGAAACCACTGGAGCCATAGGCGGAGGAGGACATGACTTGGGGATGGGTGGACCTTTACTCCTGCAGCTTTTTTTTGGTATAGTGGTGTAGATTTTTAAGCAGGAGGGATGTTGCTTTAAGAGTAAGAAGCACAGTATGTCTGTGCCTGGGTGGGTTACTGTGAGGAGGGTGGGATTATATAGAGCAGGAAATCTGTCTTTCTCTCTTTCTTGCACAGGATGAACAGGAGGAAGCATGTCTGCAGTGTCAGGGAGTATAATACTGGGGTTATCACCTCACATTACAGATGATAGGAGCACAGTCACCTCAGACATCATGTACCAGTGTAGTATCAGCTCCTACATTATGTATGGGATCATTATTACCTCAGTGATTCATGTAGCTGCCATGTCCCTCATGTGCATGCTACATTTTCCTTACAGACTGTGAGCTTCCGTGTGACCTCCCTGCAGACATGTTTCATATACTACTCTGCATTCACCTCAGACATGGTGTAGTGTGTACTAGTGTAGTATCCGCTCCTACATCATATCTGGAATCAAGATTACCTCAGAAATTCATGTAGCTGCCATGTTCCCTCACTTATTGCAGAGGCAGCTTTTGTGTGTCCTCCCTGCAGACATTTCTGATATACCTCATTACTGCTGTATTATACAGAGTCTTCATGAGTTCTGGCTTTATGTGTGATAGGACAGAGCAGGGACACATACAGTGTCTGCCATTACTATGGTGGAGCTGGACAGTCACATGTATTAGAGACACTGGTGAGAGGAGCAGTCGGGGGATGGTATATGTATGATGATGAGAGGCTGCACTTCATGTCAGTGCACTGTATACTGACCCTGCTGTGTGCGGATTATGCCCCCCTTCCCAGTTATGGAGTCTGATGATCTGTATGTGACCTCATCTGTTACATACTGTGAGGCTGGGTGTGCAGATCCTGTGTAACCAGGTTACTCACTATATGTGGTGTATGTGTAAAGGCTCTATTCCTGTGCTGTATACTTAACCTGTACCACAGGTCTGTATACATGATATCACTCCTCACTCTGCTATATACGGATCATGCTGGGTATAGACATCCTGTGTCTCCAGGTTATTTTCCTGGCTGTACATATAATCTGGGCATGACTTCCAGCCTAGTGCTTGATTTCTGTAGCTATTGCTGCCTTTAGTCCTCCCCCTCGTATGTTGCATGATCAGAGTATACCCACCAAGAGCTTATTGTATATTACCTAAGATGGTGGATAGCACAGGCCAGAATGGATTGTTTTATCATGTGTAAAATAAATAAACGGGGAGTAACTCGGCAGATGTGAGTGGGCACTAATAACTCAGCACATGGCGGGCAGTGAGTGGGCACTAATAACTTAGCACATGGCGGGCAGTGAGTGGGCACTAATAACTCAGCACATGGCGGGCAGTGAGTGGGAACTAATAACTCAGCACATGGCGGGCAGTGAGTGGGCACTAATAACTTAGCACATGGCGGGCAGTGAGTGGGCACTAATAACTCAGCACATGGCGGGCAGTGAATGGGCACTAATAACGCAGCACATGGCGGGCAGTGAGTGGGCACTAATAACTCAGCACATGGCGGGCAGTGAGTGGGCACTCCTAGTGTGAGGCTGCACATTGCTCTGGAGGACACATCATGGGCCCAGTTTTCAGCCCTGTCTCTCGTCTATTGTATGTAGTAGAGTGACTGGGATACAGAACTTGCAGTTTTCTGCTCACACACCTATGGCTGCAGGCAGCTTATTATTATATTAGACCTACATATTTCTTACCATTTATGTGCAGCTGATGATTAGAGTCTGTAACTGCTGTAGAGGAGCAGGCGGCTTCTCATTTATGGTTACAGCATATAACACAGCATTGCCCATCTCTGTCTATGTCTGGACCTTACGATGGGATATTTTCCATTATTAACCTGTTGTATACCTTGGTTGTAAACCTGCATGGTTTTCACCCTCACTTATCTCACATCTTGTGCGGTTGGAGGGGTCCTTGAAGTTGGTTAAATATGGTCTGGGGGATCCATTGGGATATGGTCTCCTCCTTTTGGAATTCAATATGGTTCTGGACCTGGTGAAAGGTGGAGGGGAGTTACAGCAAGGGTTTGTCGGATCCCCAGGAAATTCAAGTGAACATTGGAACCCTTGTGGTTATGGTGCTCCCGAGCTGGTGGGGTAACGGCTGGGAGTAATTGTTGGTACATTTCATGTTCACTTTATGTTTGGTAATCACCAAATTTTTGGGAGCCTGAAGGACTCCTACCAGCGTGTTAATGTTATTTATGCTTTGATGTTTTATGGTATGCTTGTTTTAATAAAGGTGTGAATAATAATTATTTAAAAAAAAAAAAAAAAAAAGGGATCAGTGTATACCCACCAAGTGCTTATTTTATATTAGTTAAGATGGCGGATAACACAGGCCTGAGTGGATTACCTGGAGCCTGGTGGTTGGAAGGGTCCTTGAAGTTGGTTAGAAATTGGTCAGGGGGATCCATTGGGATATGGATTCCTCTTTTTGGAAGTTAATATGGTTCTGGACCTGGTGAAAGGTGGAGGGGAGTTTCGGCAAGAGTTTGTCGGATCCCCAGGAAATTCAAGTGAACATTGGAACCCTTGTGGCTATGGTGCTCCGGATCTAGTCAGGTAATGGCTGGGTGTAATTGTTGGTACATTTTATGTTTGGTAATCACCAGATTTGGGAGCTTCAAGGACTCCCCCCAGCATGTTAAAGTTATTTATGCTTTGATGTTTATTTTATGTTTATTTTAATAAGAACATGAATTGAAAAAAATTAAAAAAAAAAAAAAGTTAATTGTTTTCATTTTAGTGGGTCCTTGGAAGTTATTTATAAATTGGTCAGTAGGGGTAACCATATTAAGTATGGACCTCTGGGGTGGGGTTCTTGGAGTTGACATTGAATCAGCGACAAGGAATTGGAAGTTAAAATTCTGGATCTGGCTTTTGGTTACGGCTCTGGACGGGTAACTCTGGACGGGTGTTACCCGGGAGCTTTTGGTGGTTGGACTTCCCGGAACGGGATGTTTGGTGCCCTCGAGCTGGTGGTTTACGGCTGAGGGTAACGTGGATTTTTAAGTTCTTGTGTTTTTGCCAAATATTTAGCCAGAATTTTTGGGGCTCCAAGAACCCTCCCCTCATGTCGTATAAGATTGTGTATTTAATACTTATTGTAAGTGTTTGTTATTTGTTAATAAACTGGCCGCTGACCCCCCCTGGGTTTGGAAGAGTAACCATTTCAGGTATGGCACCCTGGTTTTGAGGGGTAATCATCTCAGGTATGGCCTCCTGGTGTGGAGGGTAACCATCTCGTGTATGGTCCCCTTGTATGGAGGGGTGACCATCATGGTATGGCCCCCTGGTCTCCAGAAGCATTTATATTTTATAGGACCCTGTTAGGGTAAAGTCCCTGGGGTCATGGCAATCACATTTTGCATGCCTACAGAAGAAATTGGCTCCTCTGAGCCAAGAACAGCGGCTGGAGGGGAGAGGAGAACAAGGTTGTCGTCTGGACAATGCAGTTATCTAGTGCATGAAACTGAAGAGCAATGTACCTAATCTGTGTGCCCTTGAGTCAGTGGGAGTGACTAAGGGTAAAGTAATCAAGTGCATAAACATGAAGGGCAATATGCCTACTCCCGGTGCCCTTGAACCAGTGGGAGCGGCTTAGGGTAAAGTAATCATGTGCCTTAACACAAAGGGCAATATGCCTATTCCCAATGCCTTTGACCCAGTTGGAGAGGTCAACAGTAAATGTTATCAAGCGCATAAAAAACAATTAACAATGGCGTGGCAGTTTTATTAATAATGCCTTTGTAGACGTTTTCTGCTTTAGGTTTATTTAAATTACTACTTCCAGATATTCTGAACGTTATTTTATGGTCGGTTATAATGTTGTTAAATTGTGTATAGTTTTTAATTACTCCCTATTTATAATATCTTTCTATTGATATGTTCATCACTTTTCGGGTAGTGATAGTAAGTGGGTTTAAGAAATTTTACTGCACAGCTACTGTAAATAATGGTGGTTTCTAGAACTAAAATCTGTGATTTGGTGAATTATTAGAGCTGGCTACAAAACGTGCGGTATAATAGTTTTTTGAGGCATGACAGATGTCATTATACAGGTATTCAGATTGTGGCTACGACCTTAATTATGGTTTACTTTCCACATTCCCCATTATGGGATCCTCATTGCAGGATGTTTAGCAACTGCTATTTTGCTGTAGTTACCGTATTATCGATCATAACTTGGTAGCATGGCATTGATAAAATTAATCTGTCGGAGCTCTGGAATTTTAATATTATTACTTGTGTGCACAGACTTTCCATAGCATGTAGAAATGGTTCATGGCTTTATTAGGCATGGTTGATGGGGGTCGAGTCCATTTAAGGTGTCAAATGGCCTCTCTGGTGGCGGTTTAGGAGTCAGGTGGAAGTTGCAGGCAAGTTAAGGTGGACTCATTTTAACTAATAGAGGATGTAAAACCTCATGGTGGTGAACAGGCTCGGCTTTGGTGGCCAGCCTCAAGGACGTTGTAATGGTAACGTCAATCAGGGGCGGGCACAGTGGTTAAGCACAGGAGTGAGGATAATAGGGTCATTGGTGCCCTGAAAGTTTACTGGCTCTGCTTGAATGGCAAGCCAGTGCGTGCCGCCCCTTTATGGCTGTCTGTCCTGGTTCTGTATGTCAGACAGCTGGGGATATCACAGTACTTGTGAATCCCAATGTACTAGCACTTCACCTGACTCCTACTGTGATTGTTTTAATCCTGTGATTTAAATAAAGCTGTGGCCATTTTGACAACCAAAAATAATGTGTTGTGTATTTATTCTAGTGCCTAGGTTTACTGTAGTTATGGTGGTTTTAAGATGGAGTGGGGGTCCGTCCCATATCCATAAGTCAAGAAACAACTGGAGCCATAGGCGGAGGAGGACATGACTTGGGGATGGGTGGACCTTTAGTCCTGCAGCTTTTTTTTGGTATAGTGGTGTAGATTTTTAAGCACAAGGGATGTTGCTTTAAGAGTAAGAAGCACAGTATGTCTGTGCCTGGTGGGTTAC
The DNA here is from genome assembly GCF_039654945.1 of Dendrobates tinctorius. Taxonomy (NCBI): domain Eukaryota; kingdom Metazoa; phylum Chordata; class Amphibia; order Anura; family Dendrobatidae; genus Dendrobates; species Dendrobates tinctorius. The sequence continues at coordinate 4,700,705 of NW_027361912.1, forward strand.
TGTGAGGAGGGTGGGGCTTATATAGAGCAGGAAATCTGTGTCTCTCCCTCTTTCTTGCACAGGATGAATAGGAGGAAGCATTTATTTACTACACTACAGAGGAGAGCTGACAGCTCCTCTATATACTACACCACACAGGAGAGCCGACAGATCCTCTATATACTACACCACACAGGAGAGCTGACAGATCCTCTATATACTACACCACACAGGAGAGCCGACAGATCCTCTATATACTACACCACACAGGAGAGCTGACAGATCCTCTATATACTACACCACACAGGAGAGCCGACAGATCCTCTATATACTACACCACACAGGAGAGCCGACAGATCCTCTATATACTACACCACAGAGGAGAGCTGACAGATCCTCTATATACTACACCACACAGGAGAGCTAACAAATCCTCTATATACTACACCACACGGGAGAGCTAACAGATCTTCTATATACTACACCACACGGGAGAGCTAACAGATCCTCTATATACTACATCACACAGATGACAGATCCTCTATATACTACACCACACAGGAGAGCTGACAGATCCTCTATATACTACACCACACAGATGACAGATCCTCTATATACTACACCACACAGGAGAGCTGACAGATCCTCTATATACTACACCACAGAGGAGAGCCGACAGATCCTCTATATACTACACCCCACAGGAGAGCCGACAGATCCTCTATATACTACACCACACAGGAGAGCTGACAGATCCTCTATATACTACACCACACAGGAGAGCCGACAGATCCTCTATATACTACACCACAGAGGAGAGCTGACAGATCCTCTATATACTACACCACACAGGAGAGCTAACAAATCCTCTATGTACTACACCACACGGGAGAGCTAACAGATCTTCTATATACTACACCACACGGGAGAGCTAACAGATCCTCTATATACTACATCACACAGATGACAGATCCTCTATATACTACACCACACAGGAGAGCTGACAGATCCTCTATATACTACACCACACAGATGACAGATCCTCTATATACTACACCACACAGGAGAGCTGACAGATCCTCTATATACTACACCGCACAGGAGAGCTAACAGATCCTCTATATACTACACCCCACAGGAGAGCTGACAGATCCTCTATATACTACACCACACAGGAGAGCTGACAGATCCTCTATATACTACACCACAGAGAAGAGCTGACAGATCCTCTATATACTACACCACAAAGGAGAGCTGACAGATCCTCTATATACTACACCACAGAGGAGAGCTGACAGATCCTCTATATACTACACCCCACAGGAGAGCTGACAGATCCTCTATATACTATATCACACAGGAGAGCCGACAGATCCTCTATATACTACACCACAGAGGAGAACTGACAGATCCTCTATATACACCACACAGGAGAGCTGACAGATCCTCTATATACACCACACAGGAGAGCTGACAGCTCCTCTATATACTACACCACACAGGAGAGCCGACAGATCCTCTATATGCTACACCCCACAGGAGAGCAGACAGATCCTCTATATACTACACCACACAGGAGAGCTGACAGATCCTCTATATACTACACCACAGAGGAGAGCTGACAGATCCTCTATATACTACACCACAGAGGAGAGCCGACAGATCCTCTATATACTACACCACAGAGGAGAGCTGACAGATCCTCTATATACTACACCCCACAGGAGAGCCGACAGATCCTCTATATACTATACCACACAGGAGAGCTGACAGATCCTCTATATACTGCACCACAGAGGAGAGCTGACAGATCCTCTATATACTACACCCCACAGGAGAGCTGACAGATCCTCTATATACTATATCACACAGGAGAGCCGACAGATCCTCTATATACTACACCACAGAGGAGAACTGACAGATCCTCTATATACACCACACAGGAGAGCTGACAGATCCTCTATATACACCACACAGGAGAGCTGACAGCTCCTCTATATACTACACCACACAGGAGAGCTAACAGATCTTCTATATACTACACCACACGGGAGAGCTAACAGATCCTCTATATACTACATCACACAGATGACAGATCCTCTATATACTACACCACAGAGGAGAGCTGACAGATCCTCTATATACTACACCACACAGGAGAGCTAACAAATCCTCTATATACTACACCACACGGGAGAGCTAACAGATCTTCTATATACTACACCACACGGGAGAGCTAACAGATCCTCTATATACTACATCACACAGATGACAGATCCTCTATATACTACACCACACAGGAGAGCTGACAGATCCTCTATATACTACACCACACAGATGACAGATCCTCTATATACTACACCACACAGGAGAGCTGACAGATCCTCTATATACTACACCACAGAGGAGAGCCGACAGATCCTCTATATACTACACCCCACAGGAGAGCCGACAGATCCTCTATATACTACACCACACAGGAGAGCTGACAGATCCTCTATATACTACACCACACAGGAGAGCCGACAGATCCTCTATATACTACACCACAGAGGAGAGCTGACAGATCCTCTATATACTACACCACACAGGAGAGCTAACAAATCCTCTATGTACTACACCACACGGGAGAGCTAACAGATCTTCTATATACTACACCACACGGGAGAGCTAACAGATCCTCTATATACTACATCACACAGATGACAGATCCTCTATATACTACACCACACAGGAGAGCTGACAGATCCTCTATATACTACACCACACAGATGACAGATCCTCTATATACTACACCACACAGGAGAGCTGACAGATCCTCTATATACTACACCGCACAGGAGAGCTAACAGATCCTCTATATACTACACCCCACAGGAGAGCTGACAGATCCTCTATATACTACACCACACAGGAGAGCTGACAGATCCTCTATATACTACACCACAGAGAAGAGCTGACAGATCCTCTATATACTACACCACAAAGGAGAGCTGACAGATCCTCTATATACTACACCACAGAGGAGAGCTGACAGATCCTCTATATACTACACCCCACATGAGAGCTGACAGATCCTCTATATACTATATCACACAGGAGAGCCGACAGATCCTCTATATACTACACCACAGAGGAGAACTGACAGATCCTCTATATACACCACACAGGAGAGCTGACAGATCCTCTATATACACCACACAGGAGAGCTGACAGCTCCTCTATATACTACACCACACAGGAGAGCCGACAGATCCTCTATATGCTACACCCCACAGGAGAGCAGACAGATCCTCTATATACTACACCACACAGGAGAGCTGACAGATCCTCTATATACTACACCACAGAGGAGAGCTGACAGATCCTCTATATACTACACCACAGAGGAGAGCCGACAGATCCTCTATATACTACACCACAGAGGAGAGCTGACAGATCCTCTATATACTACACCCCACAGGAGAGCCGACAGATCCTCTATATACTATACCACACAGGAGAGCTGACAGATCCTCTATATACTACACCACAGAGGAGAGCTGACAGATCCTCTATATACTACACCCCACAGGAGAGCCGACAGATCCTCTATATACTACACCACACAGGAGAGCCGACAGATCCTCTATATACTACACCACAGAGGAGAGCTGACAGATCCTCTATATACTACACCCCACAGGAGAGCCGACAGATCCTCTATATACTATACCACACAGGAGAGCTGACAGATCCTCTATATACTACACCACAGAGGAGAGCTGACAGATCCTCTATATACTACACCCCACAGGAGAGCCGACAGATCCTCTATATACTACACCACACAGGAGAGCTGACAGATCCTCTATATACTACACCACACAGGAGAGCCGACAGATCCTCTATATACTACACCACACAGGAGAGCCGACAGATCCTCTATATACTACACCACAGAGGAGAGCTGACAGATCCTCTATATACTACACCACACAGGAGAGCTAACAAATCCTCTATATACTACACCACACGGGAGAGCTAACAGATCTTCTATATACTACACCACACGGGAGAGCTAACAGATCCTCTATATACTACATCACACAGATGACAGATCCTCTATATACTACACCACACAGGAGAGCTGACAGATCCTCTATATACTACACCACACAGATGACAGATCCTCTATATACTACACCACACAGGAGAGCTGACAGATCCTCTATATACTACACCACAGAGGAGAGCCGACAGATCCTCTATATACTACACCCCACAGGAGAGCCGACAGATCCTCTATATACTACACCACACAGGAGAGCTGACAGATCCTCTATATACTACACCACACAGGAGAGCCGACAGATCCTCTATATACTACACCACAGAGGAGAGCTGACAGATCCTCTATATAATACACCACACAGGAGAGCTAACAAATCCTCTATGTACTACACCACACGGGAGAGCTAACAGATCTTCTATATACTACACCACACGGGAGAGCTAACAGATCCTCTATATACTACATCACACAGATGACAGATCCTCTATATACTACACCACACAGGAGAGCTGACAGATCCTCTATATACTACACCACACAGATGACAGATCCTCTATATACTACACCACACAGGAGAGCTGACAGATCCTCTATATACTACACCGCACAGGAGAGCTAACAGATCCTCTATATACTACACCCCACAGGAGAGCTGACAGATCCTCTATATACTACACCACACAGGAGAGCTGACAGATCCTCTATATACTACACCACAGAGAAGAGCTGACAGATCCTCTATATACTACACCACAAAGGAGAGCTGACAGATCCTCTATATACTACACCACAGAGGAGAGCTGACAGATCCTCTATATACTACACCCCACAGGAGAGCTGACAGATCCTCTATATACTACATCACACAGGAGAGCCGACAGATCCTCTATATACTACACCACAGAGGAGAACTGACAGATCCTCTATATACTACACCACACAGGAGAGCTGACAGATCCTCTATATACTACACCCCACAGGAGAGCTGACAGATCCTCTATATACTACATCACACAGGAGAGCTGACAGATCCACTATATACTACACCACAGAGGAGAGCTGACAGATCCTCTATATACTACACCCCACAGGAGAGCTGACAGATCCTCTATATACTACACTACAGAGGAGAGCTGACAGATCCTCTATATACTACACCACACAGGAGAGCTGACATATCCTCTATATACTGCACCACAGAGGAGAGCTGACAGATCCTCTATATACTACACCACACAGGAGAGCTGACAAATCCTCTATATACTACACTACAGAGGAGAGCTGACAGATCCTCTATATACTACACCACACAGGAGAGCTGACATATCCTCTATATACTACACCACAGAGGAGAGCTGACAGATCCTCTATATACTACACCCCACAGGAGAGCTGACAGATCCTCTATATACTACACTACAGAGGAGAGCTGACAGATCCTCTATATACTACACCACACAGGAGAGCTGACATATCCTCTATATACTGCACCACACAGGAGAGCTGACATATCCTCTATATACTACACCACACAGGAGAGCTGACAAATCCTCTATATCATGGGTCCTCAAACTACGGCCCGCGGGCCACAGTCGGCCCGCCAAGGACTTTTATCCGGCCCCCCGCCAGGCCGACATTGAACTAATGAACTGCTCTGCCAGCGGGCCCTGTAATCGCGGGCGGTACGAGGCGCCGAGGAAAGGCGATACGCAGCTCTCCGTATGCAGCAGAGCACAGTGCACACAGACGGCGTGATGACAATCACGCTGCCTGCGCGGCCTGATGACGTCACGCCGCCTGTGTGCCTGTGCAGGAAGAAGACTGAGATGAGCGGGCGCCTCTTCAGAGCAGCGGGGGACATAGGTGAGTAGTTTTTTTTTTTTATAAACAGCTGTATATTATATTCCCTGAGCTTTATAGGTGGCGAATGAACATGAAATATGTGTAGATAATAGGGAAATGAACTCAAATCCCATATAAACAGTTGTATATTATATTCCCTGAGCTTTATAGGTGGGGAATGAACATGAAATATGTGTAGATAATAGAGGAATGAACACATATCCCATATAAACAGCTGAATATTATATTCCCTGAGCTTTATAGGTAGGGGATGAACATGAAATATGTAAAGACAATAGAGGAATGAACACATATCCCATATAAACAGGTGTATATTATATTCCCTGAGCTTTATAGGTGGGGAATGAACATGAAATATGTGTAGATAATAGAGAAATGAACACAAATCCCATATAAACAGCTGTATATTATATTCAAAAAGAGAAAAAGAAGCCAGCTCACCTGAAGGCATGTGTAGTGGATAGCCCGGACCATGTGCAGTATTCACGCAGCAACCAAGGAAAAATGTTCCCATTAGGCAGGTAAATGTCCCCATTAGGCAGCACAGGTCCCCATTAAACAGCACGTGCTGCCTAATGGGGACATTTACCTGCCTATTGGGGACCTGTGCTGCCTAATGGGGACCTGTGCTGCCTAATGGGGACATTTACCTGCCTAATGGGGACCTGTGCTGCCTAATGGGGACCTGTGCTGCCTAATGCGGACCTGTGCTGCCTATTAGGGACATTTAGCTGCCTAATGGGGACCTGTGCTGCCTATTGGGGACCTGTGCTGCCTAATGGGGACATTTACCTGCCTAATGGGGACCTGTGCTGCCTAATGGGGACCTGTGCTGCCTAATGGGGACCTGTGCTGCATATTGGGGACATTTACCTGCCTAATGGGGACCTTTGCTGCCTAATTGGGACCTGTGCTGCCTAATGGGGACCTGTGCTGCCTATTGGGGACATTTACCTGCCTAACGGGGACCTGTGCTGCCTAATGGAGACATTTACCTGCCTATTGGGGACCTGTGCTGCCAATTGGGGACATTGTGCTGCCTAATGGGGACCTGTGCTGCCTATTGGGGACCTCTGCTGCCTATTGGGGACATTTACCTGCCTATTGGGGACCTATGCTGCCTATTGGGGACATTTACCTGTCTATTGGGGACCTGTGCTGCCTATTGGGGATTCTTGCACCACACCAGTCTGAGCCTGAGGTAAAAGTGGAGTTCCACCAATATGGCCACTGGTGAGGCTGCGCTGATGGGCACTGATCAGGCTGCGCTGATGGGCACTGATCAGGCTGCGCTGATGGGCACTGATCAGGCTGCGCTGATGGGCACTGATCAGACTGCACTGATGGGCACTGATCAGGCTGCGCTGATGGTCAGTGCAGTCTGTATGTCTCTGTGTGGGCAATTTTATTGCTGGTATATTGTTTTTGTAGCGCTGTATATATGTTGGTATTTTACTAATAGCAATTTTGAATCCCTAGGAAACAATGATAGCAAGAAAGAGAAAAAATTGACTCGAAGTGTAGGACATTCGAAGAACCCAAAAAATCGGTAAGTTTGATGATTTAACTTTATTTTTAATATTGTATTTGTTCCTATTTTTGTTTTATTACTTCTAAATAAGGTATGTGCAGTGTGCACAGGAATTTATTCATAATTTTTTTTTAAACTATGTTCCGGCCATCCAACGGTCCAAGGGACCGTAATCTAGCCCCCTGTTTAAAAAGTTTGAGGACCCCTGCTCTATATACTACATCACACAGGAGAGCTAACAGATCCTCTATATACTACACCCCACAGGAGAGCCGACAGATCCTCTATATACTACACCAAAGAGGAGAGCTGACAGATCCTCTATATACTACACCCCACAGGAGAGCTGACAGATCCTCTATATACTACACCACAGAGGAGAGCCGACAGATCCTCTATATACTACACCAAAGAGGAGAGCTGACAGATCCTCTATATACTACATCAAAGAGGAGAGCTGACAGATCCTCTATATACTACACCACACAGGAGAGCCGACAGATCCTCTATATACACCACACAGGAGAGCTGACAGATCCTCTATATACTACACCACAAAGGAGAGCTGACAGATCCTCTATATACTACACCACACAGGAGAGCCGACAGATACTCTATATACTACACCACAGAGGAGAGCTGACAGATCCTCTATATACTACACCACACAGGAGAGCTGACAGATCCTCTATATACTACATCACACAGGAGAGCTGACAGATCCTCTATATACTACACCACACAGGAGAGCTGACAGATCCTCTATATACTACACCACAGAGGAGAGCTGACAGATCCTCTATATACTACACCACAGAGGAGAGCTGACAGATCCTCTATATACTACACCACACAGGAGAGCTGACAGATCCTCTATATACTACACCACAGAGGAGAGCTGACAGATCCTCTATATACTACACTACACAGGAGAGCTGACAGATCCTCTATATACTACACCACAGAGGAGAGCTGACAGATCCTCTATATACTACACCACACAGGAGAGCTGACAGATCCTCTATATACTACAGCACAGAGGAGAGCTGACAGATCCTCTATATACTACACTACACAGGAGAGCTGACAGATCCTCTATATACTACACCACAGAGGAGAGCTGACAGATCCTCTATATACTACATCACACATGAGAGCCGACAGATTCTCTATATACTACACTACACAGGAGAGCTGACAGATCCTCTATATACTACACTACACAGGAGAGCTGACAGATCCTCTATATACTACACCACACAGGAGAGCTGACAGATCCTCTATATACTACACCACACAGGAGAGCTGACAGATCCTCTATATACTACACCACACGGGAGAGCTAACAGATCCTCTATATACTACACCACACAGGAGAGCTGACAGATCCTCTATATACTACACTACACAGGAGAGCTGACAGATCCTCTATATACTACACCACACAGGAGAGCTGACAGATCCTCTATATACTACACCACACAGGAGAGCTGACAGATCCTCTATATACTACACCACAGAGGAGAGCTGACAGATCCTCTATATACTACATCACACAGGAGAGCTAACAGATCCTCTATATACTACACTACACAGGAGAGCTAACAGATCCTCATGGTAACACAAAACCCAGATATACCCAACCGAAAGAATAAACCAGGACACCCATGTTGGATAAAGAAAAGGCCATGACAGTTATTAAGAGTAACATTTTAAATCTTTAAGAAATAACCATAAATGAATAATTAGCAACCATTATATCCTAACTATAAGACCAAATCTACCAAGGCTGGGCAGTTTTCTCACTAAGGCTGCTTTTACACTTACCGTGTTTTTGCGGGCCAATTTTGCGGCCCCAATAGATTTCTACGGGGCCGCAAAATCGGCCTGCAAAAAATCCACGGTGCGCAGTGTGCTGTACAGCTGTGAGGGCCATATTCATGGCCATGATAAAAGATCGAGCTATCTCTATCTTTTTCATGGCTTACGGACACGGCCCCCATTGAAAATCAATGGGGCCGCAAAAACAAACGAAAGTATGTTTTTGCGGCGCACCGTGACTTCCAGTTTTGCGGAACGCCAGGTTTTTTTTTCCAAAACAATTTCCATAGTATTGGAAACATGAAAAGCGGCGATGCGCAAGCTATTTTGCGGCCCGTTATTGCGGCAGACCGTAAAAATTGCGGCTATACGTCCCGCAAAAACGGGCCGCAATAATGGGCCGCAAAAAACGCGGTAAGTGTAAAAGTAGCCTAATAAACATCATGATAATAAAATAAAGTTGAAAAAAGAGGGAGAGTGGGCGGGATATTTATACACCATAATCATTGCGCTCTTTGTTAAGTTAAACAATCAGATTTAAATAAAAAGACCGCCAAAAAATGGTTTTAACTGGAACAATAACCTGCTCGTGAATTCACAGATGGCTGGGAGTTGAACTTTTGACCTCAAATAAAACCATGCCATACACCATAATACAATACACAAAAAGGGGATGAGAGGTTTTGTGTTATCATGAGACCCCCATTATATTTGTTAGGGGGGGGCTTCCATTATTACACATAACGTAATTTATGGACATTTATGGTATGATTTATTTTCCTGTGTGGATTTGATGGGTTCTTACCGACATCTGGTGAGAATTTCATATTAATAGCACTTGTAGAAATAGATTTATTTAGGAAATTGGTGACATGTTAAATATATCTATCCCCCACTGTATATTGAGAGCTGTCAGTTTTCTATTACATGAGGTCTTGTTTTCTGCAGGAGGAGTTGATGTTTTTACTGGTACTATTTTCTTGGACATCACATTTTTCAATCGCTTCCAACTCTTATTTTTGTTTTTTGGTGGGTTTGGTTATGCCATTCACCATGTGGTAAAAGTAATGACAGCTTTAGTCTTCAGGTCAGTATGATTACACATTATATCAGATTTATATCATTTTTTTTTTCAATAATTGCTTTTCCATTACTATGTTCTGAGATGTATGAGTTTTTTATTTCTCTGCTGATGGAACTGTATGGCAGCTTGTATTTTGCAGGAATAGATGATGTTTTCAATGAAAAAAGAGGATATGATTTGAATTTTTAGATTCTTAAACACTTTTGACATCATTTTGTAGTCCCCTTAGGGGACTTGAAACCGTTTATGTTAGAGATTTGAGGACTTTGCCGATCTTCCCCAAAAGATTTGAATTGCAGCAAATAAATTCACTCGAATTTCAATACTTGAATGCTTGTAAAATACACTTGGTAGACACAGAGAGAGTGAAAGAGAGGACCCCGCTAACCTTAATAGCTTAAATTCTCCGAGAGAGAGAGGACCCCACTGACCTTAATAGCTTAAATTCTCCAAGAGAGAGAGGACCCCACTGACCTAAATAGCTTAAATTTTCCAAGAGAAAGAGAGGACCCCACTGATCTTAATAGCTTAAATTATCCAAGAGAGAGAGAGGACCCCACTGACTTTAATAGTTTAAATTCTCCAAAAAGAGAGAGAGGACCCCACTGACCTTAGTAGCTTAAATATTCCAAGAGAGAGGGAGGACACCACTGATCTTAATAGCCTAAATTCTCCAAGAGATAGAGAGCGTGAGAGAGAGAGAGAGGACCCCACTGACCTTAATAGCTTAAATTCTCCAATAGAGAGAGAGATGACCCCACTGACCTTAATAGCTTAAATATTCCAAGAGAGAGAGAGGACCCCACTGACCTTAATAGCCAAAATTCTCCAAGAGATAGATAGATAGATAGAGAGAGAGAGAGAGGACCCCACTGACCTTAATAGCTTAAATTCTCCAAGAGAGACAGAGGACCCCACTGACTTTAATAGCTTAAATTCTCCAATAGAGAGAGAGATGATCCCACTGACCTTAATAGCTTAAATTCTGAGAGAGAGAGAGGACCCCACTGACCATAAGAGCTTACACTCTACAGGAGAAAGAGAGGACCCCACTGACCTTAATAGCTTAAATTCTCCAAGAGAGAGAGAGGACCCCACTGATCTTAATAGCTTAAATTCTCCAAGAGAGAGAGGAGACCACTGACCTTAATAGCTTAAATTCTTAGAGAGAGCGAGAGAGAGGACCCCACTGACCTTAATAGCTTAAATTTTCCAAGTGAGAGAGAGAGAGAGGACCCTACTGACCTTAATAGCTTAAATTATCAGAGAGAGAAAGAGAGGACCCCACTGACCTTAATAGCTTAAATTTTCCAAGAGAGAGGACCCCACTGACCTTAATAGCTTAAATTCTCCAAAGGGAGAATACCCCACTGATCATAACAGCTGAAATTGTCCGAGAGAGAGGACCCCACTGACCTTAATAGCTTAAATTCTCCAAGAGAGAGAAACAGGACCCCACTGACCTTAATAGCTTAAATTCTCAGAGAGAGAGAGACAGAGAGAGAAACAGGACCCCACTGACCTTAATAGCTTAAATTCTCAGAGAGAGAGGACCCCACTGACCTTAATAGCTTAAATTCTCCAAGAGAGAGAGAGAGAGGACCCTGCTGACCTTAATAGCTTAAATTCTCCAAGAGAGAGAGAGAAACAGGACCCCACTGACCTTAATAGCTTAAATTCTCAGAGAGAGAGGACCCCACTGACCTTAATAGCTTAAATTCTCCAAGAGAGAGGACCCCACTGACCTTAATAGCTTAAATTCTCCAAGAGAGAGAAAGAGGACCCTGCTGACCTTAATATATAAATTCTCCAGGAGAGAGAGAGGACCCCGCTAACCTTAATAGCTTAAATTCTCCGAGAGAGAGAGAGAAACAGGACCCCACTTACCTTAGTAGCTTACATTCTCCGAGAGAGAGAGAGAGAGAGAGAGAGAGACAGAGGGAGAAAGAGGACCCCACTGACCTTAATAGATAAATTCTCCAGGAGAGAGAGAGAGGACCCTGCTGACCTTAATAGATAAATTCTCCAGGAGAGAGTGAGGACCCCACTGACCTTAATAGCTTAAATTCTCAGAGAGAGAGAGAGCGAGGACCCTGCTGACCTTAATAGCTTAAATTCTCAGAGAGAGAGAGAGAGAGGACCCTGCTGACCTTTATAGCTTAAATTCTTCAGAAGAGAGAGAGGACCCCCTGACCTTAATAGCTTAAATTCTCCAGAAGAGAGAGAGGACCCCCTGACCTTAATAGCTTAAATTCTCCAGAAGAGAGAGAGAGAGGACCCCACTGACCTTAATAGCTTGTCCTATATTGAGAAGGTAATAAAAATTTATTTCCATTATTGCAAGAGATCACTTTTCCAAGTTGATTCATTGGAGATCCAACCGCTGAGACTCCCAAGAATAATGAAAACTGGGCTGCAAAGTGCTTCATTGGACAGAAGAGGTAACCCCGCATATTACTGCCTCATTTTTTGTCAATGGGACTGCCATAAAAAGTCAAGTTTTATCCCTAGCAGTGCCATAGAGGAGAAATAGAGTGGTGGCACACATGCAGCACCACCGCTCCATTATTATGGTACATTTTAGAGCTCTGTTCTCAGGATCCCGATCTATCTGCAAGTTATCACCTCTCTTTTGGCTAAGAGATCATTTAAAATAATGGGAAATGTCTCCCTTTTTTTCTATCTTTACTGCCCTCATTCTGTATCTAAATATGCTGTTCTGAAGCCAAATGCCTCAGTTGCCTTCCCGGGGTTCTAAGACCTGTTTCACACTTCAGTTTTCTGGCGTCAGTCAAAATCCGTCGTTAGCAGGAAAAAAAAGGATCCTACGGATTTGCCTGGCGGATCCGTCTTTTTCCCCATAGACTTATATTAGCGATGGATAGGTGTCCGTCGGCCAGAAAAAAACGTCCATAGGAACGTTTTTTGTCTCGGTCGAAAAGCGTGACAGTGACGGATCCGTCGCCGTCCGTCGTCTGCTAGAATGGACGCCTATGGGCATATGACAGAATCCGTCGCTTGATTCCGTTTTTTCAAACTGAGCATGCCCAGAGCAATTTCTCTTCGATTAATTTAACCCCAAAAGCCATTCTGGCACTGAAAAGTCTCATTCTCTCTCTCTCTCAGTATCCGTTTTTTCAACACTGACGGATTGCGACTGATTCTAAAAGACTGAAGTGTGAAACAAGCCTTAACACTGGGTGTAACGGAAGTTTTAAGTATTTTACTCAAAATAAGGCGTATATTTATTACAATTAGCTCCATTTTTTGGTTAATGGGAAGAATGTACCCTAAAATATAACATGTTGTCATTGGGCATCATTCTGTTTTATGGACTGAAAGACAAAACTAGAAAATCAAAGACAAATACTGGTTTTATATGTGTTTTTATTAAAAAGGAAAAAGGTCAAAACATTGCAGAAAAGACAGAATAAAACTACTGAAGTGCATCTATAATGATTTTTATTCACAAAAACCACAGATACCAACCATGAAGACCCTATTTCCATATGGTGTGAACAAACCCCTTCCCGACATGTCCAAATTTTTTTCTTTTGCTTTTTTGCTTTTTCCTCCCCGTCTTCCAAAATATTTTGATTTTGTCACCATTTTCTGAGACCGTAAGGTTTTTTTTTTTTTTCGGGTGATAGAGCTGGGTGAGGGCTTATTTTTTTTCGGGGTGAAGCAATGTTTTTATTGGTACCATTTTGAGATAGATACAACATTTTGATCGCTTCTTAGAGCATTGAATGTAGTTTCGCGGCAACCAAAAAATGCAATTTTGACATTTTTGTATTATTTACTGTTTAGGTTCATTATTTTTAGATTTTTATACATCGGACTTTTATGTATGAGGCGATACCACATACTTGTATTTTTTTTTATATCTTTGTTTTTAATGGGGAAAAAGAAGGGTGATTTGAAATTTAGTGGGGTTTTTTTCAAACTTTTTTTTTGTTACTTTTCACTGTATGTGTTAGTCCCCTTAGGGGACTTTAACCTGTGATCCTCTAATTGCTTGTGATATACAATACTGCTGTATATAGTAAAAATCATGGTCTCCTTTGAAGTCCAGCTACAGGCTGGATTTAAAAGGAGCTATACGGTGACAGGCATGGAGGTCTTTTTTGTAAAACATTTCCATGCTGAGATTCTGTTCTGGGCAAAAAACGATCCAACATAAAATCCATTTTTTTTAATTCTCCAGCGCAGTAAATTTATAGAACAATCTGTAATTGTATATACAGTTGTGCTCAAAACTTTACATACCCCGGCAGAATTTTTGCTTTCTTGGCCTTTTTTTCAGAGAATAGAAATGATAACACGAAAACTTTTTCTCTACTCGTGGTTAGTGGTTGGGTGAAGTCATTTATTGTCAAACTACTGTGTTTTCTCTTTTTAAATCATAATGACAATCCAAAACATCCAAATGACCCTGAACAAAAGTTCACATACACTGATGATTTTGACCTGATAACATGCACAGAAGTTGACACAAATGGGTTTGACTGGCTACTAAAGGTAACATCCTCACCTGTGACCTGTTTCCTTGTAATCAGTGCATGTGCAGAGTAAGCAGAATAAGTTTTAGTGATCCAGACAGACTCTTGCATCTTTCATCCAGCCATTGATGTTTCTGGATTGTGAGTCATGGGGAAAGCAAAAGAATTGTCAACAGATCTATGAGAAAAGGTAGTTGAACTGTATAAAACAGGAAAGGGATACAAAAAGATATCCAAGGAATTGATAATGCCAGTCAGCAGCGTTCAAACTGTGAATAACAAATGGAAAATCAGGGGCTCTGTAAAAACAAAACCACGGTCAGGTAGACCAACAAAAATGTTGCCCACAACTGCCAGGAAAATTGTTCGGGATGCAAAGAAAAACCCACAAATAACATCAGCTGAAATACTGAACTCTCTGAAAACTAGCGGTGTGGCTGTTTCCAGATGCTCAATAAGGAGGCACTTGAAGAAAAATGGGCTGCATGGTCGAGTCGCCAGAAGAAAGCCATTACTGTGCAAATGCTTCAAAGTATCTCGCCTACAATATGCAAAACAGCACAGAGACAAGCCTCAAAATTTCTGGAACAAGTTAATTTGGAGTGATGAGACCAAAATTTAACTTTTTGGCCACAACCATAAACGTTACATTTGGAGAGAGGTCAACAAGGCCTATGGTGAAAGGAACACCATTCCTACTGTAAAGCATGGAGGTGGTGTAAGGTGGCCAGGGTGGTAGTCGTGGCAATGGGCTGTACTGTTCCCACACCCTGGCACTCCACAGATAGAATATAGTGTCCCTTTCGCAGGTGCAGCGTGCGCAGCAATCCACTTACATTCACTGCCAGGATCCTCTCAGGTTCTGTCACTCTGGCTCCGCATTCCTGAGTTCCACAAAACATCTCAGAGTCACAGTTTTTTTTCCAACAGTTTAACTTTACTAATCAACAGGGCATTCATCACATTGGCAGTACAGGTTAAACACAGAGACATCTTCTTTTCTTTCCCTGCCATCCGGGCAGCCTCTATCCTCTCTATCAGCTTTGTCTTCCTTCTCCCGGCAATCCCTGCTATATCTCTGGACAGTCTGTGTCTGATCCGTGCCTTCAGCGTCACCAACTCCCTGTCAGCCCCTCATCCAGTTCCAATAGGGAAAGGTGCCAGGAACGCCATCTCAGCTGCTCCTGTCTTTGTTGTAGACCCCAGATTCTTCTTGGGGATGGGCCTTTTGAGCTGGTGCTCAACTGCACTATTCTCTGCCTGGGGCCCCTTTCTGCCATAGCAGCTTTATCCCCACGGCCAGCCATTTGCTTCCTCTACTGCTCACACCTTGCCCTGGGCAAGCCTGCCCGGGCTTCTGCTGTCCAATCAGGAAGTGTCCTTATTACAGTATATCCCTATGTTTTGCACTGCCATGTCCTGTAACTCCTCCCAGCTTCCAAACCTCTATGCTAACTAACACTCCTATTCTATTCTATATGATGCCCCCCTCTACTCTAATTCCCCTATGGTCCTATGCTATCTCCTATTCTACCCCAAAACCTATGCACAATACATAACAAATGCATCACATTACAGTAGATACAATTATAATAACATTAGTGCACAATGAGGTGCCGCACGTAATAGGGCACCAGTGTCTAGGGGAGAGGAGGCAAGTGAGGGTCCCCCATCACCTCCTTACAGTGGATCACTGATGTTTTGGGTATGTGTGAGCTGCAAAGGCACAGGAAACTTGGTCAATGTTGAAGGAAAGATGAATGCAGCACCTTATCAGCAAACACTGGAGGCAAATTTGAAATCATCAGCCCGGAAGCTGGGCATGGGACGTACTTGGACGTTCCAACATGACAGCGATCCAATTCTCCTGCAGGACTTGGCACTTGTCCACACTGCCAAAAGTACCAATACCTGGTTTAAAAACATCAGTATCACTGTGCTTGATTGGCCAGCAAACTCGCCTGACCTTAACTCAATAGAAAATCTATGGGGTATTGTCAAGAGGAAGATGAGAGAGACCAGACCCAACAAAGCAGATGAGCTGAAGGCTGCTATCAAAGCATCCTGGGCTTCCATAACCCCTCAGCAGTGCCACAGGCTGATCGCCTCCATGCCACGCCGCATTGATGCAGTAATTGATGCCAAAGGAGCCCAGACCAAGTATTGAGTATATTTACTGACTATATATTTCAGTAGGCCAACATTTTGGATTTTAAAATAATTTTTTCAAGCTGGTGTTATAAAGTATTTACTGAGATAATGACTTTTAGGGTTTCATTGGCTGTAAGCCATAATCATCAACATTAACAGAAATAAACACGTGAAATAGATCACTCTGTGTGTAATGACTCTATATAACATGAGTTTCACTTTTTGTATCTAAGAACTGAAATAAATTAACTTTTTGATAATAAAGGGTGGGCCATATATATGGATACACCTATATGGATACACCTAAATAAAATGGGAATGGTTGGTGATGGTGATAAAGTGGATTGGTCATCGTGGGCCAGTTGAATGGCCACCAAGGTCTCCCTATCTGACCCCCTTAGACTTTTATCTTTGGGGTCATCTGCAGGCAATTGTCTATGCTGTGCAGATATGAGATGTGCAGCATCTGAAACAACGGATACTAGAAGCCTGTGCTAGCATTTCTTCTGCGATGTTGCTATCAGTGTGTCAAGAGTGGGAGAAGAGGGTTGCATTGACAATTCAACACAATGGGCAGCACTTTGAACACATTTTATAAGTGGTTATAAACTTGTAAATAACTCATGAAAGAATAAAGTTACGTTAAAACCAAGCGCACCATTGTTTTTCTTGTGAAATTCTAAATAAATTTGATGTGTCACATGACCCTCTTCCCAATGGAAAAAATAAAGTTGGATCCGAAATGGCCAACTTCAAAATGGCCGCCATGGTCACCACCAATCTTGAAAAGTCTTCCCCCTCCCATACACTAAGGTGCCACAAACAGGAAGTTGATACCACCAACCATTCCCATTTTATTTAGGTGGATCCATATAGATGGCCCACCCTGTGTGTAATTTTGTGAGATGCACCTGCACCTAACGTTTTTAATTTTTGGGGGGAAATTTGAATTGTATTTAACTTATTTTCCATGAATTGAATGTACCTTATTAAGGTCTAGGGTCTCTACAGGCACCAGAGCATAATAAACATAAGATGTAAAAAAGAATATTAAAAAACCTTATACTCACCTTACCGTTACCCTATCCGGCCCCTCTGCTTCTCAACATTACCCGTTCGGTCGTAGTCTTGCCTTTTTACCACTGTAACTAGCACTGAATCCTTGGGCCGCTTCTTGCTAGGATGGAACTTCTGTCTTTTATGATGCCCGGTCGTATGCACAAGCCTCAAATGGTACACGACGAGATGATTTCACGATATGCGCCGT
Organism: Dendrobates tinctorius; assembly: GCF_039654945.1. Classification (NCBI taxonomy): domain Eukaryota; kingdom Metazoa; phylum Chordata; class Amphibia; order Anura; family Dendrobatidae; genus Dendrobates; species Dendrobates tinctorius. Next base: position 4,718,957 of record NW_027361912.1, read on the forward strand.
GACCTTGAACGGGCATGTGCAGAAACATGCAATCTCATCAGATCTGGAAGTCCTGTCCTAGCATGAAGCTCACGGCTGTGATAAAAGCATGTGATGAAGACCTGATAAGTGATGGTGAAGACATTGGCCGCCATGTTGCTAAATCTGCACTGAAGCAATTTACATAAAATCCGCATGATGGCAAATATATAATATTCAATTGTAATTCAATTTCACTTTAGTATATTTGCTTAACTCTAGTCTTTATGTCTATTAGACAGGGCCCTCATCCGACTTCTTTTAGGTCACCATTTGTTCTTCTGACTATTCTATCAACACACTAGCTCAAAAAAATCTCTTAGATCCCAACAAATCTTTGGAATCCAATTGACTTAAAATAGGATCCATCTCAAAAATTGAGCCCTTAAAAAGTCAGGTGGACATAAGGAAGGGCTGCTGAGAAAAAGATGTTGGTTCTCCACTGAGGATGAGCAAATCCAAACTGTAAAGTTCGGAGTTTGTAAAGGACACTAGGTGTCCGGTACTAACCTCAGCAGCACAGCCAATCGACAAGCTTTTAGGCAATGGGCACTTCCGGAACCATCACAGCCAGCCCAAGTATTGGCATGGCTGTGAATGGCCAGCCCACTACATGACCTGGCCTGTATAATTGTAGGATTACAGCTGGCAGCACCATTCTGCTCTGATTAACGTATGGACAGTATGCCACTCGAGTGAGGGACAGTGTTAGGCTCTATGTGCGGGGGTACTCTGCATGTGTCTATGTGGACATACTCCTGTGTGTGTACTCTGCACCGGTCTCCATGGGAGTACTCAGAAAAAAGTCTATGTGGGGATACTCTGCACATTTCTCTGTGGGGGGTACCCTGCAAAAAAGCCTCTGTGTGTGTACTCTGCACCTGTCCCTGTGGGCGTACTCTGACGAAAAGCCTGTGTGCATACTCTGCACTTGTCTCTCTGGGAGTACTCTGCCAAAAAAATTAGTGTGTGTGCTCTGCACTTGTCTTTGTGGTAGTACTGTGAAAAAAGCCTTTGTGGAGGTACTCTGCATTCATATCTGTGGGAGTTCTCTGCCAAAAAGCCTGTGTTTATACTCTGTACACATCTGTGGGAATACTTTGCCAAAAATCTTGTGTGTGCAGTCTGCATTCTTATCTGTGGGAGTACTCTACCAAAAAGCTTCTATGTGGGTTTTCTGCATGCGTTTCTGTGGAAATACTCTGCCAAAAATGCTATGTGTATGTGTGTACTCTGCACCCCTCTCTGTGGGAGTGCTCTGAAAAAAGCCTTGATGGAGGTACTCTGCAAAACTGACTCTGTGGGGGAGTACACAGCAAAACCGCCTCTGTGGGTGTACTCTGCAGAACAGCCTGGTTGTTTTTTTTGTTTGTTTGTTTATATCTTAATTTGGAGAGGCACCAAAACATTGGGAAGGGCAAACAGAACGAACAAACTGCAAAGAGTATAGCAATGGCTGGGTGCGGCTAGTATATTTCTCTATTCAGCGAAAGATACAAACAAGTCTTGTGGGATCCATATCTGGTTCATTTTAATGAATGTGAGCTTGCTCACGCTGGTTGTAGACCTGTGGATGCACCTGTCTTTGATCACACCTCCTGCCATGCTAATCACATGTTCCGACAGTACACTTTCTGCAGGGCAGGCCAGCACCTCCAAGACATGAAAGGCAAGCTCAGACCATGTGTTCAATTTGGGGACCCAGAAGTTAAATGAACTTATCACTCAGTATATGGAGACGTGTAGACGCATAGTCTTCCACCATGTTGCTGAAACTATCATGCTCCTGGATTCAATCCCTTGAGCTTATGTTCTGTGTTTGGCTTCTCTTTCTATCGAGCCACAGGAGATACACCTTTTCTCTGGGTGTTTAGGTTCAGTTTTCTGGCTGCAGTCTGTCTAGCTTCACACAGGTGTATTCATTTGTCCACCTATCACCTGTTGGGTGCAGCTTTATATTCTGTCCTCCCGCGAACGTTTCCTGCATGTAGCAACTCACTCAGGAGCAATAGGTTATACACTGAAACTTTGCAACTGACCATGCTGTTTTCCGTACAGACTAGATATCCTTACACCGCATTCTCTAGTGGTGCCTGCGGGTGCAGAGATGGCCCTAACCACAGAACTAGGAGATGGCAACTCGGACCTAATCTGCCTAAACCTCCATTGAGTTGCTTCAAGTTCATCCTAAAGAACCAGGGGGCAGAGCAGAGTGTGAATAAACAGTTGTGTACCTGGCCACTGTTGGTGCAGAAATGTCCTGATGATGGTGTGAATGGTACCTTTTTCTCCTCATCCTCCTGTGTCACCACCTCATCCATCATCACCTGAAGCATTTTTTCAAGGAGGTATAGATGTGGGATAGTAAAACTGATAATGCAGTCATCAGCGCTGACCATGTTCTTGGAATACTTGAAGCAGTGCAACACAGCACACACATCCCGCATGGAGATCCACTCGTTGGTCGTGAAATGGTGTTGTTCCACAGTGTGACTCACATGTGCTTGCTGCAGCTGAAACTCCACTATCACCTACGGCTGCTCTCACAGTCTCTCGAGCAAATGCAAGGTGGAGTTCTACCCTGTGGGTACATCGCATATGAGACATTGAGCAAGAAGGCAGATGTCACTCTGCAGCGTAGACAGCTAAGCAGCAGCATCAGGGTGAGGATGCCGAAAGCGGCCAACGCTTTCTGCAGCACCTCTGACATCTCTGGGTTATTTTTCAGGAAGCTCTGTACCAACAAATCCAGCACAAGTGCCAGGCAAGGGATGTACGTCAAAAGGGCTAGGCCCAGAGCTGCTACAAGATTTCGCCCACTATTACGCACCAACAGACCATGCTTGGGGTATAGTGGCACCAACCACTCATTGGTCTGTTGTTTAATCCCTGTCCACAGCTCCTGTGCGGCGTGGGATTTTTCCCCCAAACACATGAGTTTCAGCCTGCTGTCGTTTCCCACTGACTGTGCTGATGCTGGTACTGCAGGTGTTATGCTGACCAGATGAGGTGTCAGTGAAGGAAGCGGACTAGGGGAAGGAGTTAACATGGACTGAGAAACATCCCAAAAGCATCCAGTAATCCTCAGTGGTGGTAAGACATGCACCAAAATGCTTTCTGCATCAGGCCCTCCCACCACAACATTTATCCAGTGCGCAGATAGAAAGATATAATGTCCCTGCCGATGCTTACTGATGTTTCTTTTGGAGTAATGGCTTCTTCCTGGCAGAGTGGCCTTTCAGCCATGTTGATACAGTACTCGTTTCACTATGGATATTGACACAATCTTACCAGCTTCCGCCATCATCTTCACAAGGTCTTTTGCTTTTGACCTTGGGTTGATATGCACATGTCAGACCAAAGCACATTCATCTCAGGGACACAGAACCCATCTCCTTCCTGAGCAATATGATGTCTGGACATTCTCATCTTGTTTGTACTTGCTTATAATTGCTTGTACAGACGAACAAGGCACCTTTAGGTACCTTGAAATCGTACCCAAGGATGAGCCAGACTTGTGCAAGTCCACAATTCTCTTCCTGATATCTTGGCTGATTTCGTTAGACTTTCTAGTGATGTGTCGTTCGGTCCTGTCCCCGACGCGCGTTTCAGAGCCAAACGGCTCCTTCCTCAGGGGGCTTGGCTCCGAAACGCGCGTCGGGGACAGGACCGACCTTGCTGCCTCACCGGTTTTAGGTATAGTTATGCAGTTCTCTATAATCTTGCCAAGATGCTTTTTGTGCTCCATTTATTAAATGCTTCTGTATTTTTCACCTTGGCAGGGTACATTTTCTATTAAGGGCCTTAGCACTCGCTACATGATGATGTTCTATACACCTCTTGCTATATATACATAGTTTCTGTAATTATGTGCCCCTGACCTAATACTGGCTACAATACTTAGCTCTGCATTTTCTCTACCTGACTAGGTGTTTGCAGCACGGTTGGCCCTATGGACTATTGTGCTCATTTACATGCTGTGTCTCCCCTCCCATATACTGTGTGTCCATTTTATTCGTAATTATTTTTACTAGTATTTTCAATAAACATTATATTTTATGGATTTTTGACTGCTTTTCTTCGTGGTAACTTCTAGTAATTGTGCAGTTGTCCTGCATTTGTCCTATTTAATTATGTGGATCATGATATATGAGTTATATCACTGATCATTTTGCATGGCCACTATCAATTTTGGCCTCCACATATAATATGTCTATTATCCAATTGCTATACTAGGATTTCATCCAGAAGTTGATTGAGAGCATGCCAGGGAGAATTGCTGAGGTCCTGAAGAAGAAGGGTCAACACTGCAAATATTGACTTGCTGCATTAACTCATTCTAACTGTCAATATAACCTTTTGCTACTCATAATATGATTGCAATTATATTTCTGTATGTGATAAAAACATCTGACAAACACACATAAAAACCAGAGGCCAGCAGATCATGTGAAAATATAATATTTGTGTCATTCTCAAAACTTTTGGCCATGACTGTACATGGTTTAGGGAAAAAGGCATTCATGGGAGGGCTTCCTAATTCTCATGCAAATATAAGTTACCTCTAAAGCAGCCTAAAATCTGTAGTTCTGGATTTGTACAGTAGCACAGAAGCCAATATCATAGCAATACATCTACCTCTAGTAATGGAAACAGTTGAAAAGGCTTCTTAGATTTAGCCTGAGGAGGGACTATTGGGTGCCAAGAAATTGTGTAAGATAGATATACACATTACTGAGATTATAGCTAAAGGTGTAGGTTATGCATTAATGCTCAGTTCTATAACACAAGAGGTGTACATTCAAAGAAAAGTTCTTGCCTAAAAAAAACTATTTAAAAAAGTAGCACATCTGGAACAGTGATGACTGGCCTCAACAACTAGGCTTTGGGGTATCCCAATAGGAAAAAGGTACCATGTTTTGTGTGGTAATGGCAGGTACGAGGGATGAAGTGATGAGACGCGAGACAGTTTGAACTTTAGGTAGTAACTTTTATAGATAGATGCAACCAAATATCTAAGCAACCAAACAAAATAACAAAAATTGTCCTCGCAGGGACCAAATACAAGCAAACACTAATTATGAGAACACGACTACTCTGGCAAAGGCTGGTCACTAGAGTTGAGCAAAACGGGTTGAAAAACTTCAAAAGTCGCCGACTTTTGGCAAAGTCGGGTTTCATGAAACGAAACCCGACCCTAGGATGAGGTCGGCCACGAGGTCGGCGACTTAAGCACCAAAGTCGCGTTTCAAAAGTTTGTTTTGCGCTCTTTTTCAGCCAATCAGGATCCACGGACACTGTGGGCAACGTGATGACATAGGCAGGGGTCACCACCATCTCTCAGAAGGGCATGCAAGTGATTGGCTTGCTTTGGTGGCCGTCACCGGGGGTATAAAAGGGCGTGCATGCCGACCGCCATGTTACTCATGCTGATCTCAGAATAGGGAGAGCTGCTGCTGCTGATTTTGTAGGGAGAGCGTTAGGCAGGGAAGAAGACACCAAAAACTGCTTCTGCTGCTAGCGATTTTGCCTGTACAACACACCAGTCACTGTGTGTGCAGTGCAAGTGGAGGCTATATTTTGCTGGATCAGCGGTGTTGGTTGTTAGGCTGCCTTCTAAGGCTTCCTGACGGCTGCATTGCTGTTTACCCACTGCTCTGCAAACTGCTTTTTTAAAAGCAGTCCCAATTTTTTTTTGTTGTCCTGGTGAGGTACTGAGCGTGCATTTTTTCACACCATACAGCGGTGCACACTCCTCACACAGTACCATGTAACGGCTGTTATCACGGCCACAGTGAAGCTATCTGTGTGTCGCTCTGTAAGGATAAGTCGAGGACATGTTCCGCTCTTACAGACTTGCACCTTCTAGTTTTGTCTAGTTTTCAAACAGTTAAATATATTTGCATTCAAAACTATAGAGAGACAGCGTGTGTCAGTCCATATACTTAAAAAACATGGAGATTGACAATTTTACGTACAACGGACAGCCATGTACGTGCACGCTCCTCTCTCAGTACCGTGTAACGGCTGTTATCACGGCCACAGTGAAGCTATCTGTGTGTCGCTCTGTAAGGATAAGTCGAGGACTTGTTCCCTTCTTACAGACCTACACTCTAGGGAGATTCCTATTCTGCCCAATTCTATATACACCTTGTAGTTTGCCATACACTAGCCAATTTCTGCCTGTGACATAGCGCTGTAATATTCAGTGGGCCTCACACAATCCAAAAGTGTCCAGTGTCCACAAGTGTGTCCTGAAATTCAAAATCTCCGTTATCCTCTAGTCACATTTTTCACACCTGCAACATCCAGCCTGTGACATAGCGCTGTGATATTCAGTGGGCCTCACACAATCCAAAAGTGTCCAGTGTCCACAAGTGTGTGCAGAAATTCAAAATCTCCGTTATCCTCTAGTGACATTTTTCACACCTGCAACATCGAGCCTGTGACATAGCGCTGTGATATTCAGTGGGCCTCACACAATCCAAAAGTGTCCAGTGTCCACAAGTGTGTGCAGAAATTCAAAATCTCCATTATCCTCTAGTGACATTTTTCACACCTGCGACATCGAGCATGTGACATAGCGCTGTGATATATTCAGTGGGCCTCACACAATCCAAAAGTGTCCAGTGTCCACAAGTGTGTGCAGAAATTCAAAATCTCCGTTATCCTCTAGTGACATTTTTCACACCTGTGACATCGAGCCTGTGACATAGCGCTGAGATATTCAGTGGGCCTCACACAATCCAAAAGTGTCCAGTGTCCACAAGTGTGTGCAGAAATTCAAAATCTCCCCTGTCCTATAGACATCTTGTACCTTGTTTTACATTACTGTATAGTTTGTTGGATTTTGTCTACATTTCTACCAAAAATGAGGAAGGCTGGTGGAAGAGGCCGTGGAATTGGGCGGGGGTTGGCAGCTTGTAATGATGGTGTTGGTGGTGGATCTGATGGCAGTGGCAAAAGCAAAATAGGACCGAATTCAGGAGGTGTTGAGCCTGCGTCATCGTCTGGCTCCACAAAGCCTCGAAGGCTTAGTTTTCTAGGAGTTGGCAAACCGCTTTTAAAGCCAGAGCTTGAGGAAAAAGTTTTGTCTTACATTGCTGACTCAGCCTCCAGCTCTATCGCCTCCTCTTCTGAAGTTGTAAAAAATAAAAGCACTGAGTCGTCAATGGAGGCTCATGTTCATGAACCACACCTTTCCTTGTGTCCTTCACCCCAACCAAGATTGAAGGATGATGCAGGCCATACTAATGATTACTCCATGGAGCTGTTTTCACATACCATGCCTGGATTATCAAGTGAAATTGTGAATTACCCAGGCCAAGCTAAATCTGACATGGAGTGCACTGATGCACAGCCACTGATAGATGATTCTTCTGGTACATTCACTCAGAGCACTACATTGTCCTCGCAGTGTACAGAGCCAGATTCTGACCCTGATGAGACTCAGGTGCCCCTTCCCGCACACTATACCACCATACACAGTGACACAGAGGAAGGTGCACATGACATTGAAGAGGAGGTGATGGATGACCCAGTTGTTGACCCAGATTGGCATCCATTGGGGGAAGAGGGTGCTGCTTCCAATAGCTCAGATGAGGAGGAGGAGCATCCACAGCAGACATCGACATCGCAACAGCTGTTATCTGGCAGGCCCGGAGCACTCCAAAGACAGGTTCCAAAAATCAAAAGAGTTGCTGGACAGCTTGTCCAGAGGGTCAAAATATCATAGCGTGCTAGGCCGCAAAATGTCTGCCAAAGTAGGAAGAGTGCAGTGTAGCACTTTTTTGAGCAAAATCCTCATGATCAGGCCAAGGTTATATGTAAGAAGTGCGCAAAGACCTTTAGCCGAGGGAAAAATCTGAAAAATTTGAATACCAGTTGCATGCTTAGACATTTAACCAGCATGCACTTGCAAGCGTGGATACAACACCAAACCTCAAGTACCATATGTGCAACTGATCACAAAGAAGGTAGTCAGCAACGCTACATTGTTTCCCCCACTGTAAGCCCACCGGTTAGCACAGCAGCAAATGTTGAGGTGACGTTACAAGGCCACAGCAGTCAGGGAATCCCACTTTTATATCAACGAAAGACTGAATCTAGGCCATCAGAAAGAACACCAACTCCATCACCATCTTCAACCCTCTCTCCGTGTGCCCTGTCCACCGCTACTTCCACTGTTGTGAGTTCATTTTCCCCTTCACTACTGAGGCCCAAGGAACTCCCTCTTCTGGTAGGGAAAAGTAGTGAGCCTGATTGTCAGGCACCTGGGTCTGATGATGATGACTGGCTGAGTGGAGTTACTGACTGGATATAAGGCTGCCGACGCCCTTCTGCCCTGCGGGTGATTTCTCTGTGGGATCCTTGCAGACCAGTCTGAATTCCTGCTCCTCTAAAGCTAAGTTTTCTGATCGGCCTTTTGCATTTGTGCTTAGACTTTGTTTTGCTTTGTTTTTCTGGATTTCTGCCATTCCCTGCTGGTGTGTGCTGAATTCCTTTAGCTCTGTCTTCTGAAAATACCTGAGTGCTGATTTAGTTTTTGAAGCCTAGCTGCTTCAGGGTCTTTTTCATATCAGCTTGTTGGCTTATGTCTTTGATAGGGTTTTGGCAGATTGCAGACAGCAACTTTCCTTTGCTGTTCTGTTTAGCTAGCTTGGGCCCCATCGTTTGCTCAGCTTATCTTTCTATATGTGTGAGTGTTTTTTCATCTTGCTTCACCGTCATTATATGTTGGGGGCTGCCTTTTACTTTGGGGTCTGCTCTGGGGCAGTTTAGATTTCCTTTTCTGTCTTTAGGCTATTTAGTGCTCCGGCTGTGATCGAGGGGTCTAGGGCATCGTAGGAACCCCCCACGGCTACTGCTAGTTGTGTTGATAGGTTCAGGGGTCTGCAATCTGATAGTTGCCAACTTCTCTGGTTTTCTGGACATAGCTTCTATTTTTGTGTCTGCCTCCTACGGTGACTCAATCATAACAGAATCACCCGCCATATCGCAGATCCTAGGGTACTCAATAGCAGGAAAGAATTGTAAAAAAAAGAAAAAAAAAAAAGTATATTTTTTCCTCTATATCTCTGAGGCCGTAGGGGGAATTTTTTTTTTTCTCTCAATGGAGATAAAGCAATTGTCTGATCGTGTGGAGCAGCTCGCTGCGGAAGTGCGGGGAATTTCCGCCCACCTTGCTCATTCACATGCTGCTGAACCAAAGATTCCTACACCTGATGTATTTTTTGGGGATCGGTCTAAATTTTTGAATTTCAAAAATAATTGTAAATTATTTTTTGCCTTGAAGCCTAACTCGTCAGGGAGCTCCGCGCAGCAGGTTAAAATTGTCATCTCTTTGCTGCGTGGCGATCCACAGGATTGGGCGTTTTCTTTGAAACCAGATGATCCTATTCTGACTAATGTGAATGCATTTTTTCAGGCCTTGGGGTTGTTGTATGACGAACCTAATGCCATTGATCAGGCTGAAAAGACCCTGCTGGCATTGAACCAGGGTCGTGATTCTGCAGAATTGTACTATCAAAAATTCCGAAAGTGGGCAGTACTTACTACCTGGAATGATAATGCCTTGGCTGCTCTCTTTCGGAAGGGGTTGTCAGAAGCCGTAAAAGATACTATGGTGGGATTTCCTGTTCCCTCTGGTCTTGACGATTCTATGTCATTAGCCATTCAGGTTGATCGGCGTTTGCGCGAACGCAAAGCTTCACGAGAGGTGTTGCCACCTGTTGAACAATTGTTTGAACCTATGCAATGTGATAGAGTTTTTTTCAGAGAGCAGCGTCAGGAGTTCAGAAGGCGTAATAAGTTGTTTTTTCTGTGGAGATGCCTCGCATATTATTTCTGTCTGTCCTAAACGAGAGAAACGCTTTGCACACACGTTTTCTGTTGGTGGTGTTCAACCTAAGTTTCTTCTGGCTATTACTCTGATCTGCTCCCTGTCCACATTTTCCGCCAAGGCTTTTGTGGATTCGGGAGCAGCCCTAAACCTAATGGACTTGGATTTTGCTAAACATTGTGGCTTTCCGATGACACCTCTGCAGACGCCTATCCCTGTGAGGGGGATTGATGCTACTCCTTTGGCTAAAAATAAACCTCAGTTTTGGACCCAGGTGGTAATGCGGGTCGCCCCAGACCATCAATAAAATTGCAGATTTTTGGTGTTGCATAATCTGCATGATACTATTGTTCTGGGGTTTCCCTGGTTACAAATTCATAATCCAGTTTTGGATTGGAAATCTGTGTCTGTGGTGAGTTGGGGTTGTCGGTGTGCCTTTAGTGAGGCTCCGGTGTTTTCCACCTCTCCTCAGTCACATGATGTTCCTGATTATTTGGCAGACTTTTATGATGTATTTAGTGAGAATGAGTCTGCGTCTCTGCCTCCTCATAGGAGTTATGACTGTGCAATTGAACTGAGCCCGGGGTGTAAATTTCCCAAGGGTCGGCTCTTCAATCTATCTGTACCCGAGCACGAGGCTATGCGATCCTATATTAAGGAGGCGTTGGAGAAGGGTCATATTAGACCATCCTCGTCACCCTTAGGTGCCGGGTTTTTTTTTGTAGCCAAAAAGGATGGATCATTAAGACCTTGTATTGATTATCGTGCCCTCAACAAAATTACTGTTAAATATCAGTATCCGTTACCCCTGATTTCTGATCTATTCTTCAGATTTAAAGGTGCTTGCTGGTTTACCAAGCTTGACCTCAGGGGGGCGTATAATCTTATTCGCATTAAGCATGGGGATGAATGGAAGACGGCGTTTAATACTCCGGAGGGACATTTTGACTACCTGGTGATGCCTTTTGGGCTCACTAATGCCCCTTCTGTCTTCCAGGGCTTCATGAACGATATTTTCCGAGATTTTGTCGATAAATTTTTGATTATCTATCTGGATGATATTTTGATCTTCTCCAAGGATTGGGATTCTCATGTGGAACATATTCGGACTGTGTTCCGGATCTTGAGGGAGAATTCCCTGTATGTCAAAGGATCTAAATGCCTTTTTGGAGTACAGAGGATTTCTTTTTTGGGATTTATTTTGTCCTCGTCAACTATTGAAATGGACCCGGCCAAGATACAGGCCATTTACGATTGGGTTCAGCCCACTTCTTTGAAGGCCCTCCAGAAGTTTTTGGGTTTTGCTAATTTTTATCGGAAATTTATAGCAAAATTTTCTAGTATTGCCAAGCCATGGACTGATTTGACTAAGAAGGGTGCTGATGTGTTAAATTGGTCTCCGGAGGCTGTTTCTTCCTTTCAGGAGCTGAAGCGAAGATTCACCTCCGCCCCGGTTTTGCGGCAACCTGATGTCTCACTTCCGTTCCAGGTAGAGGTGGATGCTTCTGAGATTGGTGCAGGAGCTGTTTTGTCCCAAAAGGATCCTGTAACATCTAAAATGAATCCCTGTGCTTTCTTTTCCCGAAAGTTTTCTCCATCTTAACGTAACTATGATGTGGGGAATCGGGAACTGTTGGCCATGAAATGGGCATTTGAGGAGTGGTGACATTGGTTGGAGGGAGCTAAGTATCAAGTCGTGGTCCTCACTGACCACAAGAATTTGATTTACCTAGAGTCGGCTAAGCGCTTGAACCCTAGACAGGCTAGGTGGGCCTTGTTTTTTACACGTTTTGATTTTGTGGTTTCTTTTCTTCCTGGAACTAAGAATGTCAAGGCAGACGCCCTCTCTAGGAGCTTCTTTGCTGATTCTCCTGTGGTGACCAAGCCTGCTACCATCTTAGGCGAAGGGGTAATTCTTTCTGCCATCTCGCCCGATTTGAGACGTGCTCTGGAAGAGTTCCAGGAGGACAAACCTGAGCATTGTCCCAGTGGAAAGTTGTATGTTCCTGACCAGTGGAAGAAGAGAGTGATGTCTGAAGTTCATTGCTCTGCTTTGGCTGGTCATCCAGGTATTTTTGGTACTAGAGATCTGGTGAGTCGGTCTTTTTGGTGGCCCTCCTTGTCTCGTGATGTCAGGAATTTTGTGCAGTCCTGTGGGACGTGCTCCCGGTCTATATCGTGTTCTCGCTCTAGTGGGTTGTTGATGCCTTTGCCTGTCCCCAAGAGGCCATGGACCCATATTTCAATGGATTTCATCTCTGATATGCCTGTCTCTCAAAGGATGACTGTTATTTGGGTGATTTGTGATAGGTTCTCTAAGATGGTTCATCTTGTACCACTCCCTAAGTTGCCGTCTTCCTCTGAGTTAGTGCCCCTGTTTTTACAACAGGTGGTTCGCTTGCACGGGATTCCTGAGAACATTGTATCTGACAGAGGAGTCCAGTTTGTGTCTAGATTTTGGAGAACTTTCTGTTCCAAGCTGTGAATTCAGGTGTCCTTCTCCTCTGCTTTTCACCCTCAGACCAATGGGCAGACAGAGAGAACAAACCAGACCTTGGAGTCATATATGAGTTGTTTTATTTCTGCTGATCAGGATGATTGGGTTTCATTTTTGCCCTTGGCCGAATTTGCTTTAAATAATAGAGCTAGTTCTGCCACTTTGATGTCACCTTTTTTTTGTAACTTTGGGTTTCATCCTCGATTTTCTTCAGGGCAGGTGGAGCCCTCTGCCTGCCCAGGTGTTGACACTGTGGTGGAGAGAATGCACCAGATCTGGGACCTAGTGGTGGATAAGTTATCTCTCTCCCAGGAAAAGGCCCAGCAGTTTTCCAACCGACATAGGACCATTGGTCCCCAGTTTAAGGTTGGTGATATGGTGTGGTTATCATCAAAAAATATTGCTATGAAGGTGGCTTCTCCTAAGTTTAAGCCTAGATTTATTGGACCTTACAAGATTTTGGTGATTATTAATCCGGTCTCTTTTCGTTTGGCTCTTCCTGTCACATTTAAAATCCATAATGTGTTCCATAGATTTTTGTTGAAGAGGTTTGTTGAACCTGTTGTTCCGGGGGTGGCACCTCCAGACCCTGTATTGGTTGAAGGTAACATGGAATATGAGGTAGAGAAAGTACTGGATTCCCGTCTGGCTAGACGGAGACTCCAGTATTTGGTTAAGTGGAAGGGTTATGGTCAGGAGGATAATTCCTGGGTCTCTGCCTCTGATATTCATGCCAAAAGATTGGTGCGTGCCTTTCATCGGGCTCACCCTGATCGCCCTGGTGGTGTGGTTGAGGGTTCGGTGACCCCTCCTCAAGGGGGAGGTACTGTTGTGAGTTCATTTTCCCCTTCACTACTGAGGCCCGAGGAACTCCCTCTTCTGGTAGGGAAAGGTAGTGAGCCTGATTGTCAGGCACCTGGGTCTGATGATGATGACTGGCTGAGTGGAGTTACTGACTGGATATAAGGCTGCCGACGCCCTTCTGCCCTGCGGGTGATTTCTCTATGGGATCCTTGGAGACCAGTCTGAATTCCTGCTCCTCTAAAGCTAAGTTTTCTGATCGGCCTTTTGCATTTGTGCTTAGACTTTGTTTTGCTTTGTTTTTCTGGATTTCTGCCATTCCCTGCTGGTGTGTGCTGAATTCCTTTAGCTCTGTCTTCTGAAAATACCTGAGTGCTGACTTAGTTTTTGAAGCCTAGCTGCTTCAGGGTCTTTTTCATATCAGCTTGTTGGCTTATGTCTTTGATAGGGTTTTGGCAGATTGCAGACAGCAACTTTCCTTTCCTGTTCTGTTTAGCTAGCTTGGGCCCCATCGTTTGCTCAGCCTATCTTTCTATCTGTGTGAGTGTTTTTTCATCTTGCTTCACCGTCATTATATGTCGGGGGCTGCCTTTTACTTTGGGGTCTGCTCTGGGGCAGTTTAGATTTCCTTTTCTGTCTTTAGGCTATTTAGCGCTCCGTCTGTGATCGAGGGGTCTAGGGCATCGTAGGAACCCCCCACGGCTACTGCTAGTTGTGTTGATAGGTTCAGGGGTCTGCAATCTGATAGTTGCCAACTTCTCTGGTTTTCTGGACGTAGCTTCTATTTTTGTGTCTGCCTCCTACGGTGACTCAATCATAACATTCCACCATATGCAGCTCTCGTCCAGCTCACCCTCCCAGACACTATGAGTAGGTCAAGAAAGTACTCAGTCTCTCATCTGCGTACACTGGGTTTGAACGCCCACATTGCCAAACTAATCTCGTTAGAGATGATGCCCTATCGGTTGGTGGAAAGCGCAGCTTTCCGCGAACTCATGGCCTATGCAGTACCACGCTATGACCTACCCAGTCGCCACTTCTTCTCTCTCAAAGCCATCCCAGCCCTCCACCATCATGTGAAAGACTGCATTGTCCATGCACTCAAGCAGTCAGTGAGTGGAAAGGTGCACCTCACAACTGATGCATGGTCCAGTCGGCATGGCCAGGGCCGTTACGTGTCCATCACTGCGCACTGGGTTAATGTGGTGGATGCAGGGTCCACAGGGGACAGCAGTGGTGGGACAGTGCTGCCTAGCCCAGGGTATAAGAAACAGTTGGCTGTAGGCGTTCGACCCTCCTCCTCCTCCTCCAGAAGCGAAAGCTCGTCCACAGAGCGCAGTCGTACGAGCACTCCATCTGCAGCTGCCACTGTTGCACACAAGGTGTCCCCCTATCGAGCAGCTAGTGGAAAGCGTCAGCAGGCTGTGTTGCAGATGATGTGTTTGGGCGACAGACACACCGCCGAGGTGCTGGCCGAGTACTTTCAGCGACAAACTGAGTCATGGCTGGGCAGTGTACATCTTGAGGCAGGCAAGGTAGTTAGTGATAACGGCCGTTATTTTGTGGCAGCCATAGTCCTTTCAAAACTCAGCCACATACCTTGCTTGGCTCACACCTTGAACCTGGTGGTGCAGTGCTTCCTCAATAATTATCCGGAGTTAACATCCCTGCTCCAGAAGGTGCGAAGACTGTGCGCGCACATCTGCCGGTCGCCTGTACACTCCATTCGTATGCAGAAGCTGCAGCGATTGCTCCACCTTCCCAAACACCACCTCATTATCGACATTGCAACAAGGTGGAGCTACACCCTGCACATGGTTGAGCGGCTGTGCGAGCAGAGGCAGGCCATAATGCATTTGTGGGAGGATACACGGCCAGGCACTTTGAGAGCAGACATGGAGTTGGCAGGTGTGCAGTGGTCAAAGCTGAAAGACCTCTGTAAAGTCCTTCAGTGTTTCGAGGAATGCACACGGCTGGTAAGCGCAAACGACGCCATCCTAAGCATGAGCATCCCACTTACGCGTCTGCTCATGCAAACTTTGACGCACCTTAAGGAGCAGGCGTCTGCAGCCAATGTTGACGAGGAGGAAGAGGTGGAGGGAATCCTTGATGACATTCAGCCATTGTCTGCTCAGGGACCTCTCCTGGACGAGGTGGAGGAAGAAGAGGAGGAGGAAGATGATGATGAGGATGATTACTTAGGGGAGGAGGATGCATCTCGTGGGGCAAGTGAAAATGTTGGCGTGGCAAGGTCTGGTACAGGGTTTGTGCGTGACTGGAGGGATGTGGATTTGCCAGAAAGTGCTCCTCCACCCAGCACTCGCAGTGCATCATTGACACCGGGAACATTGGCCCACATGTCAGATTATGCCTTGCAGATCCTAAAAAGGGACCCACGCATTGCCAAAATGATGAACGATGATGACTACTAGTTGGCCAGCATCCTGTATCTACGCTATAAAGGCAAATTACAAAACATCATTCCACAGGAGAACCTTGACCTAATATTGGCTACTAAACAAGCAACTCTGGTTAACCGGTTGGTTGAGGCATTCCCAGCACACAGCAGCGGTGATGGTTCTCACACGAGCTGTACGGGCCGGAGGCAGCTTGGCAGAGGTGTTCATGGTGCACACAGCAGAAGTGGCGTTGGAGACAGGGGTTTCATGACAATGTTGTGGACTGATTTTTCACGGACCGCTCACACAACTGTTAATACAGCATCGATGGAAAGTGACAGGAGACAGCAGTTGTCAACTATGGTTAACAACTACTTTTCCTCCCATATCGATGTTCTCCCGCACAGGTCATTCCCCTTTGACTATTGGGCCGCTAAACTGGACACCTGGCCTGAATTGGCACAATATGCCTTACAGGAGCTCGCTTGCCCAGCTGCAAGTTTGCTATCGGAAAGAGTCTTCAGTGCAGCTGGATCAATCCTGACAGAAAAAAGGACCTGTCTGTCAACCCAAAATGTGGATGATCTAACCTTCATTAAAATGAACCATGCATGGGTTTCCAAGGATTTTGTCCCACCTTCCCTTGATGACACATAGTTTGCCAGAAAAATGGCTTGCTTTGGTCCTCCTCCTATTCCGTGAACTTGACCTATTTCGCCTTTTGCAGCAGCTGAATGACCCACATCTACATATGCCACTTTGTAAACCTCCCTAAGTGGGCGACCCCCCCATGGACAGGGTCACCACCTAGCGCATAAAACCGTGCGAGTGCCGTTGCCCTGGAAAGGTGGGTAGGCCGACTCTTGGGCGCAGGCACTGGCATAGGGTCCCTCATAGTGCAATCAAATGTCTCTGACAGTGGTGGTGCACACCCGCCGTCAGACACACCGCCGTACTATGAGGGGCACAGTGCCAGTACCGACGCCTACGAGTGTGCCCCCCTTGCTTGGGCAGGGCCCCAGCATTTGCAATGTTTACCTCTCCCTGCTCCTCCGCTGTTTAGTCTGTGCTGTCAAATCCTTCACTGGGACTGCCACTACAAATTGATTGAACTGAAAGATGATGGTTAAGATGTAGCTATGCCCTGTCCTGCTGGCCGGGCTCTAGCTCCAGATGATCAGTGGCTTCCATTTCTTATGGACGTCAACTCACAATTACATGCAGTGGTGGTTTATCATCAGCTTTCACAGTTTTCCTACTCACAAACGTGTGACATTCCGGCGCACATTTCAAAATGTGCCCTCTCATGCCAATCAAATAGAATCGCCCACGGCCTGTGGCTTCTGTCTTTTGCACTCCAAAGTTACGTGACAGATCATGATAGCCAGTGAGCACCATGTTTACATCGCTCCCTGTGATAAAAATTGGATTGAGATGAGTAACAGTGATGGAATCCACGGAAGTGCGTTACAGCAAGACTTTATTCACAAAAAAATGTTTTCACTGTCTCAACACACAAATTAATTGAGGGTCAGCATCGCCTATGAGAATTGTGACGGAAGTTTTTCCCGTGAATAATAATTCCTAGATTTCTGCAATCAATAGCCTTTATGTCACTAATTGTATGCATCTCATTTCCTATTGCGGAGAGGCTGGACTGTATTACTGAGACAGAAATATATATGAAGATTTAAAAATAACACCAAAAGTATATAGTTGTGTATGCCTCAAATGCATTTCCTTTTTTCCACTTTTTAGATTGCTGTGTAATCCATACTGAGAACACGGAGATTTTACATGTTTAAACTATGCTATATATACCTGCTATCCAGTGATAAAGTACCCTTTCTCAACTTTGTACAATCTGGTCAAATCCATACTGGGCCTGAGAACATCTGAGTCTGCCTCCTGATCTATAGACATATATTTTTAATGTGTAAACTAGGCTACATATATACGTGTTATCTGGTGAAACTGTACCCTTTATCAACTTTCTACAATGTTGAATCCATACAGGGCCTGAGAACGGCTGCCGAGCTGTTAAGCAAGCTACAGCACCTGTGGTTTGGACACGTAATTTTTTCAGGAAAGACGGTTAGGCCTAACTCCGGAATTGCGGTTGACCTGAACTTACTGGGAAATCGTTCGCGGGGAATAATCTGAATCCCAGATCCCCATCACTAACGGAGTTCAGCAGGTTATCTGCACCTGTAAGCGACAAAAGCTGGTCCTTTCAGTGTAGCGTGCATGCAGCCCCGGACATGTACTGGAATGCTAGACCTGTTATTGCTCGATCTCACGTGCCACAGCCTCCCTCTAGTAAGCTTGACGCGTACCGCGGGGCCATGCCGGAGTCTCGGTCGTTAACGGAATAAAGCTGAGAAATCGCTAGCACAACTAAAAACGGACATACCACACCACACACAGAATCGACAAAGCTTGCAATCTGTCCATCTTTTCTGTAGCTTGTATGGTAGTGGTATCCCGGGTGCAGTCCAATTAAGCCACAGGCTCCACTCCTGGTGGTGCCCTTTTGGACATTCCTTTAAGGTTCAGCTTTGCAATAATACTGCCCCCGGAAACCAAAAACTTTGCCTTCAGGGACACTGTTTGAAGGTTCGTGGGAATAACGCCGCCCGATCAGCAGTCGGCATATGGGTCGCCCTCCCAGGGCTGTGGGGTACTCGGTACCGGGCCGGTGTCAGTGGGATGTGTCACAGCAGCGGTGACCCGGACGGTGGCCCTGGGCGCCCATGTAAATGGCGTGGTATAATGGTAAAGAGTTTATATAGATAGTTTGACGCCACCTGTGGTGTTCGGCAACATAGATGTTAGGCCGACACTGCATGCAGATCCTCTGGGAATGATGGTGCTGAGCAGCAAAGATGGTGAAGCTCCCCACAGGTGGAGCTGGAGTCCCAGGGAAGTGTAGATGTAGTGATGGGGGAAAGGCACAGGCAGTGTAGGTGCTGGTACCCAGATGTAGCGGTGCTGGAGTAACTGTAGGACACCAGAGCGTGCAGTTCCAAAGCTTTACTCACAGTCTGCAGGTTACACAGATGCCTGCCTCCGTGCTGAGTCCTCCGGGTCAGGACCTCTGCCAACCTCCGGGACCAGAATGGAAAGCTCCCTTCCAACACTCCGCCAACATGTACCTTACTGAACGTCTCCTTTCTAGCGCTTGTGGGGGAAGCACTCACAGGACCGTGGTTCACTGAAACGCCTCCTGTCTAACAGATGTTCCTCAGACTTTACTTATATGGCAGACAGCTGTAGCCTTTTCCTTCTGCCTCGCACACGTCGATGCTGGGGCCTCCGAGCCTTAGTTGGGTGCAGAGCATTTATAGCTGCTACTTCCCCCGGTTTCTGCTGCAGGAACGTCAGTGTCCCTACAAACTCGGAGACCGGAATCCGGACCATGCGCTCCAGCTAGGAGTGAGCCTTAACTCTGCTCATCCTCCAGCTCTCCTTCTCACGTCCACACACTTCCCCTTCCCTGCACAGAGTGCCCTAACTTACCTCCTCCCGACCACAGAGAGCAGCTCCTCAGCAGTCAGGTTCAGAGGTCTCCCTGCTGGCCTGGAGTGGGAAATGTGTTGTGTGTTGGTTTCACTGCTAGAGAGATCCTTCGTTGCTCCCAAGCTTGACAACACACTCCCTAGGAGGAAGGCAATGCCACAGTGGCGACCGTACTCTTGGGGACGCCACAAGTGCACTGAGGCCCAGCCACTGCTGGATGATGCTGCTGGTACATTGACACAGACCACTACATTCCCCTCGCACTCTACACAGCCAGAATCTGACCCAGAGGAAACTCAGGTTCCCCTTCCCGCATACTATACCACCTTACACGGTGACAAAGAGGAAGGTGCAGATGAAAGTGCAGGTTCCTTGAGCAGGTGGGGGGCATACTCATGGGCGATGGCACTGGCACAGGGCACCGCATAGTACGCAAAAGTGTCTCTGCCAGTGGGAGGGCCTAAGCAGCCAAGTGCAGTGAGATGGAAGATGGAGACGACAAGGAGTTCAGAGTAGTGCAGGGATTCCCTAGCAAGGAGACTTATGTAATTGTTTTCAATGTTGGGACAGCTATTTTTGGGGAGCACTATACTCTGGTGAATGATATATGGGGCCCACCATACACTGGAGCATTCCAAAGGTGGATATCAGACACTGGAGCAGCATTTACAGGGCCCATTATACACTAGAGCAGTAGAAATGGGGCCCATTATATATGGAGCATTATTTGGGCCCATAAGACAGTCGAGCTTCATCCATTGGGACCAACATATACTGTAGCATTATGTGGAGCTCATCATATACGGTTTGAAACATTATATGGGAATAATGATTCCGTATGGAGAAATATATGGGCCTCGTTACTCTGTATAGCGCACTAAGCGCTGGCCATAATACTGTATGGAGTTATATACTGTCCATTTTTGAAGGTATTGGAGAATTTAAAATGGTTATCAGTCATGAGATGTAAGAAGTGAAGTATTTTTCATTGTACTATACTGCTATTTCTCTGCCGTATCGGAGCATCATGAGTTGTGGTATGTGTTAAAGGGGCGCTCTTTGGCCCTGGGCCCACGAAAACCTGGAGCCAGCCCTCCCCCCCACAACTGTAGCCAAATAACCCCCATTTTTCAGTGCGTAACTAGTATTATGAAGTTAATTAAGGTTGACAAGCTTCAGTAACAAGAATTTATGCTTTTGGCATCCAAATGGGCACTGTTGGTGTGTTTCCTGTCCTCCTCTCACTGCCGACTTTAATTCTCCATTGACTTACATTGGGTTTCGTGTTTCGGTACGACCCCGACTTTTCCCTATAGTCGGGCGGTTTTGCTCGACCCAACTTTTGTAAAAGTCGGGTATCATGAAATGAAACTCGACCCTAAAAAACCAAAAGTCACTCAACACTACTGGTCACTATAGGGCCGCGGTATGGCCGACTACGTGTCCTTAATTATGATGTGTCACTTATCCGTCCTGACGTCCCTCGGTGTCCTGTACGGTGGTTCTTCGGCGTCGCAGCCGCTGGGCCCAGCCGCTGAGGATCTGGCGTAGTCTTCGGGCATGAGGGAGGGGCACAACAGGCCCTAGAAGAGTTCTTTGGAGGAGTGTCCACCAGCAGAGGCAGCGGGATACCGCCGGGGAGTGGGAGAGTGGAGGCCACAGCCCCCGGACAGGGGCGGGCAGCGGCGGCACTGAGTTGCGGTTGGTAGGCCACCGACGCAGCCAGCAGCTGCACTAGGGAACGCATGGCGGACGACGGCCCGGGCCCTGCTGTGGACTGGAGCGGGGCAGTGGTGACTGCAGGCGGCACTGGACAAGCTGCAGCCACGGTCGGGAGTGGAGCGGCTACAGCCGCGGGCAGCAGCGGGCAGGCCACAGCTGCAAGCTGGTGTGAGGCGGCGACAGCCGCGGGTGGCTGCGGGTAGGCCGCAGCCGCGAGCTGGAGTGAGGCAGTGACGGCCACTGGAGGCTGTGAGCAGGCCGAGGCTGCAGGCTGGATCAAGGCGGCAGCAGCTGCGGCTTGGTGTGAAGCGGCGGCCTTCTGTTGGTAAGCTCGGCGCCGTCTCCCTGCGGTCCACCGAGGGCCTCCCTCCTGTCTCTGTTCTCCTCTCTGGTTGTTGCTCATCATTCTGGCTCCCTGGCACTCCCACGGTCTCCTGCAACTTCTCTCCCGTTCTGCTGACTCACTCTGACTGGCGCTCCCTCCCCCTTTTATAAAGGCTCCTCCCCTAACCATCCTGGAAGTCTCAGTGTTCCGTCCCCTAACTCTGCTCCCCGGAAACCGACCTTCTAGGAACCTAGATGACTGTCCCCTTGGTTCTAGCCCGGACACTCGGCGGGGGTCCCTCCTCCTACATTCCCCCATCCTGTATGCTCGCCAGTCCTCGGGCAAGGGCTTTGGTAGGCTCGGGTTGGCCTTTTTAGACAATAGTTCTTGTTGCCATACGAACTGGTCCTGTTCGTAACGTTCGGGGGGGTTTGCCAGCTGCTGACCGCTCGGAGCGTCTCAGTTCGACTGCGGTGGAGCTTTCTCGGGTGGTGGAAGGTGGTGGGCTGGTTGATTCTGGTGGGCTAACTGGTCCTACTGGGATGTTATTTTTTGGAGGACCTGCTGGCACTGCGGGTAAGTTTTCCTCATCATCCAGGTCCCAGACTGTTGGTAGTGGTTTGGGGGCCTGAGGAGTAGGCACAGGTTGCATGGGGTCGATGGACATACAAGGCCGCAACATATTATGGTGCACAGTACGAGTGGGGAGTGTCCCGTCTTTTTCAAATTGTATCTCGTACACAGGCCCGTCGGAGCTTATTCGGTGCAATATTCGGTAAGGGCTTTCTTCTCACCGAGGTTCTAACTTAGTTGTAAATATCTCTGATTACTCCCTTTCTCCTTTAGAATTCAAAGTGCTAAACCTAGGACTCTCATTCTGTCCAACACCAAGATGGGATGCTTTCCAATTAGAGAAAGACCTACAACAATTTTACCGCAACATTAGATTAAAGGTACATTTTGATGATTCTTCAACAAGGGTAGCCAACAGTATAGCTCCAGATTCCAATCGGGTCGTTAGCCCCTCGATTACAATTGACACCTTAGGACTACGCAACCCAAGTAGCTTCATGCCTCCCAAAACCAATCATGCAGTTTAGACTTTTATAGACCTTCTTGACAGGGACATTAAACAGACCATCCATGACCAACGATTGGGCCTACTTCCCATCCGCCATAATTTATCACCTGTTGAAAAACAAGCTATCTCATCCTTGAGGGATAATCCAAACATCATTATAAAACCGGCAGACAAAGGAGGAGCAATCGTTGTCATTAATAAGAATCAATACGTGACCGAAATTCAGAGACAACTCTCGGATAACAGTACATACAGGAAAGTTCATACTGACCCGACATTCCAAATACGTAGGAAAATAGACCAAATTCTTGATAAACATATGCAGCTTAAGACCATAGATGCAAAGACTAGAACATTCCTGACAAACCAACATCCAATAACCCCGGTACTCTACACCCTCCCCAAAATCCACAAAAACCTACACAACCCTCCTGGACGTCCCATAGTAGCCTCCACGGACTCTATCCTCAATCCTTTATCCATTTTTCTAGAGAAAATATTAACTCCATTTACTCACACCACTAAATCTTTTATTTTGGACACAGGTGATTTCCTGAATAAGATTCGTTCCATTAATTCCGTTTCACCCAGCAGCATTCTCTGCACCTTTGATGTCAACAGTCTATACACATCAATAACACATGATAAAGGTATAGAGGCAGTCAGACTAACTCTCATTGAAGCTAATACTGCACCGGACACACAGGCTCTGTGTTTGGACCTTTTAAATATAGTCTTACGGGAAAACTTCTTCCGATTCCAGGATGATTTTTTCATCCAGACGTGCGGCACCGCGATGGGCTCTAATGTAGCCCCCGCGTACGCAAATCTTTACATGGATAAGTTTGAACGAGACTACATTTATCCCAATCCACTTTTCCAGGAATTTGCCACAGTGTGGTTTCGCTACATTGATGATGTTTTTTGCATATGGGGTGGGGACTCAACTAGCCTTTCTAAATTCTATGATACCATCAACAATGCCAGGCATGAGTTGAAATTTACAATGTCCCACAACCTGGAATCAATCAGTTTTTTGGATACTAGGGTCAAAAAAGACGCACAAGGAACACTGTCATCCGATCTTTACACTAAACCCACCGATTGCAATAATCTTCTTCTGTATGACAGTTGCCATCCAAGGTCCACCCGTAATAGTCTCCCACGATCACAGTTTAAAAGGATTACCAGGATTGTATCAGATCCTTCGACTAGAGACCTCAGATTACAAGAAATGTCTGATAGATTTGAATCTAGACATTATCCATCCACACTTCTGGCTTCTGAGATGACCAAAGCACGGACTGACCCCGACACCACCAGAACCACAACAATCAAATCACCCAGACTCCCATTCGTTCATGGTCACCACCCGTCCATGCAAAGAATACATAATCTCATCCACAAACATTGGCCTCTATTGACCAGATCCTATCCTAGGATTAACCTTTTTAAATCCCCACCATTGATGTGCCTGAGGAGACCTCAAAATCTTAAGGACAAGCTTGTCCGGGCTGACCTGGGTACCTCCAGTCACATCAATACGCATGCTCTAACAGGACAAAAAAGAACTGGTACATTCCCTTGCCTAAACTGCATGAGCTGTTCCAATATCATCAAAGCAATGAAATAGTCCACCCACGTTCTGGCAAATCCTATCCAATTAGGGATTACTTCACTTGTGAAACTAACTTCATCGTTTACATCATCAAATGCCCATGTGGTTTATTGTACGTGGGTGAAACCACCCAGGCAATTAGGGACAGAATATCCAGTCACAAGTCTACGATTAGATGCGGGAAAACATGGCTCCCACTTCCTGCCCATTTCAAGGAAGCCCGACACAACGTATCACAACTACGGTTACAAATTAATGAAAAAGTCCCTAGACCCAAAAGAGGTGGGAACCATGTTCGCCTTTTAAAGCAACGGGAGACATTCTGGATCTATACACTAGACACCTTACATCCGAGGGGTCTCAATCGAGAAATTGATTGGTTAATCTAATAATTTAAAAAAAAAAATTTTTTCTTCCTCTTTCCCTAGACCCATTGAGTGGTTGCCTTCTTGAGTCTCCCTTTTTACATCTAACCCAAGCGGTAAGATAATGAAACATAATGTGTTTTCGTTTTTTGTTTTTGTTTTTTCTTTTTCAAGTTTGCAAAAATTTTTTTTTTTTTTTGCTTCCCCCCCCCCCCTTTTTTTCCCTTCCTCTGTTTGAAGGCAGTTTACCTTACAATTTATTTTCACCTTTTCTTTGCAAATTTGTTTTTTTGATTTACCCTTCTTTATTTTTTAAAAAAAATTTTTTCCCCTTATATTTTGTTCCTTGCATGTATTTTTTATTTTTTATTTTTTCCTACATTTTCCCTTTTTTCCCCTTTTTTCTTTTTTCTTTTTTATTTATTATTTTTTATTTTCCATTTTTCTCTTTATTTTTATTTTTCCTTTTTTCCTAATTTTCATCATTCATTTGATTTGAGTTCATAACCTTCCCCATTCTCTTCCCTAGGTCTTATATTACTCTTTTTATTTCTTTTATTTTCTATGTTTGTTTAAGTTTGGACTCCTACGCAATTCAAATGCTATATGTCTATATATATGATTTGCAATAATACTGTTCGTTTATATCTGTTTCCATATGTCAACTGCCCAGCCTCTTTATTTATAGCACACTGCACCTCCCCCCCAGATGCGTGTGTCCCATTCAGAGCCACAGCACTCTCTGCGTGGCTTCATTAGGTTTTCTCTGACTGCGCTCTACTGCGCATGTGTGGACAGCCAGCGCCATCTTTTTGGTGGGGATCACTGTGAGACACTACGGCCGTGCTCCAATGCGCACGCGCCGGCGTCTGACGTCACTTCCGGTCACATGACCGGACCAGACAGGATATAAAGTACAGCCTGCGATTCAGCGTTCACTCACTGCTCTGGCACCACTGTGCAGACTTCATACTCCACTGAGCCACCAATAATTGTAAGTACTGTCCCATTGGGACCACTGCTGTACCACCAACCTGAATATGGTCCCTACCCAGGACCACCGCTGTATCACCAATTTGTATATGGTCCCAATCCAGGACCACCAATCCTGCCACATCCCTAATGTACCCCCTTTTTTCTTCATTTAGCTGTGGCATATTCACCAGTCCACCACCTCTTCAAGGAACAGGATTTAGCGGCAACTCTGGTATATTTCTTTGTTTTCCCTAAATAGAATATAGCTTTTGTCTGGACAGCTAGATACCTGGGCATATCTTTTTAGTCCCTCACGGTCTTTTTTGTATAAAACTAGCTACGCCACTTATGCTGGTTAAATCTGTTTTATCCATCCGTCCTCCAGACACCAAGTTCAATACTTGATCTATTTTCAATTTTTAATATTTTTTATTTTTTAGATTTTATTTGTAATTTTGTTTTTTTTTGTTTTTTTTTTTTCTTTTTCTTTTCTTTTCTTTTTTTCTTATTTTTATTTTTATTTTTTTATTTTTTTCTTTATTTATGTTACCCTAACGATATGTTCATCTATCCCTACTTACAGAATATGCTATCAACTCATTTATGCCTAGCAGTGACACTATCGATTTGGTGAAAACAGACCCTACATTCAATTGAAAAGGGTATGACCATGCTCCTTCATGTTTCTTATCTACCGCGTTATCTCTCATTCTCACGTGTTTGATGTCTCCACATCCTCCCAAATAATTCTAGTGCTTATATTCCATGCTCTCTGGATACTATGTGTATATATTTTGTATAAAGTGTACAATTTTTGATATATATTTTTATGTATGTATTTTATTACAGCGACTTTGTGATAAAGGCCGATGTGGCCGAAACGTCGTTTGATGTCGCTTCCTCACTGTCAAGCAATAAATTTACTTCACATTAAGTACAATCAGCGTGTGCAGTGACTGTATATTGTTTATGCGGCTTGGTGTGAAGCGGCGGCCTTCTGTTGGTAAGCTCGGCGCTGTCTCCCTGCGGTCCACCGAGGGCCTCCCTCCTGTCTCTGTTCTCCTCTCTGGTTGTTGCTCATCATTCTGGCTCCCTGGCACTCCCACGGTCTCCTGCAACTTCTTTCCCGTTCTGCTGACTCACTCTGACTGGCGCTCCCTCCCCCTTTTATAAAGGCTCCTCCCCTAACCATCATGGAAGTCTCAGTGTTCCGTCCCCTAACTCTGCTCCCCGGAAACCGACCTTCTAGGAACCTAGATGACTGTCCCCTTGGTTCTAGCCCGGACACTCGGCGGGGGTCCCTCCTCCTACACTCCCCCATCCTGTATGCTCGCCAGTCCTCGGGCAAGAGCTTTGGTAGGCTCGGGTTGGCCTTTTTAGACAATAGTTCTTGTTGCCATTCGAACTGGTCCTGTTCGTAACATTCGGGGGGTTTGCCAGCTGTTGACCGCTCAGAGCGTCTCAGTTCGACTGGGGTGGAGCTTTCTCTGGTGGTGGAAGGTGGTGGGCTGGTTGATTCTGGCGGGCTAACTGGTCCTACTGGGATGTTAATTTTTGGAGGACCTGCTGGCACTGCGGGTAAGTTTTCCTCATCATCCAGGTCCCAGACTGTTGGTAGTGGTTCGGGGGCCTGAGGAGTAGGCACAGGTTGCATGGGGTCGATGGACGTACAAGGCCGCAACATATTATGGTGCACAGTACGAGTGGGGAGTGTCCCGTCTTTTTCAGATTGTATCTCGTACACAGGCCCGTCGGAGCTTATTCGGTGCAATATTCGGTAAGGGCTTTCTTCTCACCGAGGTTCTAACTTGTTCTGGGGACGCTGGTCTAGTACGAGTACGCGATCGCCAGTCTGGAGGTTAGTGGGCGGAGGTAGAGTCCCCTCTAGTGTTCCAGGTCCTGGAGTTTTGTATGGATGATTTGATGGAGAGTTTGTAGCCGATGTCGATGATTTCGGACCCATGATGACACCCCGGTCCAGGGTTGAGGTTCCTCCGGTTTCAGTTCTACCACCGTGTTCTCTTTGCCTTCTCGCCCAAAGAGCAGTGAGTAGGGGTTATAGCCGGTAACCCGGTGCACCCGGTTGTTATAGACCCATATGTTATGAGCTCATTTTCTCGTTCACCTTTGATGTCCGATGAACTCCCTCTGCTGGTGAAAGGAGGTGGTGAAACTGATTTGGATGGGAGAAACCTGTCACCTGAACAGGTGGATTGTGATTGGACATCCGGAATCTCTGAGTGAATATAAGGCAGCCGACGCTCTGGAGGGTTGCTTGTGATTTCTCTGCTCTGAGCTCTGGCCTCCAGTTCAGTTCCTGTCTTCTAAAGCTAAGTTTTTGCTTTGTTATTGTTCCATGAGATTTTGTCTGATTTGCTTAGTTTTGTGTTCAGCCAGCCCCGGCTGTTGCTTTGCTGAATTTCCATTTTTTGTCCCTGATCGGTTAATACTCTTTTGCTCTGTCTTCAGAATATATCGGAGTGCTGATATAGGGATTTTGAAGTCTAGTGACTTCAGAGCTATCTTTCCTATCAGACGTGTTGGGACATTTTTGGTAGGGTTTTTGCGGATTGCATCCAGCATCTTTTCTGTCCTTTCCTATCTAGTTAGTTGGGCCCCATCATTTGCTCTGCCTGTCTTTCTGTCTGTGTTTGTGTTTTCATCTGTTTTCACCGTCAATACATGTTGGGGGCTGTCTATTGCTTTGGGGTCTGCTCTGGCGCAGTTTAGATTTCCCCTTTCTTTAGGCTTATTTAGTTCTCCGGCAGTGACGAGGTGTCTAGGACCACCGTAGGAATGCTCCATGGCTACTGTTAGTTGTTGTGAATAGGATCAGGGGTCTGCAACCCGCTAGCTACCAACCTCTCCGGCTTTCTGGACTTAGCTTGTATTTTTGTTTTTTTTCCTCCTCCGGTGACTCATTCATAACACCCATACTAGTTCAGGGACATACTCAGACCAGCGGGTCTTCCGGTCACTCTCCAGGGTACGTAACATTTGAATTAGCGTCCGATTGGATTGTTCGCAGGCTCCGTTGCCCTGCGGGTGGTATGGCGTGTTCCGGGATTTACTGATACCATAGAGACGATGCAGTTCCTCCATGACTTTTCCCAGGAAGCACGCCCCTTGTCTGAATGTATCCATTGAGGGCAGCCGTACACTTGGATAAAGTTTTTACAGATTGCATAGGCCGCCGACTCCGCAGTTTGATCTCGGGTGGGGGTTACCACAGCAAATTTGGTGAAATGATCCACCATGAAGAGACAATGCTCATACCCTTGGGATGTGGGACCAATGGTCAAATAGTCCACTTTCGAAAGCTCAAGGGGTGCTGACGTCACTATCGTTTTTACCGGGGTCCGTTGTGCGGGTGGTTTAGCTAGCTCGCAGAGGCGGCAGGCCCGACAAGTTTCTTCCACAACAGCGTGCAAGCGCGGCTGGTAAAATATCTGCTACAACCATTATAAGGTCTTTTGAGCCCCGAAATGAGCCCCTTTTTCGTGGGCTTCACGAGCCAGTTCACGGAGTTGGGCCCCGGGCACGACTACCTGCCACGTTGTTGCCGACATCGCCCCTAATACTGTCTTACGGTATAACAGTCCTTTCTTGACAACTAGTTTCTCCCATTGGCGTAACATCAGCAACATATCCTGAGTCAAGGTCTGTCTTTCGGAGTCGCTTGGTAGCCTGCTGGTGGTCACCCATCAGCGTAGGAGCCCGATTTCTTCATCTTCTTGCTGCTGCTGTATCCATCTGTCACGTGATTGTTCCAGCATACCCCTTGGGGGCCTTAGATGGAATGCTTCCTGTGTGGTAGCTGCAAGAACGGTGGCGGTGAAGGCAAATGGCGTCTCTTCTTCTAATTCGTCGTCTCGATTATTCCCTGGAGTGGTATGTCGGATCCTGGAGAGGGCGTCAGCGTGTACTTTTTCTGCCCTATCGCTGCTCCATAGCTCCCAGTTTGGCATTTTCCAGGTGGGCCAGCGGGTTGTTGTTGGTCCGCACCACCACTTCGGAACCCGCCAGGTACTCTGCGAACCGCTCCATCATGGCCCATACTACCGCGAGGAGCTCGAGCTTAAAGGAGCTGTAATTGTCAGGGTTACGTTCGGAGTCATGAAGTGATCTGCTACCATAGGCGATTACTCTCTCCCAGCCATCTTGAACTTGTGACAATACAGCCCCTAGTCCGTGGAGGCTCCCGTCGGTGTGCAGTATGAACGGTTGCAAGAAATCTGCATAAGCTATCACCGTGGCACCCGAGAGTGCAACCTTAAGGTCTTGGAAGGCTTCCTCATGCGGTTTTTGCCACTGGATTTTCCATCCATTCGCCCCAGCAGGAGCCCCCTTTAGCAGGTCCTGCAGGGCTCGGGCTCGGCGTGCAAAATTCTATACGAAACTACGGTAGTGTCCGGCCAACCCCAGGAAGGCCCGCACATCTTTCACCGTCTCGGGGGTAGGCCATCCCTGGATGGCGGCAACCTTTTCCAGGGACAATCTAACACCCTCGGCAGAGACGATATGCCCCAGATATTCGATCTGAGTGCAAAACAGGTGGAATTTCTGGGGTTTTACCTTCAACCCGTACTTCTGCAGCCAGCCGAGCACCTGCCCCAACCGCCTCAGGTGGTCCTCAAACGTGGCAGCATAGATGATGATATCGTCCAGATATATCAGCGTGGCCTCGAAGTTGAGATCTCCCAGACACCGTTCCATCAGCCGGTGAAAGGTCCCCGGGGCGTTGGCTAGCATCCGATTGAACTCGAACAGTCCCATAGTAACATAGTAACATAGTAACATAGTTATTAAGGTTGAAGGGAGACTTTAAGTCCATCTAGTTCAACCCATATCCTATCCTAACTTGCCCTAACATGTTGATCCAGAGGAAGGCAAAAAAAAACCCATGTGGCAACAGTAAGCTTCACATTGGGGAAAAAAATTCCTTCCCGACTCCACATACGGCAATCAGACTAGCTCCCTTTATCAATGCAATATTAAGGAGACTAGTGTATATACCCTGTAATATTATACATTTCAAGAAAGGCATCCAGTCCCTTCTTAAATTTTAGTAGTGAATCACTCATTACAACATCATATGGCAGAGAGTTCCATAGTCTCACTGCTCTTACAGTAAAGAATCCGCGTCTGTGAGTATGCTTAAACCTTCTTTCCTCCAGACGTAGAGGATGCCCCCATGTCCCCGTCACAAGTCTAAGAGTAAAGGAAGGATGAACGCCGTCTTGGCCCTGTCTTCCTCTGACATCAGCACCTGCCAGTACCCACTGGCCAGATCTAAAGTCGAGAAGTACGTTGCCTTCCCCAAGGCAAACAGGGACTCTTCTATGCGGGGCAGCGGATATGAGTCTTTGATGGTGCAGCTGTTCAGTTTCCGATGGTCCACACAGAACCGTAGGGTGCCATCCTTTTTGTGAACCAACACGATGGGAGCTGCCCAGGGGCTCTGGCTTTCTCGTATGACTCCCTTCTGCAGCATTTGGCCCAGTAAAGTTTTCACCTCCTGGTATAGCTGTGGAGGTATCGTTGCCGATATCGTTCCCGGATGGGAGCCGTTCCTGCCGTGGGAATTCCATGCGTGATGGCTGTGGTGCATCCAAAATCATCCTCGTGGCTAGCGAATACCTCGTGGTACTGTCCCAGTAGTATCTCTATCTGGAGAAGTTGAGCTGGAGTCAGGCCAGAGAGTTCGGCCCACATTCTTTCCAGGATGTTTCGACCCTTTTCCTGGGTCGAGGACTCAGCAGTCTGCAGAGTTTGAATAGTCACTGCCCAAGGGTCCTCGGGTTGCCCCTTGAATTGGACCGCAGGGGCTGGCAGCACCTCTTCCAAGGGCCTCACCAGCTTGGCCATTTCAGCCCAGGGCTTTAAGACAATGTTTTGGTCTTCTAAGTTGACGCAGTGCACCAGGATGGTCCCTCTCCGCACAGTGGTCAAGGAGCAGGCTACCAGTATGCTAGGGTGCAGGCGTACCGAGTAGCACGACTCCACCTGCATTTCTACGCCCACCAGAGGCACCGAGGCCCGGATAGTCAGGGCCACTACTGTCTGCCCTGGGGGCAGCACAAGCGGGGGAGCCACTGACACGATGACTTTGCCCAGTGCCTCGCCCTCCTGGCTGTCCTGGAGAAGTCGCGCCTCCTGCACCAACTGCTGGAAGACCTGCCCTTGGGGCATGCGGGAACTCCACTGGTGCAGGGTCTCTTGCGTGGGGTCATTGAGAAGTACATTGCCAAACTCCCGCAGTATGTTCATACCAAGGATGACCGGATGTTTGTTATTGGTTTCCCCTTTGCTCAGAATCACCCCCGGTGGCTGAGGGATTTGCCACACAGCTGCGAGCTGGAGTGAGGCGGCGACGGCCGCTGAAGGCTTCGAGCAGGCCGCGGCTGCAGGCTGAAGCAAGGCGGCAGCGGCCGCGGGTTGGTGTGAAGCGGCGGCCTTCTGTCGGTAAGCTCGGCGCCGTCTCCCTGCAGTCCATCGAGGGCCGCCCTCCTGTCTCTGTCCTCCTCTCTGGTTGCTGCTCGTCATTTTGGCTCCCGGGCACTCCCACAGTCTCCTGCTCCTTCTCTCCCATTCTTCTGATTCACTCTGACTGGCGCTCCCTCCCCCTTTTATAGAGGCTCCTCCCCCAACCATCCTGGAAGTCTCAGCGGTCCGTCCCCTGACTCTGCTCCTCCGAAACCGACCTTCTAGGAACCTAGATGACGGTCCCCCTGGTTCCGGCCCGGACACTCGGCGGGGGTCCCTCTTCCTACACCTGTATTAGGTGGATTTATTCAAAGCATCCAAAATATCAACATCTCGATCCAAAAAGAACCACTCCCTCTAAATCTATGTATATGTGCATGTACTACAGTATCAGTGTGTTAATATACTCACCTACCAACGGAGTAGCTACCAATAACGTAATGGTGATCTCCCGTTATGACTAGATTTAGTCTCAAGTTCTCTAATTTTTACTGGAAGAGAAAAGCACAGCTGCAGTGCTATTTTTCTCCTTTAAAGTCAACTGGCTTTTTCAGAAAACCCGTTTTGCCTGCATATATAGGGCTAATCTGCAGATATATAGTGTTACAGTGCTGCCTGGCCGACTTACTGAAAGCATGACGACCAGGAAAAAATTTAAAAAAATTTCAGTCAAGGGATGGTGCAGGAAGCAGATACAGTCCTCACTCAGAGCGCCACTCACTATACTATAAGCTGTGGCTTAAGCGTGTCTGAGCACTTTGATTGACAGCTCATTCTGCACTGATGTGTCGCAGAGACAGCTGTCAATCAAAGTGCTACAGCATGCATACAGTATAGTTAGCGCTGACTGTAGCCACTTTGGCAACACTCCTGCAACTGAAAGACAGTGGCTCCTGGGAGGTAATAAGTTTATTTTCTCCCAGTATTCACACTTTCAATAAGCTGGCAGCATTGTAACACTACTTACATGCATATGAACCATGTACTGTATTTGCCAGTTAAATAGCATTTTTCCTTTAAAAAGATGGATCACCATAGGGTTAGGCTTAGGGCTAGGTTAACCCTAACCTATTAGATACATTATTGTCAGTGGGGTCCATCAGGCACCATTTGAGTTCATCGTGGGATGAATTTTTTCCTTACTTCTTTCTATTTTTCCATTCCTTTAACAGAATGGGTCTTCAACTATTTAGAGAGATTACATCATTATAACAATCTGATGTAACACAGTTTATTTATTAACTTTGTTAACCCTGGTTTATTGTCCCCCCAGTACACAGGAATTCTTTTATACTTAATCTGGACTAAATTAAAAAAAAAGTTCCCAAAGCTTCATTTTCTAAGGAAGATAAAAGGTTAATTGAAATTGAATATTGAACTGTGGAGACACGGGGATCAGTGGTTGCTCTCATCCGTTGGCCTGGCTTTCTTTAGAAGGACCGCATGGACCAGGGCTCATTCCACTGAACGCTCGTTCCCCTTTACTGTGGGGAGAACACTACTCAGACAACACAGGGTGAGGGTAAAACAGTGTGGCAATACTTTATTGAAGCCTTGGGGTTCGTAATGGAGAGGCGTCTATCAGACACCCCCATTACTAACCCAGTAATCAAATCTAAAAACACACACATAAAAATAGGTTACTTGAAAAACATTCCCCCGACACGTTCCCTGGTTCACTAATTTATAAAAAAAAGGCATGCAGGTCCACCGTAGTCCACGAAATCTGAAGTAGTCCACAAATAAATACCAGAAAAACATAACAAGACAATATCCCTCGTTCACCAATTTATTCCAAAACAATGTCTCAACGCAGGTCCGACATAGGCCAGAATTCCCCAAATCCAACCCCGGTGTTTACAAGGTTTGTCAATAGTCTGCACATAGAAATCACTGCCCCTTTCATCTCGGGAGTTAATATTAAATAGCTTACCTTTGGTTAAGGGCTCGCTCACACTTGGGTAGAAAAAATCAGTGCCAGCCTCAACCCGAAAAGTAGAACGAGTGAAATCCATATGGTATCCATGCAGTGCAATGCGAGTGTGCAATTTTTTTTTCTCGCATTGCATCCGTACCCTATCTATATGCAATGCAATATTAAACCTGCGTCTGTGGCGCCCCTGAGGCTCAGTCGCCACAGAGGTACTGCACCTCCTCCTGAGGTGTGGTACCCCACCATCCAGGTAAGGTGGAAACTCCTGACCACGCTCCAACACCTGCACCCCACACCACAAAGTAGTGTAGCAAAGCACTTTCGGCGGCTCCCTGCTTGGAGTATAGCAAAGCACCCATTGGTGGCTACCTCCTTGGAACACGAAACGTGCTGGGAGGTGGGTGGAGTTAGTTTACATTACAAGGAGCGGGAAGAGTTTAGGAGTCAGTAGTCAGTTGGTTAGAGAGCTGGAGTGAAGAAGATCCCCGGAGAGGGGGATAGATGGATGGAAGTGCTGCAGCAGATCCCAGTGACCTGGGTCTGCTGGCATGGGAAAGGAAGAGAGAGAGCAACATAGACTGAAAGCCTGATTCTCCATAGAAGGAAAGATTAGTACGGAACGTGAGGAGTAAAAGAGAACAGAGGACGAGGGTTAGAAGAGAACCCTTCCTAGAAGTTCTAAGCGCAAGGCCGGGGCCCGGTCCCCGAGGTTGCACGGATACTAATGGTCCTGCAGCAGACACCGGAGGAATAGAAGTAGTGACCACTATATTCCCACACAAGACTTGGGGGCACAAGAGCAACTGGATAGTGAGCCGGGACTTAGTAGAAAGGAGTCCCCGAAGCTGGCTACAGCTGTCTGCCGTACAAGTAGAGTTCATAGGAACATCGGACAGGAGGAACTCCAGTGTAACTCAGTACTAGGAGTACTTCACTCAAAGGTGCTATAAGGAGACATTCAGAAAGACACATGTTGGCGGAGTGTTGGAAAGGAGTAATCCATCTGGCCTGGAGGTTGACTGAGTCCCAGACCCGGAGGACACGGCACGGAGGCAGGCACCTGTTTGTACACGGACTGTGAGTAAAGCTTTGGAACTACATGCCCTGGTGTCCTCCACTTATTCCTGCGCCAACCTGCTCAGCACTGCTGCATCCCTTGCGCCAGACACTACACCATCTACGTGTCACTTCACTTACTCTGCCCTGGGACTACAGCCCTGCCTGTGGAGGGCTATAACATCACTGCTGCACCACACCATCTGTCCCAGAAGATCTGTCTGCAGCGTCAGCTTACATCTCCATTGCCGAACACCACAGGTGGCGTCACGAATCACTTATGAACTTTCACCACCACAAGCACACTGAAACAACCCCCTTTTATAATGGGCGCCCAGGGCCACGAGCCGGGTCACAGCTGCTGTGACATCTCATCATAAACATTTATCCTCTAAAATGATACTTTAGTTAGTTAAAAAGACCAACCAATTGGTCATGCACCAAAAAATACCAAGGTGACAAAAGAAATCAAAAAGCAAAATTTAACCAACACAGTGTCCAAGCTAAAAAACCCCCTTAAGGGAACAACTAGGAATCCCTACTTGATATCCTGAGCTTTCACCTGCCTGGCCGCGGAGGTTGGCACCCTAGGGGGGGACGTTGTGGCGCCCCCGCTCAACGGTGGCTATCCTTAGGGGCCCTGATGTACCCTTCAGCCACTAAGGATACCCTCTACCCAATATTAAAGGGACCCCTAGTCCTCGACAGATGTGATACTGCTCTAAAGGGGACCCTAGATCACTTATAAAGTTAAAATCAAAAGAACACATACAATGTACGTATAGTATCAGATGGCATCATGGGTATACTAAGTCCCCTCAAAGAATATCAATATATAATATTTAGGGGAGTTGGAAGTTTCGCCCCCAGCAGTTCGCCCCCAGCATTTCGCCCCCAGCAGTTCGCCCCCAGCAGTTCGCCCCCAGGTACACTTCGCCCCCGAACATTTCGCCCCCAGCATTTCGCCCCCAGGTTGTTTCGCCCCCGCACATTTCGCCCCCGCACATTTCGCCCCCAAGCAGTTCGCCCCCGCACATTTTGCCCCCGCACATTTCGCCCCCAGCAGTTCGCCCCCGGATGTTTCGCCCCCGGATGTTTCGCCCCCAGCAGTTCGCCCCCGGATGTTTCGCCCCCGGATGTTTCGCCCCCGGATGTTTCGCCCCCGGATGTTTCACCCCCAGCAGTTCGCCCCCGGATGTTTCGCCCCCAGCAGTTCGCCCCCGGATGTTTCACCCCCAGCAGTTCGCCCCCGAATGTTTCGCCCCCAGCAGTTCGCCCCCGGATGTTTCGCCCCCAGCAGTTTGCCCCCAGCAGTTCGCCCCCGGATGTTTCGCCCCCAGCAGTTCGCCCCCGCATGTTTCGCCCTCAGCAGTTCGCCCCCGCATGTTTCGCCCTCAGCAGTTCGCCCCCGGATGTTTCGCCCCCAGCAGTTCGCCCCCGCATGTTTTGCCCTCAGCAGTTCGCCCCCGGATGTTTCGCCCCCAGCAGTTCGCCCCCAGCAGTTCGCCCCCGGATGTTTCGCCCCCGGATGTTTCGCCCCGGGATGTTTCGCCCCCAGCAGTTTGCCCCCGGATGTTTCGCCCCCAGCAGTTCGCCCCTGGATGTTTCGCCCCCAGCAGTTCGCCCCCGGATGTTTCGCCCCCGGATGTTTCGCCCCCAGCAGTTCGCCTCCGGATGTTTCGCCCCCAGCAGTACGCCCCCGGATGTTTCGCCCCCAGCAGTTCGCCCCTGGATGTTTTGCCCCCAGCAGTTCGCCCCCGGATGTTTCGCCCCCAGCAGTTCGCCCCCAGCAGTTCACCCCCGGATGTTTCGCCCCCAGCAGTTCGCCCCCGGATGTTTTGCCCCCAGCAGTTCGCCTCCAGCAGTTCACCCCCGGATGTTTCGCCCCCAGCAGTTCGCCCCCAGCAGTTCGCCCCCAGCAGTTCGCCCCCGGATGTTTCGCCCCTGGATGTTTCACCCCCGGATGTTTCGCCCCCAGCAGTTCGCCCCCGGATGTTTCGCCCCCAGCAGTTCGCCCCCGCATGTTTTGCCCTCAGCAGTTCGCCCCCGGATGTTTCGCCCCCAGCAGTTCGCCCCCAGCAGTTCGCCCCCGGATGTTTCGCCCCCGGATGTTTTGCCCCCAGCAGTTCGCCCCCAGCAGTTCGTCCCCGGATGTTTCGCCCCCAGCAGTTCGCCCCCGGATGTTTCGCCCCTGGATGTTTCGCCCCCAGCAGTTCGTCCCCGGATGTTTCGCCCCCAGCAGTTCGCCCCCGGATGTTTCACCCCCGGATGTTTCGCCCCGTCAGTTCGCCCCCAGCAGTTCATCCCTGGATGTTTTGCCTCTAGCAATTTGCTCCTGGATCTTTCGCATCCGGGAAAAACCTGCCTGAACTGAACATTGGCAGGTTTGCTTATCACTAATAATACACCATACGAGTCTAAGATATACAATTCTGATCAAATTAGTTTTTTTTATTCTCAAACTTTGTTTTCTAGATGAGTAATTTTACAAACAGACAGGAAAATAGTAGGATTTCATTGGTTACTAAGGAGGTCGTGCCCCCTTGGGAGCAGAACAGATCCTAGCTCCCTATGATACATTCAGGGCTGCTTGTTCACAGTCCTCTGCAAAGCTCCCCTTCACCCTCCGCTCATGTGCTCTGTCCTCGACAAGAGGAGGGCTCCCCCCTGCCTGTGTAAAGCCGTTACAGGACGGAACACATAGGGGGGGCTTTGCAGAGGGCTGTAAACCAGCAGCCCTTTATACATCATAGGGAATATATTGTTAGCTGCATGCTCCTGTGCAGCCACGCCCTCTAGAATCCATCCACAAGTACTGCTACTAAGGAGAAACAACCTCCTTAGCAACCACTGAAATCCTGCAGCACATGGAGCTTTAACTTGGATGAGACTTTTCACACAGAAGTGAAGCTGCTGGAAGGTCTCCTTTGGAAATGAATATCATGGGCACAGGTACTATAACATAACATGTTTTTTGCAGAGTTATACTTTAACTGTATATATCAAAACTGTTTTAACAAGAAACATAAAAAGGTATAGAGGGGAAGGATTAGAGAAAAAGAGAAAATACAAATTGCAGGTTATAATGCTTGAATTATTTTACAGCTAAAAACACTGCTCTCAAAACATACAATATGTGACCATGAACTAAAAGTCAAAGCTGTAGGCAATGCCTCTCAGATAATCCATCAAGCTTCTATTATCGAAATCTTGCACGATACGTTTAACCCTTGCTGACATTGCAGCATACTTTTTGTTTCTTGCAGCGATGGGATTTCCTGCTATTATCTGAATAATTTCAAAACTATGGAGCTCTTGCTGATGTTTCAGACAGTTAATGAACCGGTATATATTTTGGAAAAGAGTACCACATGTTTCTCGAAAGCTACGGTGCCATCCTTCGACATCATTATTTGTTCGCTGTTGATCATTCAATGTTCGTTCATACACATTCCAGAATTGAACTGGAAACAAAGGTGCTTGACGTCCTCTGCGATTCATTCGACCGATATAGCTGTCTTCAAAATAGTTGGCAATAGGTATTGCTTCTTGTGGAAAGTCAGGATCTTCCACCAATTCTTCAAATGATTGCACAACATTCTGTGGTGGTAGAAAGGCCAGGGCAGGTATCATGCGTATCCAACGGGCAAATTCATGGTCACCTTGGTATTGCATCTTGAGTCCTTCATTTTGAACTTTACGCCAAACCGACTGTGAAAGGTGGAAAAAGCAACCAGTCTTCACAAGGTTGGGGAATTCACTTTCAAATGCCTGTATTGCAGCTAGTTCAAAATCCAACATCAGGTTGTCTGGCTGCAGTCCAGGCTGCAAGTTCTTCAGCTCTTGCAGCAACCTCTGGTATGTAGAACGGCTCTTGTCTGTCAGCAAGGTGAACACTACAGGAACAACAAGGCCGCTGTGGACTACATGGATTGTGGAAAGTTGCTTAAAGAAGGCTGGTGTAGTGAAAAACATGCCATCAGCAAACCACTCTTTACTTTGTGCCAGTAGATGGAGATTGTCTCTTGTTCCAAATATCAACATACGGCTGTGTCCATTTCCTAATTTAAAATGAAAGTATTAGTAGAGGAAATAACAGAAAACGTGTAACAAGCAGCAGACAGAGTTTTGGGATAAATTCACAAAAAAAAATCCTAATCAGAAGACTCTGTTCATATCTCACATTAAATACTCACATTTTGCTCCAGATTTTCTGATTTCATAATAAAAAAACTGAAGCAAAATCTAGTGTGAAGGGGCTAACCAATAGTTTTTTACAACATATATTGTCCCAGTGGAAAATTATATATTTTTGTTTAAAATTAAAATTACTTCCAAACTTGAAATAGGGCACATTTTTAGGGTACCTTTAGACCCTTCAACTAGACGGCCGTTCAGCACGGCCGATCGCCACTATGCTGAACGGGCCGTCTAGTTGACAGCCGCATCCAGACGCGGCGTGCGGCTGGACGTCTGAATGAACGACTGGGCGGTCCGCCCGCCTGAATGGGGCATTCCATTCAGGCGGATGGGCACGCTAGCCGTCGGGTGGGCAGCGCGGACGTTCGTGACGTCCGCGCTGCCTATGCTGTCTCATTGAGAGGATTGTGCAGGACGCAAAAAACGCCAGTAAAATCACCAGTGTGCTTTTGGCCTTAGGCATAACTGAATGGTCCATTAGGCTGGGGTCATATGCAGCATTAATGTGTAAATCCCATCCACATGCTGATGAAAAAATTTTGTTTACAAAAAAAAACATGCAGTGCAGCATGTCAATGTATGCTGCCATTATACAAACAAAATTCCAGCCATTCAGACAAGGGGCTGAAATCCTGCACTAAAACCTGCACCTAAATCCATAGAGTTAAGTGAAGATTTTGATACAGAATTAGGGTACCACAATAGTGGCCACAATTGCAGGCACAAATAGATTCCTGTGGGATCTCCAATTGCTACCGCAATTACAGCCGCTGCGGAGATGCCGCTCCACAATCCCCTTCCGTCAGTGGGCACGAGGCCTCAGGCTTTATCCAGACAAGCTGGATTTACAGGCGTATTCCGTGCTGTGTTTCCTGCCTGAAACCCGCCCTTTCATGTCTATGGTGCGGGTTATGGGCGGATTCCGGCCGGGGCCGGAAAACGCCCCACCGGAAAATAGCTTCAAAGCTATTTTCCGGTGGATCCTGGAAGGAATGGGAATGGGCAAGAGGGAAACCTCCCGAAAAATGCCTGCAAACCACGCCAAATAGCAGGGCATGGCCACGCCCATAGCAGAGCTTGGCCACGTCCCCTATTTGCAGAAGCGTTTTGCCAAAGCGCTTGCAAAGTGCTTAAAAAGTGCTTGGAAGCAGCAGGCAAAACGCATCTGCAAATCATGGCGTATCTCACCTGAGCTCTGGAGTTCAGCCCGACCTGTCCACGGATCTGCAGGACTGAACTACGAGAGCCGAGGAATCAGCCGGCGATGGCAGTTCAGTCCGTGCATGCCGCAGACAGGCGAGGCTGAACTCCGGGGCAGCATCCAGGACAGGTATGGCCAGTACAATGCTGCATATTTGGAATTAGTGTTGGCCGGTCCAATCACTGAAGATCGTAATTTATTACGATTTTCAGGCTGATCGTAATTTTAAATTACGATCCGATTTGTAGCCAGATCATGATGATGATCTGAATTAGAAATCGGAATCCTCGGTAATCTGAAAACACTGTCCGGGCATACACTCCCGAACAGTGTGCGCATATATATATATATATACACACACACACACACACACACTATACAGGTGTACAGCGTGTGTGCATATTTAGCTTTAGTAAATGGCTCCAGGCTGCGCTGTTAAAAAATAAACAAACCCAGTTACTCACCTCTTTCTCCAGTGTCCAGTACTGGCTCCGGCTCCTAGCCCAGCAGTGCAGGGAATCCCGAAATCCAGGCGGCGCATCGCCGCCTCTGTGCCTGCCGTACTATAACTACAGTGGAGAGTGATCCCAGGACCGCTCACTAGACGGTCCTGGGAAAGCACCACATCACGTCACAGAACAGCCCGGCACATGTGCAGAGGTGGTGATGCACAACCCAGAATGCATAGCATTGGGATTTCGGAATTCCCTGCACCGCCCGAGACAGCGCTTGACACCGGAGAGAGAGTTGAATAACTGGGTTTGTTTATTTTTAAACAGCGCAGCTTGGGGCCATTATATATATGCAAGAAAGCTGGAAGAAGAGTGGCTCAACTGAGATTGTTGCTGAGGACTCAGTGTGCTGCTAGAGCAGGGGTTGGCTTCCGCCCGTACTTAACATGCATCCATGAAGAAAGACCTCCGCGCTCCTGAAGTCCTATACAAATCCTTTATTGCATTTCAAAGTTCCAAAAGTGCCAGACCACCATCACCCACCCACATATATGCATATATATACACACACACACTGTTCGGGCGTACAGTGTGCATATATGTGTATATATATATATATATATATATATATATCTACATCTAGCTCTGGAGATTGGATCTGAATTAATTCCAATCTTTCGGTATGATCAGCCCGATCTGATCCTATCTTTCCAGTGATCGGCCAACACTAGTTGGAATCAGTAGGCCTCACTACATTATATTACCCTCAAAGTTTCCCTTGAAGGCAAAAATCACATAGTATTTTATATCAGCACCTTATAGTGTAGCATTTTTCACATTTGTGCAAAATAAACTTTGCAATAATTATGCATAATGGAATTGTTTTAATACAATGTTAAATGGTTAAGTAGCTTACCAGAGTCATGCAGAAGGAACTGCTGCTGGACACCATCAATACTGATCTCCTGGAACTCGAGGGGGATAACAAGTTGATCAAGGGTTTGAGGTAACCTTGGGATATTGCCAAGTTGCCTTGCTAATCGTATTGTCCTCTTCAGTGATGCTTTCCTTGGGAGAAGTGCTGCAACATTAGAATGGGCTCCTGAAACGACGTCTGTGAGAATCTGTTGTGGTGTCTCCTGTGTTGTCCTTGCCCTGGTGAGTGCCTCATTAACAAGTCGGATTGCTTCAGGTCTTGCAGCTTGTGCTGCGTGATTGTGAAGATTGACTACTTTCACAACTTTGCCAGATTCTTCATTGGTCCAAACACGTCCCTTGCAAGTCGACCGTTTTTCACATACCCAGATGGAATGAACATCGTCAGCGGTTCGTTTGGAAAATAAGTAAATGTGATTCTCATGGACCAACTTGCTCCTTCCACGTTTGGACAGAACTG
Organism: Dendrobates tinctorius; assembly: GCF_039654945.1. Taxonomy (NCBI): domain Eukaryota; kingdom Metazoa; phylum Chordata; class Amphibia; order Anura; family Dendrobatidae; genus Dendrobates; species Dendrobates tinctorius. The sequence goes on from NW_027361912.1 coordinate 4,760,842, forward strand.
AATTCATAGTTGTAGAAAGTGAATTGCTGTGGAAGCTGACTGATTTTTTGTGGCAGTACACTTCTCTCTTTGTGGAGATTTCAGACACTGCTATATTCTGATGTACAGATGGAATAAAAGCTAGTCTAATGTAACTTGCAGGACATGTGACCATGCTACTTGTTACATCTGCAACAAAACTTGCAACAAAGCAGGTCAGTGCTGGGTCAGGTAAAAGTTCAAAATTGTTTAGATTTTAGGCCTCTTGCACACTGTAATTTTAGAGTGGTTTCACACTTGTGTTTGTGGCCGCCAGAGGTCGATCCGCTCTGGATCTGACATCCAGCTGACCCCAGGGCAATGCTGGCTGAATGCTGGCATTCCGCTTGCATTGCCCATAGAAGTGAACGGCTGGGTTCCGCGATCTGCAGACGCCCGTTCGCTTTCGTAATGCCGCATTCCGCTATCAGTGTCAGAACAAAAAGAAGAGCATTTTCTTCTTTTCGTTCCGCTGCAGGTTAGCGGAATGCGGCATTACAGGAGCGAACGGGCGGCCTGTAGTGCATATGTAGCGGAAGTGTGAAAGCACCCTTATTCTGCCACTGTTTTAGAACTCCAAAGCACGTGCTTTACTGGCATTTTTCAGAGCGCTTTTGTGAGCGCTCTCGGTAATGACCCATAAGATACAGGCTATTGATGAACGCTAAGTGCTCAAAAATAGCACCTGTAATAAAATAAAAAGAGCTGGCCGAAACAACACCTCGCTTTTCTAGCCATTGACTTATCTACTATATAATTGTCTAAGGGTCACTTTCGTCTTTCTGTCTGTAACGTTTTATTCGTATATTCATTGGTCGCGGCATCTGTCTGTCATGTAAATCCAAGTCGCTGATTGGTCGTGGCAAAACGCCCACGACCAATCAGCGACGGTCACAGTCTGCCATAAAAATGGCCGCTGCTTCACTGCCCTGTACTCACTGCTGACCGCTCACACAGGGTTAATGCCAGCGTTAACGGATCGCGGTGTACCACACTCCGTTAACGCTGCTATTAACCCTGTGTGACCAACTTTTCGCTATTGATGGTGCCTATGCAGCATCAATAGTGAAAAGATGTAATGTTAAAAATAATAATGATAAAAAAAAAGTTATTCTCACCCCCTCCAACGTCGCACTGTCCTCCGCGCCTCTCTCCAATGCACACCGTCCGGGACCTGCGATGATGTCACGGTCATGTGACCGCGACATCATCGCAGGTCCTACGCTCAGACCGGAAGCCACCGCCAGCACTGCAGAGAGGCGCGAGGACTTCAGGGCTCGTGGCTGAGGTGAGTATATCTTTATTATTTTTTTTAATCACGAATATAGTGCCCACATTCCTAGACTACGTGGACAGTGCAATATACTACGTGACCAGTGCAATATACTACGTTGGCTGGCCAATATACTATGTGCGCTGTGTAATTTACTATGTGCGCTGTGCAATTTACTACGTGGACTGTGCAATTTACTACGTGCGCTGTCCAAAATACTACGTCGGCTGTCCTATATACTACGTGGCCTGTACAATGTACTACGTGGACTGTCCAATATACTACATAACCTGTGCAACATACCACGTGGCTGTGCCTTCTAGAATACCCGATACATTAGAATCGGGACACCATGTAGTATATTCAAAATTGGCAATCTTCTTAGCGATTTTCCAGTGCTTAGCACTTGGGAAAGTGGCTACTGTGAAAGCGGTCTTAGGGCTAAAACACAAGGCCAAAATTCCCTGCCTAATTTGGGGCCGAAACATCTGGGGGCAAAAAGCAGGGGGCGAAACATCCAGGGGCGAACTGCTATGGGCGAACTGCTGGGGACAAAACATCCGGGGCGAACTGCTGGGGATTAAATATCCGGGGCGAACTGCTGGGGGCGAAACATCCGGGGGTGAAACATCCGGGGGCGAACTGCTGGGGGTGAAACATCCGGGGGCGAACTGCTGGGGGCGAACTGCTGGGGGCAAAACATCCGGGGGCGAACTGCTGGGGGCGAAACATCCGGGGGCGAACTGCTGGGGGTGAATCATCCGGGGGCGAAACATCGGGGGGCGAACTGCTGGGGGCGAAACATCCGGGGGCGAACTGCTGGGGGCGAAATATCCGGGTACGAACTGCTGGGGGCGAACTGCTGGGGGCGAAACATCCGGGGGCGAACTGCTGGGGGCGAAACATCCGGGGGCGAACTGCTGGGGGCAAAACATCCGGGGGCGAACTGCTGGGGGCGAAACATCCGGGGGAGAACTGCTGGGGGCGAAACATCCGGGGGAGAACTGCTGGGGGCGAAACATCCGGGGGCGAACTGCTGGGGATGAATCATCCGGGGGCGAAACATCCGGGGGCGAACTGCTGGGAGCGAAACATCCGGTGGCGAACTGCTGGGGGCGAAACATCCGGGTACGAACTGCTGGGGGCGAACTGCTGGGGGCGAAACATCTGGGGGTGAACTGCTGGAGGCGAACTGCTGGCGGCGAAACATCCGGGGGCGAACTGCTGGGGGCGAACTGCTGGGGGCGAAACATCCGGGGGCGAACTGCTGGGGGCGAAACATCCAGGGGCGAACTGCTGGGGGCGAAACATCCGGGGGCGAACTGCTGGGGGCGAAACATCCGGGGGCGAACTGCTGGGGGCGAAACATCCGGGGGCGAAACATCCGGGGGCGAACTGCTGGGGGCGAAACATCCGGGGGCGAACTGCTGGGGGCGAACTGCTGGGGGCGAACTGCTGGGGGCGAAACATCCGGGGGTGAACTGCTGGAGGCGAACTGCTGGGGGCAAAACATCCGGGGGCGAACTGCTGGGGGCGAAACATCCGGGGGTGAACTGCTGGGGGCGAACTGCTGGGGGCGAAACATCCGGGGGCGAACTGCTGGGGGCGAAACATCCAGGGGCGAACTGCTGGGGGCGAAACATCCGGGGGCGAACTGCTGGGGGCGAACTGCTGAGGGCGAAACATCCGGGGGCAAACTGCTGGGGGCGAAACATCCGGGGGCGAACTGCTGGGGGCGAAACATCCGGGGGCGAACTGCTGGGGGTGAATCATCCGGGGGCGAAACATCGGGGGGCGAACTGCTGGGGGCGAAACATCCGGGGGCGAACTGCTGGGGGCGAAATATCCGGGTACGAACTGCTGGGGGCGAACTGCTGGGGGCGAAACATCCGGGGGCGAACTGCTGGGGGCAAAACATCCGGGGGCGAACTGCTGGGGGCGAAACATCCGGGGGCGAACTGCTGGGGGCGAAACATCCGGGGGAGAACTGCTGGGGGCGAAACATCCGGGGGCGAACTGCTGGGGGTGAATCATCCGGGGGCGAAACATCCGGGGGCGAACTGCTGGGGGCGAAACATCCGGGGGCGAACTGCTGGGGGCGAAACATCCGGGTACGAACTGCTGGGGGCGAACTGTGGGGGCGAAACATCCGGGGGTGAACTGCTGGAGGCGAACTGCTGGGGGCGAAACATCCGGGGGCGAACTGCTGGGGGCGAAACATCCAGGGGTGAACTGCTGGGGGCGAACTGCTGGGGGCGAAACATCCGGGGGCGAACTGCTGGGGGCGAAACATCCAGGGGCGAACTGCTGGGGGCGAAACATCCGGGGGCGAACTGCTGGGGGCGAAACATCCGGGGGCGAACTGCTGGGGGCGAAACATCCGGGGGCGAACTGCTGGGGGCGAAACATCCGGGGGCGAAACATCCGGGGGCGAAACATCCGGGGGCGAACTGCTGGGGGCGAACTGCTGGGGGCGAACTGCTGGGGGCGAAACATCCGGGGGTGAACTGCTGGAGGCGAACTGCTGGGGGCAAAACATCCGGGGGCGAACTGCTGGGGGCGAAACATCCGGGGGTGAACTGCTGGGGGCGAACTGCTGGGGGCGAAACATCCGGGGGCGAACTGCTGGGGGCAAAACATCCAGGGGCGAACTGCTGGGGGCGAAACATCCGGGGGCGTACTGCTGGGGGCGAAACATCCGGAGGCGAACTGCTGGGGGCGAAACATCCGGGGGCGAAACATCCGGGGGCGAACTGCTGGGGGCGAAACATCCAGGGGCGAACTGCTGGGGGCGAAACATCCGGGGGCAAACTGCTGGGGGCGAAACATCCGGGGGCGAAACATCCGGGGGCGAACTGCTGGGGGCGAAACATCCGGGGGCGAACTGCTGGGGGCGAACTGCTGGGGGCGAACTGCTGGGGGCGAAACATCCGGGGGTGAACTGCTGGAGGCGAACTGCTGGGGGCAAAACATCCGGGGGCGAACTGCTGGGGGCGAAACATCCGGGGGTGAACTGCTGGGGGCGAACTGCTGGGGGCGAAACATCCGGGGGCGAACTGCTGGGGGCGAAACATCCAGGGGCGAACTGCTGGGGGCGAAACATCCGGGGGCGAACTGCTGGGGGCGAACTGCTGAGGGCGAAACATCCGGGGGCAAACTGCTGGGGGCGAAACATCCGGGGGCGAACTGCTGGGGGCGAAACATCCGGGGGCGAACTGCTGGGGGTGAATCATCCGGGGGCGAAACATCGGGGGGCGAACTGCTGGGGGCGAAACATCCGGGGGCGAACTGCTGGGGGCGAAATATCCGGGTACGAACTGCTGGGGGCGAACTGCTGGGGGCGAAACATCCGGGGGCGAACTGCTGGGGGCGAAACATCCGGGGGAGAACTGCTGGGGGCGAAACATCCGGGGGCGAACTGCTGGGGGTGAATCATCCGGGGGCGAAACATCCGGGGGCGAACTGCTGGGGGCGAAACATCCGGGGGCGAACTGCTGGGGGCGAAACATCCGGGTACGAACTGCTGGGGGCGAACTGTGGGGGCGAAACATCCGGGGGTGAACTGCTGGAGGCGAACTGCTGGGGGCGAAACATCCGGGGGCGAACTGCTGGGGGCGAAACATCCAGGGGTGAACTGCTGGGGGCGAACTGCTGGGGGCGAAACATCCGGGGGCGAACTGCTGGGGGCGAAACATCCAGGGGCGAACTGCTGGGGGCGAAACATCCGGGGGCGAACTGCTGGGGGCGAAACATCCGGGGGCGAACTGCTGGGGGCGAAACATCCGGGGGCGAACTGCTGGGGGCGAAACATCCGGGGGCGAAACATCCGGGGGCGAAACATCCGGGGGCGAACTGCTGGGGGCGAACTGCTGGGGGCGAACTGCTGGGGGCAAAACATCCGGGGGTGAACTGCTGGAGGCGAACTGCTGGGGGCAAAACATCCGGGGGCGAACTGCTGGGGGCGAAACATCCGGGGGTGAACTGCTGGGGGCGAACTGCTGGGGGCGAAACATCCGGGGGCGAACTGCTGGGGGCAAAACATCCAGGGGCGAACTGCTGGGGGCGAAACATCCGGGGGCGTACTGCTGGGGGCGAAACATCCGGAGGCGAACTGCTGGGGGCGAAACATCCGGGAGCGAAACATCCGGGGGCGAACTGCTGGGGGCGAAACATCCAGGGGCGAACTGCTGGGGGCGAAACATCCGGGGGCAAACTGCTGGGGGCGAAACATCCCGGGGCGAAACATCCGGGGGCGAAACATCCGGGGGCGAACTGCTGGGGGCGAAATGTGCGGGGGCGAAATGTGCGGGGGCGAAACAACCTGGGGGCGAAATGCTGGGGGCGAAATATTCGGGGGCGAAGTGTACCTGGGGGCGAACTGCTGGGGGCGAACTGCTGGGGGCGAAATGCTGGGGGCGAACTGCTGGGGGCGAAACTTCCTAAAACCAATATTTAGATGTCTTGGGGGATTCATAGATTATAAAGTGACAATAAGCTGGCAGTGCTCTGACCTTATAGTCATCAGATAATGTCATTCAACTGTGTCACCCGCCATCTATAATGGGTTAATTGCGCCTCAACGCGTTTCGCCAGTCATGGCTCATCAGGAGGCCAGATAGATGAGTATCATTTTCTGTTGTTCTGTGCTATTTATGTATTTGTGAGTAAGGCTGGCATAGATCGCTAATTATTGGAGCCATGTATTAGAACCATTGAGGCACTAGGGGAGTGCTGACATTATGGAGACATTTCAAGACATCACTATTGGAAATGATCTGAGCTTATGAAAATTACTGTTTGCATAAAGTTTATCTGATGACTATAAAGTCAGAGCACTGCCAGCTTATTGTCACTTTATAATCTATGAATCCCCCAAGACATCTAAATATTATATATTGATATTCTTTGAGGGGACTTAGTATACCCTTGATGCCATCTGATACTATACGTACATTGTATGTGTTCTTCTGATTTTAACTTTATAAGGGATCTAGGGTCCTCTTTAGAGCAGTATCACATCTGTCTAGGACTAGACGTCCTTTTAATATCGGGTAGAGGGTATCCTTAGTGGCTGCAGGGTACATCAGGGCCCCTAGGGATAGCCACCGTTGAGCGGGGGCGCCACAACATCCCCCCCTAGGGTGCCAACCTCCACGGCCAGGCAGGTGAAAGCTCAGGATATCAAGTAGGGATTCCTAGTCGTTCCCTTAAGGGGGTTTTTTAGCTTGGACACTGTGTTGGTTAAATTTTGCTTTTTGATTTCATTTGTCACTTTGGTATTTTTTGGTGCATGACCAATTGGTTGGTCTTTTTAACTAAATAAAGTATCATATTAGGGGATAAATGTCTATGATTATATTTCAGACCCTTGTATATACATATTGAGATTGCCGTGACATCTCCCATTGAAGCTCATCTGGCCCGGTACCGAGTACCCCACAGCCCTGGGTGTTAGAGCGTCCCACATCTAAATCCAGGATTGTGGGAAGACGGAGCGTGGGTTAATGTATGAGCTGGAGGAATAGGATGAGATGGTGGTAAGAGGGTTTTGGGAGGGGAACAAACCATTAGATGAGGCCCACAATATGGCCCACCTCTGCCATAATATTGCAACTCATGAGGCTGATGGCTGTCCCAACGGTGATGAAAGAGGCCAACATTGCGCCCACGACTGAAGGGGGCAGGTACTCTTCTCCCACCAACTGATGGGACACTCTGATGTCCTGACTGGTCATCTGGTGTATTGTGTGGGAGCTGGTGGTGGTGCTGCTGGATTACCTCCTTCCAGTCACTGCTCCTGAGGCAGAGGCATGCGAAGGTGGTTCTGGTCTGAAAGCTACCACCTTTCAAGGAATTTTTAAACCACTTAGGGGTCATTTGGTACAGTAGAAGCAGGCACCACAATTTTGAGGACAGACCTAGCTCGCAGCTTGACTGTCCTGGGAATGTCCCACATAAAACTTGCCCGGCTGCAGCCAAATTCCATCTTCTGTATCCATGTGCAGGGGGAATGATGTAGTGGTAAATGGGGTCACCTTGAAGGTGTGCCCAAAGGCAGCGTAGATGCGCTGCTCTGAACTTTGGAATTCTTCCTGTGGCTGGTCACCTTCTACCGGTGGTGTAGTTCCTTTTTGTGAACACTTTTGACCTGGCTTCTGAGTTTGGGCTCCCTCTGATGGTTGCTGATGGTAATGGAGCTGATCTGGCTGACAGAAGTCAATTACCTGAGGATGATGATTGGAGGTGAGGTGTTACCGACTGGAGAGATTTAAGTGAGCATCCTTCCCTCAGTTGTTACCAGTGATTTGGTCTGCTTCCTGAGCATTTTGGAAGTCTGCTTGCCTCCTGCTCTATCCTGCATCTTTCAGATAAGTTTTTGTCTTCTTGAATCCTTTTTGCATTTTGATTCATTTTGCTTTTCTCTGATTTTTGCTTTGCTGGTGTGAGTTCAGCCTGGTTCCCTGCTGGGACCTGTTGAATATGCCACAGCTTATGTCAGTCTTTTCTGTATCTCTAATCCCCTGTTATATCAGTATCTTTGTTTTGCGTCCAGTTTACACCAGAGTTCTGATTTAGTGGGGGAGAGGTCGTGTGGCCTCAGTATTTTTGCATATCAGACGTGTTGGATTTTTCTTAGGGTTTTTTGCGTGATTGCAGACAGTATCCTTTCCTGTCCTGTTCTATCTAGACAGTTTGGGCCTCATCATATGCTTACTCCATTTTCTGACTGTGTTTTGTACCTCATCTTGTCTCACCGGCAATATATGTTTGGGGGCTATCTATTCCTTTGGGGTTCTACTCCGGGGCAGTTTATCTTTCTCATTTCTCTCTTTAGGCTAAGTTAATTCTTTGGATGTGCCGAGGCGTCTAGGGTATAGTAGGTACGTCCCACGGCTAATTCTAGTTGTGTCGTCAGTTTGGGGGTCTGCAATCCGCAGAGCTACCAACCTCTCTGTTTATCTGGTTACCTAGCCTATTCACCTGCTATCCTCCTCGGTTACCTAATCAAAACAGGTCCTGCCTCCTCTTGCTCCATCCCAGCCAGAGCCAACACCTCGAAGTTCAATCGTGTGTCCCTTCTTGTGCTTAGTGATCTGAAGGGGAGAAAATGAATCACTATAAAAATATTGTTAGCACGTTGCAACAAATCAATAAGTACACAGCAACTAAAAGAGCTTAAGGACGCTGATAAATATCTGGGTCTAGAAATTGTAACCTGTCCAGGTATAAATAAGGCTTTTTATTCAAGGGCACAGAACCCCATTTGGCGAACTGCTGCTGCTTGCAGCGGTATTGGTCACCGTAGCTCAGCCACCTTCTGGTCACATCAGTCACTGCAAATATACAAAAAATAAAAATACAGCAATCTATAAAGATGATTTTGGACTACTGTCTCTTGTGTTTTGCACAAAGTTTGTGGTCCACTGGGTAAAAATGGGAAATCACTGAACATGCCCACTTTATTTATTTAACTAAGTTATAAGCGCAACTTTGAACTGTCTTGTTGTTTTGCTTTTTATGTCTATTTTATTTGGCCGATTTATATGTTTGGCAGAATGTTTTCAATGCACAATACCATGAATAAAAGCCGTACTTATTGAGTGCTTCTTAAACTTCTGGTGCTTGGTCCTCATAACTTGGGAACAGTCTGGTTCTTTTGCGTTCTGTGCATAAAAAAATCAGACACTATATGGATTGTCCGTATGGAGTCCGTTTTTATTCTTACACCAATAGACTTGCATTGGCGAGTCTCATTTGATACACATGGCCAAATATTGATCGATCTCGATGTCCAATGTATCCCAGAGATAAGACACGTCTGTCAGCGTCTATCTCATAGAGGACACAGGAGAACTCAGCTGAGCAAGCACTCCCATGTATTGGAGATCTGGACGAGTTTGCTGCCATAATTCAGATGACATCCATGTAATGTGTATGGTAGCCTTGGTTTTCATCTTGGAACTCTGGCAGGCAGGTCGTTTTTGTCCAATCTCTTCTTATGGTGGAGTCATGAACACTGACCTTAACAGATGCAAATGAGGCATGCAGCTATTTGATGTTGTTGTGGTGTCTTTTGTGACCTCTTGAATGAGTCATTGCTGCACATCTGGGGTAATTTTGGTTGGCTTGACACTCCTGGGATGGTTCTCCATTGTTCCATGTTTCGCCATGTGTGGATAATGGCACCCACTGTGGTTTGCTAGAGTCTGAAAGCTTTAGAAATGGCTTTATAACCTTATCCAGACTAATAGATCTTAATTACTTTGCTTGCATCATGTCAGGATGTCTAGCTTTTGAGGACATTTTTGTCTACTGAACTTTGCAAGGTAGGTCCTATTGAAGTGATTTCTTGATTGAGAACAGGTGTGGCAGTAATCAGGTCTTAGTGTGGCTAGGGAAATTGAACTAAGCTTCCCAAAGATGTGATAAACCACAGGACTTGATAAGTACAGGCAGGCATGACAGGAATACTGGAAAACACGGCAGGTGTAGACAGGTACGACTGGCATGCAGACTGACACGGCAGGTGCAGGCAGGTATAGCTGGTATACATACTGGCACGCCTGATATACAGGTAAGCAGGTGCTAGCAAGTACGGCTGAAATACATTCAGGCAGGTGCTGGCGGGCACGGCTGGAATACAGGGACACAAAGCAAGTACTGGCAGATAGGTACAGGACAGGTAAACTGACTGATGGGTACTGGGGACCTGACAACTAGCAAGCATGCAGACCACTGACTTAGCACATTGCACAGGCAGCTCCATATAGTTGGAGGTGCTTTAAATAATAATAAGTCTCCCACAGGGCTGTGGAGTTGGAGTCATGGAGTCGGTTTCCATTTTGGTAGAGTCGGAGTTGGAGTCTGTATAAAATGGACCAACTCCGACTCCTAAAATACATAATAAATTGGGTTCAGTAGTTCAGTGCAGGATGTGCTGTAAATGTTTTCAGAATAATTTGGGAAAGATATGAAATGTCTTATAAATGTCTGTTCTGTTCCTGATCTAAGAATGGTATAGAATGGTAATTCTAGAAAATTGGAACTGCATTGCTGCCATAGAAAGTGCATAGAAAATGAGTAAGTGCTATTTTATGTACATATGGAATTTTGGAAAATTGGAACTGCAATAATGCTATAGGAAAATTTACAGTAAAAATAAGGTACTTAGCGCATAATTTGACCAATGTATATGAGCCCAACTGCCACCATCAAGGCGCACCATATAGTCGGTTCCCTGTCCTGATAAGACACCTGTCAGACTAAAAACCCTACAATTTATGAGGTAGGAAGGAACCAGCTGAAGGGAATGGGTGTAGAAGTTGCACTATTTCTATATTTTCTTCTCTCCTTGCTTCTTTGGTAGCTTTCTCTGTTTTATAATGTTTCAAGATATGGAACATACCTTTTCTTTCTCCCTTTCTACTACTTAAAGGCTTTGAGTTGTGATCTTGGATTAAAACTGAATTATATATAATGGGGATGCTGAATATTACAATGTCGGACCTATTGGGTGTAAACTCATACAGTAATACCTTATATGTGATTTGTGAGATTGAATATGGCTTACGTCATTGTAGGTTCTTCCTTATAGTCTGCTTTAGCGAAATCTGTATAATATGAAAATCTTTATTAAAAATTGATTAAACATGAAGTCTACATATTCGGCAATATAGGAGTGTACCTAGAAGATCCAGGAACCCAGAATGAACTTTTCAGTGGGATCCCTGCCCCTATTGCACCTCTGATTGGCTTGTCACAAAAGAGATTACTGTGATAATCTTTCAAAAGACAACCTATCGTCAGAAAATGGTGGGATGCCACCTCTACTGCTGTTTTTATTTTTGTCTGGAGTCCTGGTCCTTCTGCCCTTCCGAATCCAATTGCAGCTATTGTAGCTACAGCAATTGTCCCACTCCTTGACCATGGGGTCCAACCAGGTTCCTAAGACTTACACAGTAAATTACTTGTACAAAAGTCATGTATGCCTTTGAGTCGTACAGAGGAATATTGGTCTTATTGGATAAATCTAAGCAATTTTTTTTTTAAACTGTAAATTTTTATTAAAGTTTCAGAAAAGATAAGGCTGTATTCACCAGTACAAAACAACACTTTTTACAAACACATATCGCGTAAAATAATCATCCCATTATTACTCCAAGTGATTAGAATAAGTATTAATGGGGCCTCTTATCTATACATATATAGCTGATATAATTGTATATGTGCTGAGGTCACAGTGACAATGTTCCATAGCTGACTACAGTGAGGTCACAATTACCGGACAGTTCTAGATGCCGTGTAATGCCTAATTCCTTTGAGGGTTGTTGAAGGCGTTAGAGAGAGAGGATTGCGGCGTTTTGTGAGTGCAAATATGGCAAACAAAAAGCGATATAAGCGTATTATTATGTTTGATTCAGAGAGCAGCAGTGATGATGAGGATTTCCATCAGGTGAGCCGTCACTTCTCTGCATTATTCTTACATATTACTAATCTATGGTGTATGATGATTTATGTGACGACTTGTTAGATTGCATAACATTGCTGATTCTTAGCTCCTTAATAGCTGATAACGAAGAGTAGTATTCCTGTTTGGGTATTAGGTTAATAAGCTGCGACCTTAGAAAATCATGAAAGAGTTTATATCCATCTTACTAGACCGTCACTAACAATTATATTACTAAATACTGTATATTATTACTCTTCTATAAGAATAAACTGCGTCTCGCAAAAGCAAGAGCTGGCTCCGTGTGATATTTTCATACCCTTACTGATGTTTCTGATGATCAATGTTACATTTGGGGTCTTATATTTCATCTCTTTTTCTAGTCCCATCACAGAAAAAAAAGACCAAGACTTCCGAACTATCAGCTGGAAGGTGGATTAAAAACTGGGATAACACCTATAGACCCAGGTACTGATTCCTAATGCATTCTGGTTCCTGTTGATAAGTGCCCTAACAATATTGGGTTTACAAGAACAACTTTGCTTGGGATTTTAGGGTTTGCAGCCTCTATATATTTTTATTTTTGCTGTGTTTCACGCATTGGGACTTGATTACACTGGGCCCCTTCATCAGAAACCTTGTCAAGTCCTAGTAGACCGTTTTAATCATCACTTACTACTGTAAACCATAATAACGGTCTAATATATTCATTTTTCTTTCTTCCTCAGAACTAATAACATCTTTTCCGTCATGTAGCAATGACATCTTCAGGTAGGATGAATCACATCTCCTCCAACTCTGAGCTCAGGTCCCATCGGGAGACATTATGGGGGACAATCACTGTCCTTCATCCCGGATTCTTATAAGACCATGGTGGTTCCTGGGCTCTGAATTATTTCATCTGATCCATTTATATCAATAATTTCCTCCATAATCTCATTCAGTTTTAATATTAGAATTTTCCTCACTGATTCTTATTTCTGTATTTGTTTTCACAGTTCCACCGATGTCATTGTTATTTCTGACGATGACGATTATTCTTGTGGGGAGAAAATATCATCTCGCAAAAGTAAGGACTAATTAGCCGTGTTTTCTAGACACAACCTAGATTTCTGGTATTTGACACAGTCCATTAACCCATTTTCTGTTCTATGTTATTCACAGGACTCAGGACTTCTGACATCGAGGCTGATGATGCCCCTGAGCAGCGCGGACCTCCAGACAGTGATGATGACAACTGTATCATAATAGAACCATCATCTCCTGTCACTGGTGAGTGTCCAAATCTATGGATTATATCACAATCTATACAGATTACATACATTTCCCCTAAAGATAATCTAACAATAGTAAGGTGCACCTTGACCTGATAGCCAACAAGTGGACACAGGACTTTAAAGTAGAATTGCACATTAATTTCTGGTGCCTTTTTAGCCAAGGACCGCAGATTTTGCTAATCTTTATAAGAATATTATATAGATGCCTTAATGTAAAACTTACCAAAGATGGAAAGATTTTCACTGCTCCATGTTTCCTTCCAGATACAGAATCATCTGAATGCCTGGAGGGATCCACCTCCAAGGAGCAGTAAGTTATGATATACTATAAGCTTAGAAGTGGTGCCCCCTACTGGTGGACATCTTCAGCCATCAGCTCAGTTCACAAAATTCAGCACTTCCACATCTCCTTGTTTTACACCCCAATCCATGTCAGGGTGTAGTAAATCCTTTCTCTTTGCCCTGTATAACTCCTGGCACCCAATGAAACCTTCCAGCTCCGCTAACATATCAATGATATTGGATTCTTGCATTGACACTTATGGGAGATTTATCTCAGTGCTGATATTTCCACCTGCCAGGACTCATAGCTTATTGCTGGCTGCCCCTATTGTATATGTGCCACTACCTTCTACCATTGGGGTGACTCGATCCTTAATCGGGAAATCCCTTCTAAATTGTAAGGGAAAGGAATGAATCTGTAAATGTAATGTATGTCCTGAGATATGACCAAAGGCATCATCTATGATCTTCTGTTCTTCCAGGCCTATTTGTACCATCCAAGGCTGCTTCCTAGAGGACATCACATCCCTGGCATCTCCATACGTGCAGGACTTTCAGAGCACCAAACACGAGTTGGTTACGAGGCTGTTCAAGCTCTACAACAGCACCGTGTTTGAGAACGAGGTAAAATATTACAATCCCCCGGGTTGTACATCCTCATTTATACTCTGCTATCCGTAACTCCTCATGTAAACGTCTGTGTAATAAATCATCAGTAACCTTTGCTATTCCTCCATGTAAATCCACCATTATACTGGTGCAGAAGAGGTAGCTGTCACCTCAGGAGTCTTTAGGACCAGTAGTTATACCTCCCTTTTGTAGTGTCCTAGAAGGGACAGCATTTTCTGCTGATTTTGATTGAATTACAGACATAATGTATTTTATTTTCTTCATTCCTCATCTTTAGCTTCCTGACTCCAAAATACAATTCACGTGGAGCAAAAGACTCAGGGCAACATGTGCTTACTGCACAAACATCTATAAGGACGGGGAACAGTATTCCACCATCGAACTCTCGGACAAAGTGTGTGACTCCTCAGGTAAGTCTCACATGACAATCATTTGGTAAAAATGTGACATTTTGATAGAATTACTGGGTTGTTAAAGAGAACCTGTCATGTGAAAAAATGCTATTAACCTGCCGATATTGGGTTAGTCTGCAGATTGACGGCATTCTGAACCTGCCCGGCACTGGCACTTAGCCCTCCTTTGCTGGGAGGAAATGAACTTTATTTTACTCGACAACTTTCGTCATAGGGATGGAACGGTCAAGGGTTCAGTCACCGCTCTGGGTATAGCGCTGCAACTGTAACCGTGCCCCCCGGCACCAACTGACAGCCAGGTCTAATTTTAAGCTGCTATCAGTCAGTGACAAGGGGTTGTTTACAGACGCCACTTCCTTTACACAGAGCAGTGACTGTACCCGTGTTGGCGGCGCCGCTGTGACTGGAAGCCGAATGCTGCCAGAGGGAATAAAATTTATTTCCTCCAGGTCTAAGTGCCGGCGTCGGGAAGGTTCAGAGCGCCATAAACCTGCAGATTAACCCCATATCTGCAGATTAATAGTTAATTTTTTCACATGACAGCTTCCATTTAAGGCAGGATTGAAGTTACTGCAATTTTCATAGCTTCCAAACAAGAGAAACACACACATGCATGGCTATACTATATGCTGTTCACCGGAAGTGATCATTAAAAACCTTGAGGGACCCCTGTTTCCTTAATAGTGAATGATCCAGGGATAAAAAGTGGATAAAATACACATAAATAGTGACTGCCAGGGCTGCAACTAGAAATTACTGGGACGATGAATCAGAAGAGTCAGCCTGGATGATGGTGAACCTCCAGGTCCTATACCTCCAAAGCTCCAGGGCAAATGTTTATCGAGCCTTTCATATAATATGCCCTAGCAGGTTGGCACGTGTGATGTAAAATATCTTCTTAATTTATAGTAATTATATATTTTCTGTCTTTAGAGCGCCTTAGAGATGCACTGGCACATGAATTGTGCCATGCCGCCTGCTGGCACATTGAGGGAGTTCAAAACGATGGACATTGAAAACTCTGGAGATCCTACACGGAAAAGGTCATCCATGTTCACCCCGAATTGCCACCTGTGAGCATGTATCATGCATATGACATTAATTACCCTTACAACTACATGTGTGCAAGGTGTGGATACAAGTAAGGATATATTTTATTTTTACAAAATTATAAAGAAACTACATTAATGCAATCTATATTCTGCTACCAGGAGATCACTGAAGACTTGAGATCTAATTTTTCATGAATAATCCATTCCCCTTCTCCAGTAACTGATATTTCAACACTTTCTTGGCTACTAATCCATGTTCTGTCTCCTTAGAGTCGGCCGTTTCAGGAAAATCAGTGAACAGAGAAAATGTTGCCGTAAATGTGGAGGAAAACTTCTCATCCAAAACACCGATTAAGTTGAGGACCATCCATCTCCTTAGATCATACTCCATCCACACCTCATGGGGACCCATATTCCAGATATAAAACCAGAATCTGGAAAAATCCAACATAACCTGGACAAACAAAATCCAGGTGCCACTATCAAACAAAAGCAATTTATTGCTTCCATTACCAAATGTAAGTGTATATGTTCATTGCAGCAGTGTACACAACATTTATACATTAGTCAGTGTCCGGTACATGTAAGGAAACGCATATCCTACAGAAACAATGTCTTACATACTCACAGCATTAGAAAGGATGGCAGATTAAGATTATTATAAACCAAACCAGTATTAAATGAAATAAGGACTGAGAAGAGGAAATAGACAATTTTCTTATTTTATTCTGGAATGATTTATTTCACATTGAAGTCCTAACATAATCATATCTATAAAGTAATAATTTCCTCAATATACAGTACAAAGTAAGTGTATTACTAAAAAGTTATTCCGATTATCCACATTCACAGAACACCATCAAGGATGAAACTCTTATAAAGATTATGCTCCAGGCCTGCGTGTGTTTCTGAAAGTTATAGATGTGGAGGAAATGTGCTTTCTCTGGGCAGAGGATATGCATAAAACACATATGAATGTGTCACCTGTCCCGGCTCCAGTGCCAGGCAATGCTTCCTCCTACTATGGCTGGCTCCCTCCGTGCTAGTCAAAATAAGATCCACTGGAAAGTAGCAGTAAGTTATATAAAGTTCTATATTCTTAACAAGGACTTTTATATTAAGTATCAAGACCATAGCTATGAAATTTGCTCAGCCATTAGCCTAATTCATACTGCACTCGTACTGCACCGGCACTTATTCAGTGTGTTCTGAGAAGGGTCGGCGTTAGGAGTAGGCAGACTAGGCATTTGCCCAGGGCCCCGGCTGCTGATAAAGGCCCACTACACGGCCGCTATGGGGCCCTTGAGTCAGCGCTGCCCTCCACCTCCCCGCATTCCACTAATTCAGCATCATGCTGATAACATGAAACTGTATGATGGTTCTGTCCTCATCATTGTTCCTCAGCCGGTGTAAAGAGGCCAAGAAACAAGAGTCAAACAACTTCAATATTGTTGCTCATGCTCGTCTAGCGGCATTAACTCAGCACATGCAACTACAACCGAAATGTCTGTGTGATGGTGCAATATATGAGCATTTGGGGCCCCACTTTAAAGTTTTACCCAAGGAGCCACTTTGTCTAAAACTGGCCTTGGTTCTGAGACATTTTACCACGCTTACTATATGCTCTTCCATTATTTGCAGACCTTGTGTAACATCCATGGCTGCTTCCTAAAAGATATTACATCGTCCACATCTTACATTGTGGATTTCCAGAAGACTAAACACGTTCTGGTAAATTGACTGTTCAAGCTATGGAACGGCACCACGTTTGAGAAGAACTTTAAGAAGGTAAAAAAAGCAATCCCTCTAGTTGTACATCCTCATCTATATACTGTAACTCTTCATTTAAGCTTTCATATAAATAAATTATCCATAACCTTTACTATTCCCACATGTAAATGCACATTTATAGAGGTGCAGAGGTACCAGTCACCTTGGGACCTGGTGCCTAAGGGAGTCTTTTGGACCAATACCCACTTTTTTGAGTTTCCTTGAAGGGACTGCGTTTTCCGCTCTGTTTTAGAACAGCAGATATCATTCACTTTGATTGTTCATTCCTAATCTTTAGGTTCCTGGTTCTGTACAAAGAACTTGAAGTAAAAGACTGAGGGCAACCTGTGCCCATTGTCTCCATATCTGTCAGAATGAGGATCGATATTCCAGGATTGAGATGTCTGAGACATTCTGTGACTCCACAGGTAAGTTTTACATCACAATCATTTAGCAAAAATATGACATTTTGAAAGAAGTCACAGGTTGTTATGGCTGGATTGAAGTTACGGCAACTTTCAGAGCTTCCAGACAAGAGAAACATACACATGCATGTCTTTATATTCGTAACTCAACACAATTGTTGAAAAGTTTTCAAAAATCTCCTTTTCATAAATGTGGGGGATCAGAGGTGGATAATCTACATATAAATAGTAACTGCCAGGGGTGCATCTAGAAATTACTGGATCACTAAAAAGTGTCAGCCTGGGTGATGGAGATACTTTAGGTCTTATAGTTGGTGCAATCTGCAATGCTCTGTGGCATTTGTCCATTGAGTCTTTCCTACATTATGGCTTAGCAGGTTGGCACTTGTGTTATCTATGTGTGTTAAGTATGTTTACTTTTTCTAGCAATTCTATATTTTTTCTCTTACATTAGTGCACAAAATGATCCTGCTTATGGCCTGAATGTTTTTCTGAAGGCTATGTACATGGTGGACAACGTGACTTCTTCAAGCTGAGATTACAAATAAAACTCCTGCTAATGGAGAGTTCTTATCTACCAAAGTCCTCATAAAGCCCGGAAGAGCAACTCATGATACCAAACATTGGCCTACTTCAGAAGAGGAGAAGAGATTGCTGAGAAAATGTTAAAAGATAAAAAAGAAAGTCAACAAAAAATCAAAAAAAGCAAAGAAAGTTATTCAAACCCTATACCCTATACATAAACCCTTCTACCCATATGAAATATATATATTCTCTTTCCTCACCCCTACTCCAAATAAAAACAAAAATGTAAAAGATACTGCATGTATTCCTGATCTTTTTCCTTCTCCTGCGTCCAGTGACCATCCTTAGCAACTTCAGATGGTGAGCTGCAGAATCTGCCTGACACCATGTCTGGCAATACCTGGCAAGTGCGGAAAGTTGAAGGACATCTATTGGACAATCTGACAGCAAAGTCACGAATAATTACAAAGGAAATTTGTTTTTGTTTTTTTTAACTAGATGTATTTTGGCAAGAAGACATTATTTTCTATTCACAGCTTCTGTGTTATGAATGGGTCACCGAGTAGAAAAAGGCAAAACAAGCTAAGCCACAGAAAACCAGAGGTTGGTAACTATGCAGATTGCAGATCCCTGATCCTACCACACAACTAGCAGCAGCCGTGGAGCGTACCTACGATGTTCCTAGATGCTTCGTCACAGCCGTAGGACTACATAAGCCTGAAGCATGAAAAGGGGAAAACTAACTGCCCCAGAGCAGACCCCAAAGGAAAGACAGCCCCCACACATGTATTGATGGTGAAACAAGATGAAAGCCCAAACACAGGCAGGAAAATAGGCTGGGCAAATGATGGGGCCCAAACTAAACAGAAAGGACAGGAAAGGAAAGACACTGTCTGCAACCTGCAAAAAATCCTACAAAAATAATGTCCAACACTTCTGATAGCAAAATTAACCCTGAAGTCACTAGACTTCTCCCACTATATCAGCACTCTGAAATATTCTGAGACAGAGCAAAAAAAGAGGCCAAACTAGTAAGGGACAAAAAGCAAATTGGCAAATACAGATAAATAAGGGTGGAAATTCAGCGCAGCCCCCAGCCGGGGCTGGCTGACCACACAAAAAACTGAATAGACCAACAAAATCAAGTGTGAACATTAGCAGAAAAAACTTAGCTTTTGATGACTGGAACAGAGCTGAAAACCAAGAGCTGACAAGCCAGAAGGAATCACCAGCAACAGGATAGGGCGTCGGCTGTCTTAAATCCAGTCTGAGATTCCTGAGGTCCAATCATCATCCTCATTATCAGGTGGAAGATCTTCACTGATTAAATCAGCCTCACTACCTCCTGTTACCCCCAGAGGGAGTCTAGACGGAGAACTCACAACTGGTGAACCACAGAATGAACTCACAACACTTCTGGATCAATGGGCGCTCTATATAGAATTAACAGCACAGTCGTGCGCTTGCTTGACCACCGTTCATTACAAAAGGAGGACAGAAGTCCACCATTTTGACAAACGGTGAAAGAGTTCCTGGGTCCAGATGAGTAGGAGCCTTGCCGGTGGTACGTGAGGGAGGCTTAAACATCCCTATACACCCACAGTAATGTAAGTATGTAAATGTGTGGCTCATCAATGGAGTGCAAGACAATGGTTTGCGGTTGACCACCACTGTTGCCGTGCGCGCTGGGTTACGTTCGCCATTTTTGCTATGTTTATTGTGATGGATCTAGGCTGCTGTGCACACACACAGCAGCCCTGCCCCAGGCTTTATTTAATTTGTGCATCTGTGTCTCAGCCTGCATCGCCCTTCATCTGTGTTTGCTGGTCTGGCAATGTGTGGAGGTCAAACCTGAGATGTCTATGTTCAAACCTGGTTGGCCTTTATCTACACTTGCTTCATCTGGCTGCACGGGAGTGATGCAGATATGCCTCAGGTACGGATTGCATTTGATATGGTCTTGCTTTTAAAATATCTAGGAGGCCGTAATGGCACAGTGAACAATAAAAATGTAGAGTAGGACCCCCCACATGAGATTGCCTTGGCGCGGCGGGGTGGCTCAATTTATTGATCAATATTTTGCCAAATGTCTCATTTTGAATACAGTTAGATGTTAATATGTGCATATGCACCTCATGTCATGCGTTCTAACCACAAGCAGCGCTGGCTTCTCTCTTTTTTTAGTGCAAGACAATGGACATGGTCAATTTTGAATTTCCTACACTAAAAATTTCAGATTAGCTACAGATTAGCGGATCTGACAAAATTCGAATCGCCAAATCACACTTTTGATTCTCCGTGAATTAAATGTTCCCTATTCTGCTCTGTAGTCTTACTAGACCTAAAAGCATAATAAATATAAGATGTAAAAATATCACAAAAACTCATACGCCCCTCTGTTCCTTGCCTGAAATCCAGTTGTCCACGTCTCTGCCCCGACGCATCTCCAACACGGTGTTCACTCTAGGCCAGAGCTTCTGGCTGCAAGCAGTCCCCAAAGTTAACTTCACATGTGCAATGATTTCAGGAGCCTACATGCAGCTGGAAATCCCTGTCTAGAGTCAATACAGGCAGAGGACTGGACAGTGCATAGGGAGTGACATGGGCGGACGGAAACATGAGCAGCCAGCAAAATGTTAAAGAGTTAAAAAGAAACACACATCACTGCTCACCTTTCCAGCTGCCTCGGCTATCCACTGTACGATCCTCTGTGTCTCCATCTTGCTTCATCTGCAGTGCTGCCGTAACTCCCTGCCCAGTGTTTTTTTAACCTTTTTCCGACCCTCTGCTGTTCAACGATATGATGTGGATGGTCGCCATTTTGTTGAATTTGCACAGAACAAATTACCAAAAATCTGTATTTTCTAGAATGCAGATTTTTGTAAAATTTTAGTATAATTCAATTTCACTGTATTTTTAGAGCATTGTATATGACAAACTGCTCACTGCAGTTTCTCACCATCCACCAGGAGTGAATATATTAGTTTGGAGGACTGAGGATTGTATTATACTATATGGAGGACTATGTGGAGTATATAATACTATATGGAGGACTACGAGGAGTGCATTATACTATATGGAGGACTATGGTTAGTAATAATACTATATGGAGGACTGAGGAGTGTATTATACTAAATGGAGGACTGAGGAGTGTATTTTACTATAAGGAGGACTATAGGAAGTGTATTATAGTATAAGGAGTACTATAGAGAGTGTATTATACTATATGGAGGACTATGGGGCACATTATATTATATGGAGGACTATGAGTTGTGCATTATACAATATGGAGGACTGTTGGTGCACATTATACTATATGGAGGACTATGGAGTGTATGATACTAAACAAGCAAAATACTGCATATTCATCAATTTATTGGATTGTTTATGCCGGAACAAAAATTATTGTTTTCAGAAGCACTTCGCCTGGTGAAAACTGTAGATGTGCTGCTGATAACATGATACTGTATGGGGACAGATTGATCTATTATGATTGTTCCGTCCCATCATTACTCCTCAGCTGGTGGAAAGAGGCCAGGAAAAGTGTTGAACGACTTCAATATTGTTGATCACACTTGTTTAGCAGCCTGAACTCAGCAGACGTAAATAGAACCGAAATGCTTTTGTGTGATGTGCAATATGTTAACATTTTGAGACCCAATTTTAAACTTTTCATAGAGCCCCACTTTGCCTGAAACCGGCCCTGCCTATATACTACACCACACAAGAGAGCTGACAGATCCTCTGTACACTGCACCACACAGGAGAGCTGACAGATCCTCTAAATACTACACCACACAGGACAGATCATCTATATATTACATCACACAGGACAGATCCTCTATCTACTACACCACACAGGACAAATCCTCTATATACTACACCACACACGAGAGCTGGCAGATCCTCTTTATACTACACCACACAGGAGAGCTGACAGATCCTCTTTATACTACACCACACAGGACAGATCATCTATATGCTACACCACACAGGACAAATCCTCTATATACTACACCACACACGAGAGCTGACAGATCCTCTATATACACTACACAACACAGGAGAGCTGACAGATCCTCGATATACTACACCCCACAGGAGAGCTGACAGATCCTCTATATACTACACCCCACAGGAGAGCTGACAGATCCTCTATATACTACATCACACAGGAGAGCCGACAGATCCTCTATATACTACACCACACAGGAGAGCTGACAGATCCTCTATATACTACACCACACAGGAGGGCTGACAGCTCCTCTATTTACTACACCACACAGGAGAGCCGACAGATCCTCTATATACTACACCCCACAGGAGTGCATTTTAAATGTGACAGGAAGAGCCAAACGAAAAGAGACTGGATTAATAATCTCCAAAATCTTGTAAGGTCCAATAAATCTAGGCTTAAACTTAGGAGAAGCCACCTTCATAGCAATATTTTTTGATGATAACCACACCATATCACCAACCTTAAACTGGGGACCAATGGTCCTATGTCGGTTGGAAAACCGCTGGGCCTTTTCCTAGGAGAGAGATAACTTATCCACCACTTGGTCCCAGATCTGGTGCATTCTCTCCACCACAGTGTCAACACCTGGGCAGGCAGAGGGCTCTACCTGCCCTGAAGAAAATCGAGGATGAAACCCAAAGTTACAAAAAAAAGGTGACATCAAAGTGACAGAACTAGCTCTATTATTTAAAGCAAATTCGGCCAAGGGCAAAATGAAACCCAATCATCCTGATCAGCGGAAATAAAACATCTCAAATACGACTCCAAGGTCTGGTTTGTTCTCTCTGTCTGCCCATTGTTCTGAGGGTGAAAAGCAGAGGAGAAGGACAACTGAATTCCCAGCTTGGAACAGAAAGTTCTACAAAATCCAGACACAAACTGAACTCCTCTGTCAGATACAATGTTCTCAGGAATCCCGTGCAAGCGAACCACCTGTTGCAAAAACAAGGGCACCAACTCAGAGGAAGACGGCAACTTAGGGAGTGGTACAAGATGAACCATCTTAGAGAACCTATCACAAATCACCCAATTAACAGTCATCCTTTGAGAGACAGGCATATCAGAGATGAAATCCATTGAAATATGGGTCCATGGCCTCTTGGGGACAGGCAAAGGCATCAACAACCCACGATTTAGACCGGGAGCACGTCCCACAGGACTGCACAAAATTCCTGACATCACGAGACAAGGAGGGCCACCAAAAAGACCGACTCACCAGATCTCTAGTACCAAAAATACCTGGATGACCAGCCAAAGCAGAGCAATGAACTTCAGACATCACTCTCTTCTTCCACTGGTCAGGAACATACAACTTTCCACTGGGACAACACTCAGGTTTGTCCTCCTGGAACTCTTCCAGAGCACGTCTCAAATCGGGCGAGATGGCAGAAAGAACTACCCCTTCGCCTAAGATGGTAGCAGGCTTGGTCACCACAGGAGAATCAGCAAAGAAGCTCCTAGAGAGGGCGTCTGCCTTGACATTCTTAGTTCCAGGAAGAAAAGAAACCACAAAATCAAAACGTGTAAAAAACAAGGCCCACCTAGCCTGTCTAGGGTTCAAGCGCTTAGCCGACTCTAGGTAAATCAAATTTTTGTGGTCAGTGAGGACCACGACTTGATGCTTAGCTCCCTCCAACCAATGTTTCCACTTCTCAAATGCCCATTTCATGGCCAACAGTTCCCGATTCCCTACATCATAGTTACGTTCAGATGGAGAGAACTTTCGGGAAAAGAAAGCACAGGGATTCATTTTAGATGTTACAGGATCCTTTTGGGACAAAACAGCTCCTGCACCAATCTCAGAAGCATCCACCTCTACCTGGAACGGAAGTGAGACATCAGGTTGCCGCAAAACCGGGGCGGAGGTGAATCTTCGCTTCAGCTCCTGAAAGGAAGAAACAGCCTCCGGAGACCAATTTAACACATCAGCACCCTTCTTAGTCAAATCAGTCAATGGCTTGGCAATACTAGAAAATTTTGCTATAAATTTCCGATAAAAATTAGCAAAACCCAAAAACTTCTGGAGGGCCTTCAAAGAAGTGGGCTGAACCCAATCGTAAATGGCCTGTACCTTGGCCGGGTCCATTTCAATAGTTGACGGGGACAAAATAAATCCCAAAAAAGAAATCCTCTGTACTCCAAAAAGGCATTTAGATCCTTTGACATACAGGGAATTCTCCCTCAAGATCCGGAACACAGTCCGAATATGTTCCACATGAGAATCCCAATCCTTGGAGATGATCAAAATATCATCCAGATAGATAATCAAAAATTTATCGACAAAATCTCGGAAAATATCGTTCATGAAGCACTGGAAGACAGAAGGGGCATTAGTGAGCCCAAAAGGCATCACCAGGTACTCAAAACGTCCCTCCGGAGTATTAAACGCCGTCTTCCATTCATCCCCATGCTTAATGTGAATAAGATTATACGCCCCCTGAGGTCAAGCTTGGTAAACCAGCAAGCACCTTTAACTCTGGAGAATAGATCAGAAATCAGGGGTAACGGATACTGATATTTAACAGTAATTTTGTTGAGGGCACGATAATCAATACAAGGTCTTAATGATCCATCCTTTTTGGCTACAAAAAAAAAACCGGCACCTAAGGGTGACGAGGATGGTCTAATATGACCCTTCTCCAACGCCTCCTTAATATAGGATCGCATAGCCTCGTGCTCGGGTACAGATAAATTGAAGAGCCGACCCTTGGGAAATTTACACCCCGGGCTCAGTTCAATTGTACAGTCATAACTTCTATGAGGAGGCAGAGACGCAGACTCATTCTCACTAAATACATCATAAAAGTCCGCCAAATAATCAGGAACATCATGCGACTGAGGAGAGGTGGAAAACACCGGAGCCTCACTAAAGGCACACCGACAACCCCAACTCACCACAGACACAGATTTCCAATCCAAAACTGGATTATGAATTTGTAACCAGGGAAACCCCAGAACAATAGTATCATGCAGATTATGCAACACTAAAAATCTGCAATTTTCTTGATGGTCTGCGGCGACCCGCATTACCACCTGGGTCCAAAACTGAGGTTTATTTTTAGCCAAAGGAGTAGCATCAATCCCCCTCAAAGGGATAAGCGTCTGCAGAGGTGTCATCGGAAATCCACAACGTTTAGCAAAATCCAAGTCCATTAGGTTTAGGGCTGCTCCCGAATCCACAAAAGCCTTGGCGGAAAATGTGGACAGGGAGCAGATCAGCGTAATAGCCAGAAGAAACTTAGGTTGAACACCACCAACAGAAAACATGTGTGCAAAGCGTTTCTCTCGTTTAGGACAGACAGAAATAATATGCAAGGCATCTCCACAGAAAAAACACAACTTATTACGCCTTCTGAACTCCTGACGCTGCTCTCTGGACAAAACTCTATCACATTGCATAGGTTCAGACATTTGTTCAACAGGTGGCAACACCTCTCGTGCAGCTTTGCGTTCGCGCAAACGCCGATCAACCTGAATGGCTAATGATATAGAATCGTCAAGACCAGAGGGAACAGGAAATCCCACCATAGTATCTTTTACGGCTTCTGACAACCCCTTCCGAAAGAGAGCAGCCAAGGCATTATCATTCCAGGTAGTAAGTACTGCCCACTTTCGGAATTATTGACAGTACAATTCTGCAGAATCTCGACCCTGGTTCAATGCCAGCAGGGTCTTTTCAGCCTGATCAATGGCATTAGGTTCGTCATACAACAACCCCAAGGCCTGAAAAAATGTGTTCACATTAGTCAGAATAGGATCATCTGGTTTCAAAGAAAACACCCAATCCTGGGGATCGCCACGCAGCAAAGAGATGACAATTTTAACCTGCTGCACGGAGCTCCCTGACGAGTTAGGCTTCAAGGCAAAAAATAATTTACAATTATTTTTGAAATTCAAAAATTTAGACCGATCCCCAAAAAATACATCAGGTGTAGGAATCTTTGGTTCAGCAGCATGTGAATGAGCAAGGTAGGCGGAAATTCCCCGCACTTCCGCAGCGAGCTGCTCCACACGATCAGACAATTGCTTTATCTCCATTGAGAGAAAAAAAAAATTCCCCCTACGGCCTCAGAGATATAGAGGAAAAAATATACACACCTTTTTTTTTTTCAATTCTTTCCTGCTATTGAGTACCCTAGGATCTGCGGTATGGCGGGTGATTCTGTTATGATTGAGTCACCGTAGGAGGCAGACACAAAAATAGAAGCTACGTCCAGAAAACCAGAGAAGTTGGCAACTATCAGATTGCAGATCCCTGAACCTATCAACACAACTAGCAGTAGCCGTGGGGGGTTCCTACGGTGCCCTAGACCCCTCGATCACAGCCGGAGAGCTAAATAGCCTAAAGACAGAAAAGGAAATCTAAACTGCCCCAGAGCAGACCCCAAAGCAAAAGGCAGCCCCCAACATATAATGACGGTGAAGCAAGATGAAAAAACACTCACACAGATAGAAAGATAGGCTGAGCAAACGATGGGGCCCAAGCTAACTAAACAGAACAGGAAAGGAAGGTTGCTGTCTGCAATCTGCCAAAACCCTATCAAAGACATAAGCCAACAAGCTGATATGGAAAAAGACCCTGAAGCAGCTAGGCTTCAAAAACTAAATCAGCACTCAGGTATTTTCAGAAGACAGAGCTAAAGGAATTCAGCTCACCCCAGCAGGGAATGGCAGAAATCCAGAAAAACAAAGCAAAACAAAGTCAAAGCACAAATGCAAAAAGCCGAGCAGAAAACTTAGCTTTAAAAGAGCAGGAATTCAGACTGGTCTCCAAGGATCACAAAGAGAAATCACCCGCAGGGCAGAAGGGCGTTGGCAGCCTTATATTCAGTCAGTAACTCCACTCAGCCAGTCATCATCATTAGGCTCAGGTGTTTGATAATCAGGCTCACTACCTTTCTTTACCAGAAGAGGGAGTTCCTCGGGCCTCAGTAGTGAAGGGGAAAATGAACTCACAACACTACACCACACGGGAGAGCTAACAGATCCTCTATATATTACACCACAGAGGAGAGCTGACAGATCCTCTATATACTACATCACACAGGAGAGCTAACAGATCCTCTATATACTACACCCCACAGGAGAGCTGACAGATCCTCTATATACTACACCCCACAGGAGAGCTGACAGATCCTCTATATACTACACCACACAGGAGAGCCGACAGATCATCTATATACTACACCACAGAGGAGAGCTGACAGATCCTCTATATACTACATCACACAGGAGAGCTAACAGATCCTCTATATACTACACCCCACAGGAGAGCTGACAGATCCTCTATATACTACACCACAGAGGAGAGCTGACAGATCCTCTATATACTACACCACACAGGAGAGCTGACAGATCCTCTATATACTACACTACAGAGGAGAGCTGACAGCTCCTCTATATACTACACCACACAGGAGAGCCGACAGATCCTCTATATACTACACCACAGAGGAGAGCTGACAGATCCTCTATATACTACACCACAGAGGAGAGCTGACAGATCCTCTATATACTACACCACACAATAGAGCCGACAGATCCTCTATATACTACACCACACAGGAGGGCTGACAGCTCCTCTATATACTACACCACACAGGAGTGCTGACAGATCCTCTATATACTGCATCGCACAGGAGAGCTGACAGATCCTCTATATACTACACTACAGAGGAGAGCTGACAGCTCCTCTATATACTACACCACACAGGAGAGCCGACAGATCCTCTATATACTACA
Organism: Dendrobates tinctorius; assembly: GCF_039654945.1. Lineage (NCBI taxonomy): Eukaryota > Metazoa > Chordata > Amphibia > Anura > Dendrobatidae > Dendrobates > Dendrobates tinctorius. The sequence continues at coordinate 4,788,714 of NW_027361912.1, forward strand.
CCACAGAGGAGAGCTGACAGATCCTCTATATACTACACCACAGAGGAGAGCTGACAGATCCTCTATATACTACACCACACAATAGAGCCAACAGATCCTCTATATACTACACCACACAGGAGGGCTGACAGCTCCTCTATATACTACACCACACAGGAGTGCTGACAGATCCTCTATATACTGCATCGCACAGGAGAGCTGACAGATCCTCTATATACTACATCACACAGGAAAGCTAACAGATCTTCTATATACTACACCACAGAGGAGAGCTGACAGATCCTCTACATACTACACCACAGAGGAGAGCTGACAGATCCTCTATATACTACATCACACAGGAGAGCTAACAGATTCTCTATATACTACACTACACAGGAGAGCTAACAGATCCTCATGGTAACAAAAAACCCAGATATACCCGACCGAAAGAATAAACCAGGACACCGATGTTGGATAGAGAAAAGGCCATGACATTTATTAAGAGTAACATTTTAAATCTTTAAGAAATAACCATAAATGAATAAATAGCAACCATTATATTCTAACTATAAGACCAAATCCACCCAGGCTGGGCAGTTTTCTCACTAAGGCTGCTTTTACACTTACCTTGTTTTTGCGGGCCAATTTTGCGGCCCCAATAGATTTCTATGGGGCCGCAAAATCGTCCTGCAAAAAATCCACGGTGCGCAGTGTGCTGTACAGCTGTGAGGGCCATATTCGTGGCCATGATAAAAGATCGAGCTAGCTCGATCTTTTTCATGGCGTACGGACACGGCCCCCATTGAAAATCAATGGGGCCGCAAAAACAAATGAAAGTTTGTTTTTGCGGCGAACCGTGACTTCCAGTTTTGCGGAACGCCAGGTTTTTTTTTCCAAAACAATTTCCATAGTATTGGAAACATGAAAAGTGGCGATGCGCAAGCTTTTTTGCGGCCCGTTATTGCGGCAGACCGTAAAAATTGTGGCGATACGTCCCGCAAAAACATGCCGCAATAATGGGCCGCAAAAATAGCGGTAAGTGGAAAAGTAGCCTACTAAACATCATGACAATAAAATAAAGTTGAAAAAAGAGGGAGAGTGGGCGGGATATTTATACACCATAATCATTGCGCTCTTTGTTAAGTTAAACAATCAGATTTAAATAAAAAGTCCGCCAAAAAATGGTTTTAACTGGAACAATAACCTGCTCGTGAATTCACAGATGGCTGGGAGTTGAAATTTTGACCTCAAATAAAACCATGCCATACACCATAATACAATACACAAAAAGGGGATGAGAGGTTTTGTGTTATCATGAGACCCCCATTATATTTGTTAGGGGGGCTTCCATTATTACACATAACGTAATTTATGGACATTTATGGTATGATTTATTTTCCTGTGTGGATTGGATGGGTTGTTACCGACATCTGGTGAGAATTTCATTTTAATAGCACTTTTAGAAATAGATTTATTTAGGAAATTGGTGACATGTTAAATACATAGCACCCACTGTATATTGAGAGCTGTCAGTTTTCTATTACATGAGGTCTTGTTTTCTGCAGGAGGAGTTGATGTTTTTACTGGTACTATTTTCTTGGACATCACATTTTTCAATCGCTTCCAACTCTAATTTTTGTTTTTTGGTGGGTTTGGTTATGCCATTCACCATGTGGTAAAAGTAATGACAGCTTTAGTCTTCAGGTCAGTATGATTACACATTATATCACATTTATATCATTTTTTTTTTTCAATAATTGCTTTTCCATTACTATGTTCTGAGATTAATGAGTTTTTTATTTCTCTGCTGATGGAGCTGTATGGCAGCTTGTATTTTGCGGGAATAGACAATGTTTTCAATGAAAAAAGAGGATATGATTTGAATTTTTAGATTCTTAAATACTTTTGACATCATTTTGTAGTCCCAATAGGGGACTTGAAATCGCTTATGTTAGAGATGAGCAGATCTTTTGAATTTCAAATTTAAGGACTTTGCCGATCTTCCCCAAAAGATTTGAGTTGCAATAAATAAATTCACTCGAATTTCAATACTTGAATGCTTGTAAAATACACTTGGTAGACACAGAGAGAGAGAGAAAGAGAGGACCCCGCTAACCTTAATAGCTTAAATTCTCCAAGAGAGAGAGAGAGAGGACCCCACTGACCTAAATAGCTTAAATTCTCCAAGAGAGAGAGTGAGGACCCCACTGATCTTAATAGCTTAAATTATCCAAGAGAGAGAGAGGACCCCACTGACTTTAATAGTTTAAATTCTCCAAAAAGAGAGAGAGGACCCCACTGACCTTAATATCTTAAATATTCCAAGAGAGAGGGAGGACCCCACTGATCTTAATAGCCTAAATTCTCCAAGAGATAGAGAGCGAGAGAGAGAGAGAGGACCCATCTGACCTTAATAGCTTAAATTCTTCAAGAGAGAAAGAGGACCCCACTCACCTTAATAGTTTAAATTCTCTGAAAGAGAGAGAGAGGACCCCACTGACCTTAATAGCTTAAATTCTCCAATAGAGAGAGATGACCCCAATGACCTTAATAGCTTACATTCTCCAAGAAAGAAAGAGAGGACCCCACTGACCTTAATAGCTTAAATATTCCAAGAGAGAGCGATGTTGTGAGTTCATTTTCCCCTCCGTCACTGAGGCCTGGTGAACTCCCTATTCTAGTGAAGGAAGGTAGTGAGCCTGATTATCAGGCACCTGGGACTAATGAAGACGATTGGCTGAGTGGAGTCACTGACTGGATTTAAGGCAGCCTACGCCCTTTCTGCCCTGCGGGTGATTTCTCTGTGGACTCTTGGACACCAGTCTGATTCCTGCTCTCCTAAAGCTAAGTTTTCTGTTTTGCCTTTTTGCATCTAAGATTTGTTTTTGTTTTTCTTGCTTTTTGGATTCTGCCACTCCCTGCTGGAGTGTGCAGTGTTCCTTGAGCTCTGTCTTCTGAAAGTACCTGAGTGCTGATTTAGTTTTTGAAGTTTAGTTGCTTCAGGGCCATTTTTATATCAGCTTGTTGGCATTTGTCTCTGATAGGGTTTTGGCAGATTGCAGACAGCAGCCTTCCTATCCGTTCCTATCTAGGTAGTTTTTGGGCCCCGTCTTTGCTCAGCCTGTCTTTCTGTCTGTGTAAGTGTTTTCATCTTGCTTCACCGTCATTATATGTGGGGGGCTGCCTATTGCTTTGGGGTCTGCTCTGGGGCAGTTAGATTTCCCCTTTCCTTCTTTAGGCCTATGTATCTCTCCGGCTGTGATCGAGGGGTCTAGGTCATCGTAGGAACCCCCCACGGCTACTGCTAGTTGTGTTGATAGGTTCAGGGGTCTGCAATCTGATAGTTGCCAACTTCTCTGGTTTTCAGGACTTAGCTAGCATTTCTGTTTTTGCCTCCTACAGTGACTCAATCATAACAGAGGGAGGACCCAACCGACCTTAATAGCTTAAATTCTCCAAGAGAGACAGAGGACCCCACTCACCTTAATAGTTTAAATTTTCTGAAAGAGAGAGAGAGGACCCCACTGACCTTAATAGCTTAAATTCTCCAATAGAGAGAGATGACCACAATGACCTTAATAGCTTAAATTCTCCAAGAAAGAGAGAGAGGACCACACTGACCTTAATAGCTTAAATATTCCAAGAGAGACAGAGGACCCCACTGATCTTAAGAGCCAAAATTCTCCAAGAGATAGATAGAGAGAGAGAGAGAGAGGACCCCACTGACCTTAATAGCTTAAATTCTCCAAGAGAAACAGAGGACCCCACTGACTTTAATAGCTTAAATTCTCCAATAGAGAGAGAGATGATCCCACTGACCTTAATAGCTTAAATTCTGAGAGAGAGAGAGGACCCCACTGACCATAAGAGCTTACACTCTACAGGAGAAAGAGAGGACCCCACTGACCTTAATAGCTTAAATTCTCCAAGAGAGAGAGAGCACCCCACTGACCTTAATAGCTTAAATTCTCAGAGAGAGCGAGAGAGAGGACCCCACTGACCTTAATAGCTTAAATTTTCCAAGAGAGAGAGAGAGAGGACCCTACTGACCTTAATAGCTTAAATTCTCAGAGAGAGAGAGAGAGGACCCCACTGACCTTAATAGCTTAAATTATCAGAGAGAGAAAGAGAGGACCCCACTGACCTTAATATCTTAAATTTTCCAAGAGAGAGGACCCCACTGACCTTAATAGCTTAAATTCTCCAAGAGAGAGAGGACCCTACTGATCATAATAGCTTAAATTGTCCGAGAGAGAGAGAGGACCCCATTGACCTTAGTAGCTTAAATTCTCTTAGAGAGAGAGAGGACCCCACTGACCTTAATAGCTTAAATTCTCCGAGAGAGAGAGAAACAGGACCCCACTGACCTTAATAGCTTAAATTCTCAGAGAGAGAGAGAGAGAAAGAGGACCCATTGACCTTAATAGCTTAAATTCTCCAAGAGAGAGAGAGAGGACCCTGCTGACCTTAATAGATAAATTCTCCAGGAGAGAGAGAGGACCCCGCTAACCTTAATAGCTTAAATTCTCCGAGAGAGAAACAGGACCCCACTGACGTTAATAGCTTAAATTCTCCGAGAGAGAGAGAGCACCCCACTGACCTTAATAGCTTAAATATTCCAAGAGAGAGGGATGTTGTGAGTTCATTTTCCCCTCCGTCACTGAGGCCTGGTGAACTCCCTATTCTAGTGAAGGAAGGTAGTGAGCCTGATTATCAGGCACCTGGGACTAATGAAGACTAGAGTTGAGCGACTTTTGGTTTTTTAGGGTCGCGTTTCGTTTCGTGAAACCCGACTTTTCCAAAAGTCGGGTCGAGCAAGATCGTCCGATTATAGGGAAAAGTCGGGGTCGTCCCGAAACACGAAACCCAATGTAAGTCAATGGGGAATAAAAGTCGGCAGTGAGAGGAGGACAGGAAACACACCTACAGTGCCCATTTGAATGCCAAAAGCATCAATTCTTCTTACTTAAGCTTGTCAACCTTAATTAACTTCATAATACAAGTTACGCACTGAAAAATGGGGGTTATTTGGCTAAATTTGTGGGGGGGGAGGGCTGGCTGCAGGTTTTCATGTGCCCTGGGTGAAAGAGCGCCCCTTTAACACATACCACAACTCATCATGCTCCGATACGGCAGAGAAATAGCGGTATAGTACAATGAAAAATACCTCACTTTTTACATCTCATGACGAGGCCCATCTATTTCTCCATACAAAATCCCTGGTCCCATATAATGTTTGAAACAGTATATGATGAGCTCCACATAATGCTACAGTATATGTTGGTCCCCATGGATGAAGCTCCACTGTCTTATGGGCCCAAATAATGCTCCAAACATAATGGGCCCCATTTCTAATGCTCTAGTGTATAATGGGCCCTGTAAATGCTGCTCCAGTGTCTGATGTCCACCTTTGGAATGTTCCAGTGTATGGTGGGCCCCATCTATCATTCTCCAGAGTATAGTGCTCCCCAAAAATTGCTGTCCCAACATAGAAAACAATCAAATAAGTCTCCTCACTAGGGAATCCCTGTACTTGTCTGGACAGGTGCTGTAGCTTGCTTAACAGCTCGCCAGCCGTTCTCACGCCCAGTATGGATTGCACGTGATTGCACAAAGGTTAGAAAGGGTACCGTATCCCTGGATAACATGTATGGATAGCGTACACATTCAAAATATATGTCTATACAGCATGAGGCAGGCTCAGACGGTGTTAGGCCCAGTATGGATTGCACGTCATTGCACAAAGGTTAGAAGGGGTACCGTATCCCCGGATAACATGTATGGATAGCGTACACATTCAAAATATATGTCTATACAGCATGAGGCAGGCTCAGACGGTGTTAGGCCCAGTATGGATTGCACGTCATTGCACAAAGGTTAGAAAGGGTACCGTATCCCCGGATAACATGTATGGATAGCGTACACATTCAAAATATATGTCTATACAGCATGAGGCAGGCTCAGACGGTGTTAGGCCCAGTATGGATTGCACGTCATTGCACAAAGGTTAGAAGGGGTACCGTATCCCCGGATAACATGTATGGATAGCGTACACATTCAAAATATATGTCTATACAGCATGAGGCAGGCTCAGACGGTGTTAGGCCCAGTATGGATTGCACGTCATTGCACAAAGGTTAGAAGGGGTACCGTATCCCCGGATAACATGTATGGATAGCGTACACATTCAAAATATATGTCTATACAGCATGAGGCAGGCTCAGACGGTGTTAGGCCCAGTATGGATTGCACGTCATTGCACAAAGGTTAGAAGGGGTACCGTATCCCCGGATAACATGTATGGATAGCGTACACATTCAAAATATATGTCTATACAGCATGAGGCAGGCTCAGACGGTGTTAGGCCCAGTATGGATTGCACGTCATTGCACAAAGGTTAGAAGGGGTACTGTATCCCCGGATAACATGTATGGATAGCGTACACATTCAAAATATATGTCTATACAGCATGAGGCAGGCTCAGACGGTGTTAGGCCCAGTATGGATTGCACGTCATTACACAAAGGTTAGAAAGGGTACCGTATCCCTGGATAACATGTATGGATAGCGTACACATTCAAAATATATGTCTATACAGCATGAGGCAGGCTCAGATGGTGTTAGGCCCAGTATGGATTGCACGTGATTGCACAAAGGTTAGAAAGGGTACCGTATCCCTGGATAACATGTATGGATAGCGTACACATTCAAAATATATGTCTATACAGCATGAGGCAGGCTCAGACGGTGTTAGGCCCAGTATGGATTGCACGTCATTGCACAAAGGTTAGAAGGGGTACCGTATCCCCGGATAACATGTATGGATAGCGTACACATTCAAAATATATGTCTATACAGCATGAGGCAGGCTCAGACGGTGTTAGGCCCAGTATGGATTGCACGTCATTGCACAAAGGTTAGAAGGGGTACCGTATCCCCGGATAACATGTATGGATAGCGTACACATTCAAAATATATGTCTATACAGCATGAGGCAGGCTCAGATGGTGTTAGGCCCAGTATGGATTGCACGTCATTGCACAAAGGTTAGAAGGGGTACCGTATCCCCGGATAACATGTATGGATAGCGTACACATTCAAAATATATGTCTATACAGCATGAGGCAGGCTCAGACGGTGTTAGGCCCAGTATGGATTGCACGTCATTGCACAAAGGTTAGAAAGGGTACCGTATCCCTGGATAACATGTATGGATAGCGTACACATTCAAAATATATGTCTATACAGCATGAGGCAGGCTCAGACGGTGTTAGGCCCAGTATGGATTGCACGTCATTGCACAAAGGTTAGAAGGGGTACCGTATCCCCGGATAACATGTATGGATAGCGTACACATTCAAAATATATGTCTATACAGCATGAGGCAGGCTCAGACGGTGTTAGGCCCAGTATGGATTGCACGTCATTGCACAAAGGTTAGAAGGGGTACCGTATCCCTGGATAACATGTATGGATAGCGTACACATTCAAAATATATGTCTATACAGCATGAGGCAGGCTCAGACGGTGTTAGGCCCAGTATGGATTGCACGTCATTGCACAAAGGTTAGAAGGGGTACCGTATCCCCGGATAACATGTATGGATAGCGTACACATTCGAAATATATGTCTATACAGCATGAGGCAGGCTCAGACGGTGTTAGGCCCAGTATGGATTGCACGTCATTGCACAAAGGTTAGAAAGGGTACCGTATCCCTGGATAACATGTATGGATAGCGTACACATTCAAAATATATGTCTATACAGCATGAGGAAGGCTCAGACGGTGTTAGGCCCAGTATGCATTGCACGTCATTGCACAAAGGTTAGAAGGGGTACCGTATCCCCGGATAACATGTATGGATAGCGTACACATTCAAAATATATGTCTATACAGCATGAGGCAGGCTCAGACGGTGTTAGGCCCAGTATGGATTGCACTTCATTGCACAAAGGTTAGAAAGGGTACCGTATCCCCGGATAACATGTATGGATAGCGTACACATTCAAAATATATGTCTATACAGCATGAGGCAGGCTCAGACGGTGTTAGGCCCAGTATGGATTGCACGTCATTGCACAAAGGTTAGAAGGGGTACCGTATCCCCGGATAACATGTATGGATAGCGTACACATTCAAAATATATGTCTATACAGCATGAGGCAGGCTCAGACGGTGTTAGGCCCAGTATGGATTGCACGTCATTGCACAAAGGTTAGAAAGGGTACCGTATCCCCGGATAACATGTATGGATAGCGTACACATTCAAAATATATGTCTATACAGCATGAGGCAGGCTCAGACGGTGTTAGGCCCAGTATGGATTGCACGTCATTGCACAAAGGTTAGAAGGGGTACCGTATCCCCGGATAACATGTATGGATAGCGTACACATTCAAAATATACAGTCATATGTAAAAGTTTGGGCACCCCTATTAATGTTAACCTTTTTTCTTTATAACAATTTTGGTTTTTGCAACATGTATTTCAGTTTCATATATCTAATAACTGATGGACTCAGTTATATTTCTGGATTCAAATGAGGTTTATTGTACTAACAGAAAATGTGCAATCTGCATTTAAACAAAATTTGACCGGTGCAAAAGTATGGGCACCCTTATCATTTTCTTGATTTGAACACTCCTAACTACTTTTTACTGACTTCCTGAAGCACTAAATTGGTTTTGTAACCTCATTGAGCTTTGAACTTCATAGCCAGGTGTATCAAATCATGAGAAAAGGTATTTAAAGTGGCCACTTGCAAGTAGTTCTCCTATTTGATTCTCCTATGAAGAGTGGCATCATAGGCTCCTCAAAACAACTCTCAAATGATCTGAAAACAAAGATTATTCAACATAGCTTTTCAGGGGAAGGATACAAAAAGTTGTCTCAGAGATTTAACCTGTCAGTTTCCACTATGAGGAACATAGTAAGGAAATGGAAGAACACAGATACAGTTCTTGTTAAGCCCAGAAGTGGCAGGCCAAGAAAAATATCAGAAAGGCAGAGAAGAATGGTGAGAACAGTCAAGGACAATCCACAGACCACCTCCAAAGACCTGCAGCATCATCTTGCTGCAGATGGTGTCACTGTGCATCGTTCAACAATACAGCGCACTTTGCACAAGGAGAAGCTGTATGGGAGAGTGATGCGAAAGAAGCCGTTTCTGCAAGCACGCCACAAACAGAGTCGCCTGAGGTGTGCAAAAGCACATTAGGACAAGCCAGTTACATTTTGGAAGAAGGTCCTGTGGACTGATGAAACAAAGATTGAGTTGTTTGGTCATACAAAAAGGCGTTATGCATGCGCTGTATTGTTGACCGATGCACAGTGACACCATCTGCAGCAAGATGATGCTGCAGGTCTTTGGAGGTGGTCTGTGGATTGTCCTTGACTGTTCTCACCATTCTTCTTCTCTGCCTTTCTGATATTTTTCTTGGCCTGCCACTTCTGGGCTTAACAAGAACTGTACCTGTGTTCTTCCATTTCCTTACTATGTTCCTCACAGTGGAAACTGACAGGTTAAATCTCTGAGACAACTTTTTGTATCCTTCCCCTGAAAAGCTATGTTGAATAATCTTTGTTTTCAGATCATTTGAGAGTTGTTTTGAGGAGCCCATGATGCCACTCTTCATAGGAGAATCAAATAGGAGAACTACTTGCAAGTGGCCACTTTAAATACCTTTTCTCATGATTTGATACACCTGGCTATGAAGTTCAAAGCTCAATGAGGTTACAAAACCAATTTAGTGCTTCAGGAAGTCAGTAAAAAGTAGTTAGGAGTGTTCAAATCAAGAAAATGATAAGGGTGCCCATACTTTTACACCGGTCAAATTTTGTTTAAATGCAGATTGCATATTTTCTGTTAGCACAATAAACCTCATTTGAATCCAGAAATATAACTGAGTCCATCAGTTATTAGATATATAAAACTGAAATAGCTGTTGCAAAAACCAAAATTGTTATAAAGAAAAAAGGTTAACATTAATAGGGGTGCCCAAACTTTTACATATGACTGTATGTCTATACAGCATGAGGCAGACTCAGACGGTGTTAGGCCCAGTATGGATTGCACGTCATTGCACAAAGGTTAGAAGGGGTACCGTATCCCCGGATAACATGTATGGATAGCGTACACATTCAAAATATATGTCTATACAGCATGAGGCAGGCTCAGACGGTGTTAGGCCCAGTATGGATTGCACGTCATTGCACAAAGGTTAGAAAGGGTACCGTATCCCTGGATAACATGTATGGATAGCGTACACATTCAAAATATATGTCTCAGGAGGCAGGCTCAGACGGTGTCAGGCACAGTATGGATTTGACGGCCCAGATTACACAGCGGAGGAGCAGGGAGAGGTAAAGATTGCAAATGCTGGGGCCCTGGCCAAGCAAGGGGGGCCCACTCGTGGGCGTCGGTACTGGCACTGGGCCCCTCATAGTACAGCGGTGTGTCTGACGGCGGGTGTGCACCACCACCGTCAGAGACACTTGATTGCACTATGAGGGACCCTGTGCCAGTGCCCGCGCCCAAGAGTCGGCCTACCCACCTGTCCAGGGCAACGGCACTCGCACGGTGTCGTGCGCTAGGTGGTGACCCCGGCCATGGGGGGGGAGGCAGCACAGTTAGGGAGTTTTAGAAAGTGGCATATGTTGATGTTGGACATTCAGCTGATGCAAAAGGCGAAATAGGTGAAGTACCAGGAAGAGGTGGACCAAAGCAAGCCATTTTTCTGTCACCCTATGTGTCATCAGGGGAAGGTGGGACAAAATCCTTGGAAACCCATGCATGGTTCATTTTAATGAAGGTTAGATCATCCACATTTTGGGTTGACAGACGGGTCCATTTTTCTGTCAGGATTGATCCAGCTGCACTGAAGACTCTTTCCGATAGCACACTTGCAGCTGGGCAAGCGAGCTCCTGTAAGGCATATTGTGCCAATTCAGGCCAGGTGTCCAGTTTAGCGGCCCAATAGTCAAAGGGGAATGACCTGTGTGGGAGAACATCGATATGGGAGGAAAAGTAGTTTGTAACCATAGTTAACAACTGCTGTCTCCTGTCACTTTCCATCGATGCAGTATTACCAGTTGTGTGAGCGGTATTTGAAAAATCAGTCCACAACATTGTCATGAAACCCCTGTCTCCAACGCCACTTCTGCTGTGTGCACCACGAACACCTCTGCCAAGCTGCCCCCGGCCCGTACGGCTCGTGTGAGAACCATCACCGCTGCTGTGTGCTGGGAATGCCTCAAGCAACCGATTTACCAGAGTTGCTTGTTTATTAGCCAATATTAGGTCAAGGTTCTCCTGTGGCATGATGTTTTGTAATTTGCCTTTATAGCGTGGATCCAGGATGCTGGCCAACCAGTAGTCATCATCATTCATCATTTTGGCAATGCGGGGGTCCCTTTTTAGGATCCGCAAGGCATAATCTGACATGTGGGCCAATGTTCCCGGTGTCAATGATGCACTGCGAGTGCTGGGTGGAGGAGCACTTTCTGGCAAATCCACATCCCTCCAGTCACGCACAAACCCTGTACCAGACCTTGCCACGCCAACATTTTCACTTGCCCCACGAGATGCATCCTCCTCCCCTAAGTAATCATCCCCATCATCCTCCTCCTCCTCCTCCTCTTCTTCCTCCACCTCGTCCAGGAGAGGTCCCTGAGCAGACAATGGCTGAATGTCATCAAGGATTCCCTCCTCCTCTTCCTCCTCATCAACATTGGCTGCAGACGCCTGCTCCTTAAGGTGCGTCAAAGTTTGCATGAGCAGACGCATAAGTGGGATGCTCATGCTTAGGATGGCGTCGTCTGCGCTTACCAGCCGTGTGCATTCCTCAAAACACTGAAGGACTTTACAAAGGTCTTTCAGCTTCGACCACTGCACGCCTGTCAACTCCATGTCTGCTCTCAAAGTGCCTGGCCGTGTATCCTCCCACAAATGCATTATGGCCTGCCTCTGCTCGCACAGCCGCTCCACCATGTGCAGGGTGGAGTTCCACCTTGTTGCAATGTCGATAATGAGGCGGTGGTTGAGAAGGTGGAGCAATCGCTGCAGCTTCTGCATACGAACGGAGTGTACAGGCTACCGGCTGATGTGCGCGCACAGTCTTCGCACCTTCTGGAGCAGGGCTGTTAACTCCGGATAATTTTTGAGGAAGCACTGCACCACCAGGTTCAAGGTGTGAGCCAAGCAAGGTATGTGGCTGAGTTTTGAAAGGGCTATGGCTGCCACAAAATTACGGCCGTTATCACTAACTACCTTGCCTGCCTCAAGATGTACACTGCCCAGCCATGACTCAGTTTGTCGCTTCAAGTACTCGGCCAGCACCTCGGCGGTGTGTCTGTCGCCCAAACACATCATCTGCAACACAGCCTGCTGACGCTTTCCGCTAGCTGCTCGATAGGGGGACACATCGTGTGCAACAGTGGCAGCTGCAGATGGAGTGCTCGTACGACTGCACTCTGTGGACGAGCTGTCGCTTCTGGAGGAGGAGGAGGAGGAGGGTCGAACGCCTACAGCCAACTGTTTCCTATACCGTGGGCTAGGCAGCACTGTCCCACCACCGCTGTCCCCTGTGGACCCTGCATCCACCACATTAACCCAGTGCGCAGTGATGGACACGTAACGGCCCTGGCCATGCCGACTGGACCATGCATCAGTTGTGAGGTGCACCTTTCCGCTCACTGACTGCTTGAGTGCATGGACAATGCGGTCTTTCACATGATGGTGGAGGGCTGGGATGGCTTTGCGAGAGAAGAAGTGGCGACTGGGTAGGTCATAGCGTGGTACTGCATAGGCCATGAGTTCGCGGAAAGCTGTGCTTTCCACCAACCGAAAGGGCATCATCTCAAACGAGATTAGTTTGGCAATGTGGGCGTTCAAACCCAGTGTACGCGGATGAGAGACTGAGTACTTTCTTGACCTACTCATAGTGTCTGGGAGGGTGAGCTGGACTTGAGAGCTGCATATGGTGGAAGTAGCGGTGGACAGGGCGGACTGAGAGAGGGTTGATGATGGTGATGGAGTTGTTGTTCTTTCTGATGGCCTAGAATCAGTCTTTCGTTGATATAACAGTGGGATTCCCTGACTGCTGTGGCCTTGCAACGACACCTCAACATTTGCTGCTGTGCTAACCGGTGGGCTTACAGTGGGGGAAACAATGTAGCGTTGCTGACTACCTTCGTTGTGATCAGTTGCACATGTGGCACTTGAGGTTTGGTGTTGTGTCCACGCTTGCAAGTGCATGCTGGTTAAATGTCTAAACATGCAACTGGTATTCAAATTTTTCAGATTTTTCCCTCGGCTAAAGGTCTTTGCGCACTTCTTACAGATAACCTTGGCCTGATCATGAGGATTTTGTTCAAAAAACTGCCACACTGCACTCTTCCTACTTTGGCAGACATTTTGCGGCCTAGCACGCTGTGATCTTTTGACCCTCTGGACAAGCTGTCCAGCAACTCTTTTGATGTTTGGAACCTGTCTTTGGAGTGCTCCGGGCCTGCCAGATAACAGCTGTTGCGATGTCGATGTCTGCTGTGGATGCTCCTCATCTGAGCTATTGGAAGCAGCACCCTCTTCCCCCAATGGATGCCAATCTGGGTCAACAACTGGGTCATCCATCACCTCCTCTTCTATGTCATGTGCACCTTTCTCTGTGTCACCGTGTATGGTGGTATAGTGTGCGGGAAGGGGCACCTGAGTCTCTTCAGGGTCAAAATCTGGCTCTGTACACTGCGAGGACAATGTAGTGCTCTGAGTGAATGTACCAGCAGAATCATCCATCAGCGGCTGTGCATCAGTGCACTCCATGTCAGATTCATCTTGGCCTGGGTAATTCACCATTTGACTTGATAATCCAGGCATGGTATGTGAAAACAGCTCCATGGAGTAATCAGTAGTATGGCCTGCATCATCCTTCAATCTTGGTTGGGGTGAAGGACACAAGGAAAGGTGTGGTTCATGAACATGAGCCTCCAATGACGACTCAGTGCTTTTACTTTTTACAACTGAAGAAGAGGAGGCGATAGAGCTGGAGGCTGAGTCAGCAATGTAAGACAAAACTTTTTCCTGATGCTCTGCCTTTAAAAGCGGTTTGCCAACTCCTAGAAAACTAAGCGTTCGAGGCCTTATGTAGCCAGACGATGACGCAGGGTCAGCACCTCATGCATTCGGTCCTATTTTGCTCTTGCCACTACCATCAGATCCACCACCAACACCATCATTACCAGCTGCCAACCCCCGCCCAATTCCACGGCCTCTTCCACCAGCCTTCCTCATTTTTGGTAGAAATGTAGACAAAATCCAACAAACTATATAGTAATGTAAAACAAGGTACAAGGTGTCTATAGGACAGGGGAGTTTTAGAATTTCTGCACACACTTGTGGACAGTGGACACTTGTGGATTGTGTGCGGCCCACTGATATCTGAGCGCTATGTGACACGCTCGATGGCACAGCTGCCTGTGACCAAAGTGACGAGAGGATAATGGAGATTTTGAATCTCTGCGTACACTTGTGGACAGTGGACACTTGGCGATTGTGTGCGGCCCACTGATATCTGAGCGCTATGTGACATGCTCGATGGCACAGCTGCCTGTGACCAAAGTGACGAGAGGATAATGGAGATTTTGAATCTCTGCGTACACTTGTGGACAGTGGACACTTGTGGATTGTGTGCGGCCCACTGATATCTGAGCGCTATGTGACACGCTCGATGGCACAGCTGCCTGTGACCAAAGTGACGAGAGGATAATGGAGATTTTGAATCTCTGCGTACACTTTTCGACACTGGACACTTGTGGATTGTGTGCGGCCCACTGATATCTGAGCGCTATGTGACACGCTCGATGGCACAGCTGCCTGTGACCAAAGTGACGAGAGGATAATGGAGATTTTGAATCTCTGCGTACACTTTTGGACACTGGACACTTGTGGATTGTGGGCGGCCCACTGATATCTGAGCGCTATGTGATACACTCGATGGCACAGCTGCCTGTGACCAAAGTGACGAGAGGATAATGGAGATTTTGAATCTCTGCGTACACTTGTGGACAGTGGACACTTGTGGATTGTGTGCGGCCCACTGATATCTGAGCGCTATGTGACACGCTCGATGGCACAGCTGCCTGTGACCAAAGTGACGAGAGGATAATGGAGATTTTGAATCTCTGCGTACACTTTTGGACACTGGACACTTGTGGATTGTGTGCGGCCCACTGATATCTGAGCGCTATGTGACACGCTCGATGGCACAGCTGCCTGTGACCAAAGTGACGAGAGGATAATGGAGATTTTGAATCTCTGCGTACACTTTTGGACACTGGACACTTGTGGATTGTGTGCGGCCCACTGATATCTGAGCGCTATGTGACACGCTCGATGGCACAGCTGCCTGTGACCAAAGTGACGAGAGGATAATGGAGATTTTGAATCTCTGCGTACACTTTTGGACACTGGACACTTGTGGATTGTGTGAGGCCCACTGATATCTGAGCGCTATGTGACAGGCTCGATGGCACAGCTGTGACAAAAGTGACTAGAGGATAAGGGAGATTGGATTGCTTTTAAAAAAGCAGTTTGCGGAGCAGTGGGTAAACAGCAATGCCAGCGTGTCAGGAAGCCTTAAAAGGCAGCCCAACAACCAACACCACTGATACACCACAATATAGCCTCCCTTTGCACTGCACACATAGTGACTTGTGTGTTGTGCAGGCCAAATCGCTAGCAGCAGAAGCAGTTTTTTTGTCTTCTTCCCTGCCTAACGCTCTCCCTACAGAATCAGCAGCAACCTCTCCCTATACTAAGATCGGCAGAAGTAAGATGGCGGTCGGCGTGCACGCCCTTTTATACCCCCTGTGACGCCCACCAAAGCAAGTCAATCACTTGCATGCCCTTCTGAAAGATGGTGGTGACCCGTGCCTATGTCATCACGTTGCCCACAGTGTTCGTGGATCCTGATTGGCTGAAAAAGCGCGCAAACAAACTTTTGAAACGCGACTTTGGCGCGTAAGTCGCCGACCTCGTGGCCGACCTCATCCTAGGGTCGGGTTTCGTTTCATGAAACCCGACTTTGCCAAAAGTCGGCGACTTTTGAATTTTTTTGACCCGTTTCGCTCAACTCTAATGAAGACGATTGGCTGAGTGGAGTCACTGACTGGATTTAAGGCAGCCTACACCCTTTCTGCCCTGCGGGTGATTTCTCTGTGGACTCTTGGACACCAGTCTGATTCCTGCTCTCCTAAAGCTAAGTTTTCTGTTTTGCCTTTTTGCATCTAAGATTTGTTTTTGTTTTTCTTGCTTTTTGGATTCTGCCACTCCCTGCTGGAGTGTGCAGTGTTCCTTGAGCTCTGTCTTCTGAAAGTACCTGAGTGCTGATTTAGTTTTTGAAGTTTAGTTGCTTCAGGGCCATTTTTATATCAGCTTGTTGGCTTTTGTCTCTGATAGGGTTTTGGCAGATTGCAGACAGCAGCCTTCCTATCCGTTCCTATCTAGGTAGTTTTTGGGCCCCGTCTTTGCTCAGCCTGTCTTTCTGTCTGTGTAAGTGTTTTCATCTTGCTTCACCGTCATTATATGTGGGGGGCTGCCTATTGCTTTGGGGTCTGCTCTGGGGCAATTAGATTTCCCCTTTCCTTCTTTAGGCCTATGTATCTCTCCGGCTGTGATCGAGGGGTCTAGGTCATCGTAGGAACCCCCCACGGCTACTGCTAGTTGTGTTGATAGGTTCAGGGGTCTGCAATCTGATAGTTGCCAACTTCTCTGGTTTTCAGGACTTAGCTAGCATTTCTGTTTTTGCCTCCTACGGTGACTCAATCATAACAGAGGGAGGACCCCACTGATCTTAATAGCCTAAATTCTCCAAGAGATAGAGAGCGAGAGAGAGAGAGAGAGGACCCAACCAACCTTAATAGCTTAAATTCTCCAAGAGAGACAGAGGACCCCACTCACCTTAATAGTTTAAATTTTCTGAAAGAGAGAGAGAGGACCCCACTGACCTTAATAGCTTAAATTCTCCAATAGAGAGAGATGACCCCAATGACCTTAATAGCTTAAATTCTCCAAGAAAGAGAGAGAGGACCACACTGACCTTAATAGCTTAAATATTCCAAGAGAGACAGAGGACCCCACTGATCTTAAGAGCCAAAATTCTCCAAGAGATAGATAGAGAGAGAGAGAGGACCCCACTGACCTTAATAGCTTAAATTCTCCAAGAGAAACAGAGGACCCCACTGACTTTAATAGCTTAAATTCTCCAATAGAGAGAGAGATGATCCCACTGACCTTAATAGCTTAAATTCTGAGAGAGAGAGAGGACCCCACTGACCATAAGAGCTTACACTCTACAGGAGAAAGAGAGGACCCCACTGACCTTAATAGCTTAAATTCTCCAAGAGAGAGAGAGCACCCCACTGACCTTAATAGCTTAAATTCTCAGAGAGAGCGAGAGAGAGGACCCCACTGACCTTAATAGCATAAATTTTCCAAGAGAGAGAGAGAGAGGACCCTACTGACCTTAATAGCTTAAATTCTCAGAGAGAGAGAGAGAGGACCCCACTGACCTTAATAGCTTAAATTATCAGAGAGAGAAAGAGAGGACCCCACTGACCTTAATATCTTAAATTTTCCAAGAGAGAGGACCCCACTGACCTTAATAGCTTAAATTCTCCAAGAGGGAGAGGACCCTACTGATCATAATAGCTTAAATTGTCCGAGAGAGAGAGAGGACCCCATTGACCTTAGTAGCTTAAATTCTCTTAGAGAGAGAGAGGACCCCACTGACCTTAATAGCTTAAATTCTCCGAGAGAGAGAGAGAAACAGGACCCCACTGACCTTAATAGCTTAAATTCTCCGAGAGAGAGAGAGAGAGGACCCTGCTGACCTTAATAGATAAATTCTCCAGGAGAGAGAGGACCCCGCTAACCTTAATAGCTTAAATTCTCCGAGAGAGAAACAGGACCCCACTGACGTTAATAGCTTAAATTCTCCGAGAGAGAGAGAGAGAGAGGGAGAAAGAGGACCCCACTGGCCTTAATAGCTTAAATTCTCTAGGGGGAGAGAGCGAGGACCCTTCTGACCTTAATAGCTTAAATTCTCCAAGAGAGAGAGAGAGAGGACCCTGCTGACCTTAATAGCTTAAATTCTCCAAGAGAGAGAGAGAGGACCCTGCTGACCTTAATAGCTTAAATTCTCCAAGAGAGAGAGAGAGAGGACCCCACTGACCTTAATAGCTTAAATTCTCCGAGAGAGAGAGAGAAACAGGACCCCACTGACCTTAATAGCTTAAATTCTCCGAGAGAGAGAGAGAAAGAGGACCCATTGACCTTAATAGCTTAAATTCTCCAAGAGAGAGAGAGAGGACCCTGCTGACCTTAATAGATAAATTCTCCAGGAGAGAGAGGACCCCGCTAACCTTAATAGCTTAAATTCTCCGAGAGAGAAACAGGACCCCACTGACGTTAATAGCTTAAATTCTCCGAGAGAGAGAGAGAGAGGGAGAAAGAGGACCCCACTGGCCTTAATAGCTTAAATTCTCTAGGGGGAGAGAGCGAGGACCCTTCTGACCTTAATAGCTTAAATTCTCCAAGAGAGAGAGAGAGAGGACCCTGCTGACCTTAATAGCTTAAATTCTCCAAGAGAGAGAGAGAGGACCCTGCTGAACTTAATAGCTTAAATTCTCCAAGAGAGAGAGGACCCCACTGACCTTAATAGCTTAAATTCTCCGAGAGAGAGAGAGAGAGAGGGAGAAAGAGGACCCCACTGGCCTTAATAGCTTAAATTCGCTAGGGGGAGAGAGCGAGGACCCTTCTGACCTTAATAGCTTAAATTCTCCGAGAGAGAGAGAGAGAGAGAGAGAGGACCCTGCTGACCTTAATAGATAAATTCTCCAGGAGAGAGAGAGGACCCCACTAACCTTAATAGCTTAAATTCTCCAGAAGAGAGAGAGGACCCCCTGACCTTAATAGCTTAAATTCTCCAGAAGAGAGAGAGGACCCCCTGACCTTAATAGCTTAAATTCTCCAGAAGAGAGAGAGGACCCCCTGACCTTAATAGCTTGTCCTATATTGAGAAGGTAATAAAAATTTATTTCCATTATTGCAAGAGATCACTTTTCCAAGTTGGTTCAGTGGAGATCCAACTGCTGTGACTCCCAAGAATAATGAAAACTGGGCTGCAAAGTGCTTCATTGGACAGAAGAGGTAACCCCGCATATTACTGCCTCATTTTTTGTCAATGGGACTGCCATAAAAAGTCAAGTGCTATCCCTAGCAGTGCCATAGAGGAGGAATAGAGTGGTGGCACACATGCAGCACCACCGCTCCATTATTATGGTACATTTTAGAGCTCTGTTCTCAGGATCCCGATCTATCTGCAAGTTATCACCTCTCTTTTGGCTAAGAGATCATTTAAAATAATAGGAAATGTCTCCCTTTTTTTCTATCTTTACTGCCCTCATTCTGTATCTAAATATGCTGTTCTGAAGCCAAATGCCTCAGTTGCCTTCCCGGGGTTCTTAACACTGGGTGTAACGGAAGTTTTAAGTATTTTACTCAAAATAAGGCGTATATTTATTACAATTAGCTCCATTTTTTTGGTTAATGGGAAGAATGTACCCTAAAATATAACATGTTGTCATTGGGCATCATTCTGTTTTATGGACTGAAAGACAAAACTAGAAAATCAAAGACAAATAATGGTTTTATATGTGTTTTTATTAAAAAGGAAAAAGGTCAAAACGTTGCAGAAAAGACAGAATAAAACTACTGAAGTGCATCTATAATGATTTTTATTCACAAAAACCACAGATACCAACCATGAAGACCCTATTTCCATATGGTGTGAACAAATTTAACCCCTTCCCGACATGTCCAAATTTTTTTCTTTTGCATTTTTGCTTTTTCCTCCCCGTCTTCCAAAATATTTTGATTGTGTCACCATTTTCTGAGACCGTAAGGTTTTTTTTTTTTTCTGGTGATAGAGCTGGGTGAGGGCTTATTTTTTTTCGGGGCGAAGCAATGTTTTTATTGGTACCATTTTGAGATAGATACAACATTTTGATCGCTTCTTAGAGCATTGAATGTAGTTTTGCGGCAACCAAAAAATGCAATTTTGACATCTTTGTATTATTTACTGTTTAGGTTCATTATTTTTAGATTTTTATACATCGGACTTTCATGTATGAGGCGATACCACATACTTGTATTTTTTTTTATATCTTTGTTTTTAATGGGGAAAAAGAAGGGTGATTTGAACTTTTATTGGGGTTTTTTTCAAACTTTTTTTTTGTTACTTTTCACTGTATGTGTTAGTCCCCTTAGGGGACTTTAACCTGTGATCCTCTAATTGCGTGTGATATACAATACTGCTGTATATAGTAAAAATCATGGTCTCCTTTGAAGTCCAGCTACAGGCTGGATTTAAAAGGAGCTATACGGTGACAGGCATGGAGGTCTTTTTTGTAAAACATTTCCATGCTGAGATTCTGTTCTGGGCAAAAAACGATCCAACATAAAATCCATTTTTTTTAATTCTCCAGCGCAGTAAATTTATAGAACAATCTGTAATTGTATATACAGTTGTGCTCAAAACTTTACATACCCCGGCAGAATTTTTGCTTTCTTGGCCTTTTTTTCAGAGAATAGAAATGATAACAAAAAAAAAACTTTTTCTCTACTCGTGGTTAGTGGTTGGGTGAAGTCATTTATTGTCAAACTACTGTGTTTTCTCTTTTTAAATCATAATGACAATCCAAAACATCCAAATAACCCTGAACAAAAGTTCACATACACTGATGATTTTGACCTGATAACATGCACAGAAGTTGACACAAATGGGTTTGACTGGCTATTAAAGGTAACATCCTCACCTGTGACCTGTTTCCTTGTAATCAGTGCATGTGCAGAGTAAGCAGAATAAGTTTTAGTGATCCAGACAGACTCTTGCATCTTTCATCCAGCCATTGATGTTTCTGGATTGTGAGTCATGGGGAAAGCAAAAGAATTGTCAACAGATCTATGAGAAAAGGTAGTTGAACTGTATAAAACAGGAAAGGGATACAAAAAGATATCCAAGGAATTGATAATGCCAGTCAGCAGCGTTCAAACTGTGAATAACAAATGGAAAATCAGGGGCTCTGTAAAAACAAAACCACGGTCAGGTAGACCAACAAAAATGTTGACTACAACTGCCAGGAAAATTGTTCGGGATGCAAAGAAAAACCCACAAATAACATCAGCTGAAATACTGAACTCTCTGAAAACTAGCGGTGTGGCTGTTTCCAGATGCTCAATAAGGAGGCACTTGAAGAAAAATGGGCTGCATGGTCGAGTCGCCAGAAGAAAGCCATTACTGCGCAAATGCTTCAAAATATCTCGCCTACAATATGCAAAACAGCACAGAGACAAGCCTCAAAATTTCTGGAACAAGGTAATTTGGAGTGATGAGACCAAAATTTAACTTTTTGGCCACAACCATAAACATTACATTTGGAGAGAGGTCAACAAGGCCTATGGTGAAAGGAACACCATTCCTACTGTAAAGCATGGAGGTGGTGTAAGGTGGCCAGGGTGGTAGTTGTGGCAATGGGCTGTACTGTTCCCACACCCTGGCACTCCACAGATAGAATACAGAGTCCCTTTTGCAGGTGCAGTGTGCGCAGCAATCCACTTACATTCACTGCCAAGATCCTCTCAGGTTCTGTCACTCTGGCTTTGCATTCCCGAGTTCCACAAAACATCTCAGAGTCACAGTTTTTTTTCCAACAGTTGAACTTTACTAATCAATAGGGCATTCATCACATTGGCAGTAAAGCTTAAACACAGAGACATCTTCTTTTCTTTCCCTGCCATCCGGGCAGCCTCTCTATCCTCTCTATCAGCTTTGTCTTCCTTCTCCCGGCAATCCCTGCTATATCTCTGGACAGTCTGTGTCCGATCCGTGCCTTCAGCGTCACCAACTCCCTGTCAGCCCCTCATCCAGTTCCAATAGGGAAAGGTGCCAGGAACGCCATCTCAGCTGCTCCTGTCTTTGTTGTAGACCCCAGATCCTTCTTGGGGATGGTCCTTTTGAGCTGGTGCTCAACTGCACTATTCTCTGCCTGGGGCCCCTTACTGCCATAGCAGCTTTATCCCCACGGCCAGCCATTTGCTTCCTCTACTGCTCACACCTTGCCCTGGGCAAGCCTGCCCGGGCTTCTGCTGTTCAATCAGGAAGAGTCCTTATTACAGTATATCCCTATGTTTTGCACTGCCATGTCCTGTAACTCCTCCCAGCTTCCAAACCTCTATGCTAACTGACACTCCTATTCTATTCTATATGATGCCCCCCTCTACTCTAATTCCCCTATGGTCCTATGCTATCTCCTATTCTACCCAAAAACCTATGCACAATACATAACAAATGCATCACATTACAGTAGGCACAATTATAATAACATTAGTGCACAATGAGGTGCCGCACGTAATAGGGCACCAGTGTCTAGGGGAGAGGAGGCAAGTGAGGGTCCCCCATCACCTCCTTACAGTGGATCACTGATGTTTTGGGTATGTGTGAGCTGCAAAGGCACAGGAAACTTGGTCAATGTTGAAGGAAAGATGAATGCAGCACCTTATCAGCAAACACTGGAGGCAAATTTGAAATCATCAGCCCGGAAGCTGGGCATGGGACGTACTTGGACGTTCCAACATGACAGCGATCCAATTCTCCTGCAGGACTTGGCACTTGTCCACACTGCCAAAAGTACCAATACCTGGTTTAAAAACATCAGTATCACTGTGCTTGATTGGCCAGCAAACTCGCCTGACCTTAACTCCATAGAAAATCTATGGGGTATTGTCAAGAGGAAGATGAGAGAGACCAGACCCAACAAAGCAGATGAGCTGAAGGCTGCTATCAAAGCATCCTGGGCTTCCATAACCCCTCAGCAGTGCCACAGGCTGATCGCCTCCATGCCATGCCGCATTGATGCAGTAATTGATGCCAAAGGAGCCCCGACCAAGTATTGAGTATATTTACTGAATATATATTTCAGTAGGCCAACATTTTGGATTTTAAAATAATTTTTTCAAGCTGGTGTTATAAAGTATTTACTGAGATAATGACTTTTGGGTTTTCATTTGCTGTAAGCCATAATCATCAACATTAACAGAAATAAACACGTGAAATAGATCACTCTGTGTGTAATGACTCTATATAATATATGAGTTTCACTTTTTGTATCGAAGAACTGAAATAAATTAACTTTTTGATTATAAAGGGTGGGCCATATATATGGATACACCTATATGGATACACCTAAATAAAATGGGAATGGTTCGTGATGGTGATAAAGTGGATTGGTCATCGTGGGCCAGTTGAATGGCCACCAAGGTCTCCCTATCTGACCCCCTTAGACTTTTATCTTTGGGGTCATCTGAAGGCAATTGTCTATGCTGTGCAGATATGAGATGTGCAGCATCTGAAACAACGGATACTGGAAGCCTGTGCTAGCATTTCTTCTGCGATGATGCTATCAGTGTGTCAAGAGTGGGAGAAGAGGGTTGCATTGACAATTCAACACAATGGGCAGCACTTTAAACACATTTTATAAGTTGTTATAAACTTGTAAATAACTCATGAAAGAATAAAGTTACGTTAAAACCAAGCGCACCATTGTTTTTCTTGTGAAATTCTAAATAAATTTGATGTGTCACATGACCCTCTTCCCAATGGAAAAAATAAAGTTGGATCCGAAATGGCCAACTTCAAAATGGCCGCCATGGTCACCACCAATCTTGAAAAGTCTTCCCCCTCCCATACACTAATGTGCCACAAACAGGAAGTTGATACCACCAACCATTCCCATTTTATTTAGGTGGATCCATATAGATGGCCCACCCTGTGTGTAATTTTGTGAGATGCACCTGCACCTAACGTTTTTAATTTTTTTTGGAAATTTGAATTGTATTTAACTTATTTTCCATGAATTGAATGTACCTTATTAAGGTCTAGGGTCTCTACAGGCACCAGAGCATAATAAACATAAGATGTAAAAAATAATATTAAAAAACCTTATACTCACCTTACCGTTACCCTATCCGGCCCCTCTGCTTCTCAACATTACCCGTTCGGTCGTAGTCATGTCTTTTTACCACTGTAACTAGCACTGAATCCTTGGGCCGCTTCTTGCTAGGATGGAACTTCTGTCTTTTATGATGCCCGGTCGTATGCACAAGCCTCAAATGGTACACGACGAGATGATTTCACGATATGCGCCGTGACCTTGAACGGGCATGTGCAGAAACATGCAATCTCATCAGATCTGGAAGTCCTGTCCTGTCCTCACGCCCCCCAAGGAAGCTGGGAGCGAAACGTGCATGTCGGGGTGGAGGGATTTTTCTCCCAGGGGACTTCTATTAACGCTGCCAGGATTCAGGTAATGGCCTCAGTAGCTTTAATGTTAACTAGTTTACATAGGTATACCATGGATGTTATTTTATAACTTTGGTTTATCTGAACCGATGAGCTTGTGCTGTATAGTCATTATACTCTGCATGTTTGAGTAAACAGCAGACATTTATAGTATAGCTTTCCAGGAGCATACATCAACTGATTGCTTATTAGCTATGAGGTTCCATACCATGCAACAGAAAAATACATATAATGGGAGTTGCAGGTCCCTCTCTTTTTGCACTGATCTTGGAAACTTGTATGTCTTTTAATGTTTTGATATTTGTATTAATAAAAGTAATTATATTTTACCATTTGAAATGCTCTGGTGTTGATCTGTACTCCAATTGGAGGTGATCTTGGATTTTTGTACTCATTTGTGGTGAGCATTACTATTGATAATTTGGCTAGGGTAGTAGTAACACATTAGATCATATTAAAGTGTAGTACACACACTCTTAGCCAAATTAGTGTTTCTTATACTGGTTAGCAGGTGTTCAGGAATAAGAACACTAAGCCACCCCTTTTTTACTTTTCTGCCTATCTTTATCAGTCTACCAAGATGAAGAAGGCAGGGAGTAAGGCACGTGGTCGTGGCCATGGAGTTTCAGCAGGGAGAGGACGGGGCGATTCAGCAGGGAGAGGACGTGGGGATTCGGTGTCTGCTGCGGCCACCAGTGACCCGGCATCCCCCACTTTTACCAGGCAACAGTCCTTCATGCGCAGCTTTGTAGGACCTCGTCATACCCCACTGCTGCGTGACGAACAAATTGAAGCCGTTGTCGGATGGATGGCAGCTAACGCATCCACTTCAATGACTTCCGCATCCTCCCAAGGCCAGAGCACTGAAGAGCAACCATCTGTCTCTTCACCACCTGCCAAATTGCCCAGGCAGTCTGAGAGCCCTGGACAGGAGCCATCTCAATCTTTACTTCTGTTCTCAGAATCTGTTGGCTTGGAAAGAGGTGGCCAGCCAAGCAGCATTCTAGAGCGTGAAGAAGAGGGAGTATGCAGTGATGCGCAACTGCTTTGTCCCTCTGAATCTGAAGAGGCGGGTGGGCCAGTGCCTATTGTCAGCACACCTCAGTGCTCATCTGATGATGATGAGACTCAGTTGCCAATTTCTGGTGCGTACGGTGCTGACGAGACAACCCAGGACCAGCCGGTGCTTGAAGAGGGGAGTGGAGATGATGAGGTCCTTGACCCATCATGGTGTCAGCCACAGGAAGGTGGTGGGAGCAGCTCTGAGGAAGAGATTCCCCGAACGGCCAAAAGAGGAGGGAGAGGGCGGGGGCAGACTTGGTTGCCTGTAGCCTCCACTTTGGCACCCGTGAGGAGCAATCCTCTTCCAAAACACAAAACGGGCGCTCCCAGGACTTGCAGTGTGTGGTCTTTTTTTGACACAGTTGCAGATGACATTTGCTTTGTCAAATGCAAGCTGTGTCATCAGAAAGTGAAATGAGGGAAAAATGTGACCAACCTCAATACCACAAATATGTGGAAACATGTGCGTACCAAGCACGAGGTGGAGTTACACAGACACACTGAAGATGTAGGCCAACCTTCAGCAGCACCTACCACCTCTTCAGCTCGTGTTGGGGCCTCTTCCTCCAGCTCACACACAGCTGGTTCGGCTTCCTCACTGGAACGCCATGGAAGAACCACTGCCACTGTTGTCCAGAGACCCAGTGAAATTCCACCCACTGAACCACGTTCGCAGTCATCAGCACACTCCCAGGCCACTCACCAGCAATCGGTAGCACAGGCATGGGAGAAAAAGCGGCCATACTCGGCAAACCATCCCCGAGCACTGGCTCTGAATGCCGGCATTGCCAAACTACTGGCCCTTGAGATGCTGTCATTCAGGCTGGTGGAGACTGACACCTTCCGGAACTTTATGTCATTGGCAGTTCCACAATACAATGTGCCCAGCCACTTTTATTTCAGCAGGCAAGCTGTCCCTGCCCTGCAAAAGCATGTGGAGGGAAAAATTAAAAATGCGCTACTAAATGCCGTCAGTAGCAAGGTCCACCTGACCACCGATGCGTTGACCAGTAGCCATGGACAGGGACGATACCTTTCCCTCACTGCCCATTGGGTCAATGTTGTGGAGCCGGGTACAGATCTGGAGAGTGGCTCTGTACGTATTCTGCCAACTCCAAGGATTGCAGGAATGCAGTCTGTACATATTGAGTCCTCCTCCTACTCTAGTTCCTCGGAATCAGCACTGCGTGAGCCTGTTAGGCCAGATATGAGCACAGGTGTGGCCAAACGTCAACAGGCCGTCCTTAAATTAATTTCTTTGGGGAATCGGAGCCACACAGCACAGGAGCTCTGGAATGCCATCAAGCAGGATAGCGATGTGTGGTTTGTGCCAGCGAATCTCCAGCCAGGTTTGGTAGTGAGTGACAATGGCCGAAATCTAGTGGCAGCTCTGGGCTAGGCAACCTCACTCACATACCATGTCTGGCACACGTGCTCAATTTGGTCGTGCAGAGCTTTCTGAGGGACTATCCGGATCTTGATGCACTGCTGCACAAGGTTCGCCTAGAGTGTGCTCACTTGCGGCGTTCCAGTATGGCAAGATCGCGCATTGCATCTCTGCAACGCCGATTCCGCCTGCCAGAACATCGCATCACATGTGACCTCCCCACCAGGTGGAATTCAACGTTACATATGTTGGAGCGGTTGTGTGAGCAGCAGGCAGCAGTAATGGAGTACCAGCTGCATCAGGCGCAAACAAGTCGCACTGTGCGCCGGACACACTTCACCACCACTGAGTGGGCCACTATGAGGGACATCTGCCAAGTTTTGCGTGCCTTCGATGACTCCATGCGGATGGCCAGTACAGATGATGCACTAATCAGCATGACTGTCCCCCTCATCTGTCTGCTTCAAAAAACCTTACAAGCACTAAGTGAGGAGGTTTTTGAAGAGGTCGAGGATGAGCAGTCAGAAATGCCATCTGCTTCTGGCAAGTCTGCGCAACGTGCTTCCACACAAAGGCCCAGGCAGGGGACACTTAGTGAGGAGGATGACGAGGAGTCAATGGAGGAGGAGGAACACATCTCTCCAGAGGAGGGAGGTACACAAGGCTCTAGTAGTCAGTGTGTACAGCGAGGGTGGGGTGATGCTGAGCAGGCAGAGATGCTGCCTCAAGCTGGGGACAGCGTTTCCGGTCCAGTTGGCAGTCTGCAGCACATGGTTGATTTCATGCTGCAGTGCTTGTTAAATGACCGCCGCATCGCCAACATTCTCCACACGGCTGATTATTGGGTGTACACCCTCCTAGATCCTCGCTACCGGGACAACTTACAAAGCCTCATACCACAGTTGAACCGGGAGCGAAAAATGCGGGAGTACCAAGAAACACTTGTGCAGGCCATCATGTTCTCCATTCCCCCCACAAGTGTTGCTGGTAGTGCTTTTCAAAGCAGCCATGTGGGTAGAGGCAGTGGAGGAAGCTCTGCACAAAGAGGTAGCAGAGGCAGTGCCGCAGGACAAGGCAAGGCCAGTATGGCCCAAATGTGGAAAAGTTTTGTGGGACCGCCACAAATGGCTACACCATCACAGACGGCTCCAGTCAGCAGGAGGCAACGTTTCCGTCAGATGGTGACAGACTACTTGTCGTGCCTTGTTAGTGTTCTCCCAGACGGCTCTTCCCCGTTCAAGTTTTGGGTCTCTAAGCTGGATACATGGCCAGAGCTTAGCCAGTATGCATTGGAGGTGCTGGCTTGCCCTGCTGCCAGTGTATTATCGGAACGTGTCTTTAGTGCTGCAGGTGGTGTGGTAACAGACCGTCGCACGCGACTATCCGCCGATAATGTTGACCGGCTTACTTTTGTGAAAATGAACAAGGCCTGGATTTCACCTGAATTTGCCAGTCCTCTTCCAGAATAAATAATAGGCTGGCAACAGGATCCAGGTCTCCTGTTGTGTTCATGTTTCTATGACCTGAACTTTATTTCCTGGGCTACAGCAACGCCCGTTGTTGCTCAGAAGTGCTGTTCACACAGACAAAACACTCGCTCATGTGTAAGTGGGGTTCGGTAACGTCAGCTGATCCCCTGCTGTGTGTATGGCAAAGTGTCCTGCTCCCTCCACAGTCAAACAACCTCAGATTTACACCTGGCTCCAAGTAGGCCTCGGCCTACTACCTGATTTTCCCTGGGCTCCGACACCGCCAGTTGGTGCTCAGAAGTGCTGTCCGCACAGACAAAACACTCGCTCATGTGTAAGTGGGGTTCAGTAACGTCAGCTGATCCCCTGCTGTGTGTACGGCAAACTCTCCTGCTGCCTACAACTTCTGACTACCTCTGATTTAATATGTTCTCTGATTTGCCCTCTGTCTCCACTCTGTTTTGAGTATTTCCTCCGGCCTACAACACCGCCTGTTTCTGCTCTCAAGTGCCGCCTGCACAATCCACACTTGTTCCTGTGGTACCTGGGTCCTGTAACATCTGCTCATCTCCAGAGTTGAGCACGGCAATGTCTCCTGCTTTGTCTACATTCCCACTACTTGTAGTGGAAATGTGGACAGAGCAGGAGACATTGCCTGACTCACCTCTAGGGAGAAGCTGCTGTCACAGAACCCCAGTAACACAGGAACAAGTGTGGGTTGTGCAGACGGCATTTCAGAGCAGCAACTGGCGTGGTTGGAAGCCAGAGGAAATACTCGAAACAGAGTGAAGACAGAGGCCTAATTGGAGTACGTTGACAGTTCGTAGTAGTCTAGAAACAATCGCAAACTGCCACCAAGTAGGCCTCGGCCTACTACCTGATTTTCCCTGGTCTCCGACACCGCCAGTTGGTGCTCAGAAGTGCTGTCCGCACAGACAAAACATTCGCTCATGTGTAAGTGGGGTTCGGTAACGTCAGCTGATCCCCTGCTGTGTGTATGGCAAAGTGTCCTGCTCCCTCCACAGTCAAACAACCTCAGATTTACACCTGGCTCCAAGTAGGCCTCGGCCTACTACCTGATTTTCCCTGGGCTCCGACACCGCCAGTTGGTGCTCGGAAGTGCTGTCCACACAGAAAAACACACTCGTTCATGTGAAAGTGGGGTTCGGTAACGTCAGCTGATCCCCTGCTGTGTGGAGGGCAAACTGCTGCTGCCTCCAAATTGGAACTACTTCAGATTTAAACATTCTCTGATTTGGCTTCTGTCTCCACTCTGTCTCTAGTATTTCCCCTGACCTCCAACACCGCCAGTTCCTGCTCACAGCTGCCGTCCACGCATTCCACACGTGTTCCTGTGTTACTGGGGTTCTGTAACGTCAGCAGATCCCCCAATGTGTGTCCGCCACTGTCTCCTGCGCTGTCCACCTTCCCACTGCAAGTGGTGGGAATGTGGACAGAGCAGGAGACAGTGGCAGACACACATCAGGGGATCTGCTGACATTACAGAATCCCAGTAACACAGGAACACGTGTGGATTGGGCAGACGGCTGCTGTACGCATAAACTGGCGGTGTTGGTGGTCACGTGAAATCCTGGAAACAGAGTGGAGACAGATGCCTAATTGGAGCACGTTGACAGTCTGTTGTAGCCTACAAACAATCTAAAACTGCCACCAAGTAGGCCTCGGCCTGCACCATGATTGTCCCTGGGTTCCAACAACGCTAGTTGGTGCTCGGAAGTGCTGTCCACACAGAAAAACACACTCGTTCATGTGAAAGTGGGGTTCGGTAACGTCAGCTGATCCCCTGCTGTGTGGAGGGCAAACGGCTGCTGCCTCCAAATTGTAACTACTTCAGATTTAAACATTCTCTGATTTGGCCTCTGTCTCCACTCTGTCACTAGTATTTCCCCTGACCTCCAACACCGCCAGTTCCTGCTCACAGTTGCCGTCCACGCATTCCACACGTGTTACTGTGTTACTGGGGTTCTGTAACGTCAGCAGATCCCCCAATATGTGTCCGCCACTGTCTCCTGCGCTGTCCACCTTCCCACTGCAAGCGGTGGGAATGTGGACAGAGCAGGAGACAGTGGCAGACAAACATCAGGGGATCTGCTGACATTACAGAACACCAGTAACACAGGAACACGTGTGGATAGGGCAGACGGCTACTGTACGCATAAACTGGCGGTGTTGGTGGTCACGTGAAATCCTGGAAACAGAGTGGAGACAGATGCCTAATTGGAGCACGTTGACAGTCTGTTGTAGCCTACAAACAATCTAAAACTGCCACCAAGTAGGCCTCGGCCTGCACCCTGGTTCTCCCTGGGCTCCAACAACGCTAGTTGGTGCTCGGAAGTGCTGTCCACACAGAAAAACACACTCGTTCATGTGAAAGTGGGGGTCAGTAATGTCAGCTGATCCCCTGCTGTGTGGAGGGCAAACTGCTGCTGCCTCCAAATTCAAACAACGTCTTATCTTAAACTGCCTCCAAGTAGGCTTCAGCCTACAAAATGACTATCCCTGGGCTCCAACATCGTCAGTTGTTGCTCGGAAGTGCTGTCCACACAGAAAAGCACACTCGTTCATGTGAAAGTGGGGTTCGGTAACGTCAGCTGATCCCCTGCTGTGTGGAGGGCAAAGTGTCCTGCTCCCTCCACAGTCAAAATACCTCAGCTTTATACCTGGCTCCTAGTAGGCCTCGGCCTGCACCATGATTGTCCCTGGGTTCCATCAACGCTAGTTAGTGCTCGGAAGTGCTGTCCACACAGAAAAACACACTCGTTCATGTGAAAGTGGGGGTCGGTAACGTCAGCTGATCCCCTGCTGTGTGGAGGGCAAACTGCTGCTGCCTCCAAATTGTAACTACTTCAGATTTAAACATTCTCTGATTTGACCTCTGTCTCCACTCTGTCTCTAGTTTTTCCCCTGACCTCCAACACCGCCAGTTCCTGCTCACAGTTGCCGTCCACGCATTCCACACATGTTACTGTGTTACTGGGGTTCTATAACGTCAGCAGATCCCCCAATATGTGTCCGCCACTGTCTCCTGCGCTGTCCACCTTCCCACTGCAAGCGGTGGGAATGTGGACAGAGCAGGAGACAGTGGCAGACACACATCAGGGGATCTGCTGACATTACAGAATCCCAGTAACACAGGAACACGTGTGAATTGGGCAGACGGCTGCTGTATGCATAAACTGGCGGTGTTGGTGGTCACGTGAAATCCTGGAAACAGAGTGGAAAAAGATGCCTAATTGGAGCACGTTGACAGTCTGTTGTAGCCTACAAACAATCTAAAACTACCACCAAGTAGGCCTCGGCCTACACCATGATTGTCCCTGGGCTCCAACAACGCCAGTTGGTGCTCGGCAGTGTCTTTGGCACGGGGACTCCCTGTTGCCCAGCCTGGTTCCAGCACGCCTGCTGTTTCCGGGTAGTGTCAAGGTCACTATGCCACCAATCCGTTGTCCTGTCGTCTTGCGGCCGGGTTAGCCGACTCTACGGTGCCTGCAGTTTAGGTGACTCCTATGTGGGCTGCGGGAACTGGCACTGAAGGCTGGATCCGTAGTGCCAATGGGACATGGACCCCCTGTAGGACTGTGGGTTTCGGTAACTGCGGCCGGCTTGCGGCCTGGCTACTTTGCTTTGAATGGGTACCTTCTGCTACCCACCCGGGTTCCAGCACTGTCTGCTGGTTCTCGCCAGAGCCTTTGGCCTAGGTGCCTCCATCTCGGTATCCGAGGTCCAGCACCGTCAGCTGGTCCTTGGTAGTGCTTTCTAGCACAGGTACCTCCTGCCTAGTAACCGTGGTCCAGTACTGTCAGCTGTTCCTCGGTAGTGCCATTGGCTCTTGTAGCTTTTGCTACCCATCTGGGTTCCAGCACCGTCAGCTGGTTCTCGGCAGTGTCTTTGGCACGGGTACTCCCTGTTGCCCAGCCTGTTTTCAGCACGCCTGCTGTTTCCGGGTAGTGTCAAGGTCACTATGCCACCAATTCGTTGTCCTGTCGTCTTGCGGCCGGGTTAGTCGACTCTACGGTGCCTGCAGTTTAGGTGACTCCTATGTGGGCTGCGGGAACTGGCACTGAAGGCTGGATCCGTAGTGCCAATGGGACATGGACCCCCTGTAGGACTGTGGGTTTCGGTAACTGCGGCCGGCTTGCGGCCTGGCTACTTTGCTTTGAATGGGTACCTTCTGCTACCCACCCGGGTTCCAGCACTGTCTGCTGGTTCTCGCCAGAGCCTTTGGCCTAGGTGCCTCCATCTCGGTATCCGAGGTCCAGCACCGTCAGCTGGTCCTTGGTAGTGCTTTCTAGCACAGGTACCTCCTGCCTAGTAACCGTGGTCCAGCACCGTCAGCTGTTCCTCGGTAGTGCCATTGGCTCTTGTAGCTTTTGCTACCCATCTGGGTTCCAGCACCGTCAGCTGGTTCTCGGCAGTGTCTTTGGCACGGGTACTCCCTGTTGCCCAGCCTGGTTCCAGCACGCCTGCTGTTTCCGGGTAGTGTCAAGGTCACTATGCCACCAATCCGTTGTCCTGTCATCTTGCGGCCGGGTTAGCCGACTCTACGGTGCCTGCAGTTTAGGTGACTCCTATGTGGGCTGCGGAAACTGGCACTGAAGGCTGGATCCATAGTGCCAATGGGACATGGACCCCCTGTAGGACTGTGGGTTTCGGTAACTGCGGCCGGCTTGCGGCCTGGCTACTTTGCTTTGAATGGGTACCTTCTGCTACCCACCCGGGTTCCAGCACTGTCTGCTGGTTCTCGCCAGAGCCTTTGGCC
Organism: Dendrobates tinctorius; assembly: GCF_039654945.1. Classification (NCBI taxonomy): domain Eukaryota; kingdom Metazoa; phylum Chordata; class Amphibia; order Anura; family Dendrobatidae; genus Dendrobates; species Dendrobates tinctorius. Next base: position 4,821,809 of record NW_027361912.1, read on the forward strand.
TAGGTGCCTCCATCTTGGTATCCGAAGTCCAGCACCGTCAGCTGGTCCTTGGTAGTGCTTTTTAGCACAGGTACCTTCTGCTTAGTAACCGTGGTCCAGCACCGTCAGTTGGTCCTCGGTAGTGCCATTGGCTCTTGTTCCTTCTGCTACCCATCCGGGTGCCAGCACTGTCTGCTGGTTCTCGCCACAGCCTTTGGCCTAGGTGCCTCCATCTCGGTATCCGAGGTCCAGCACCGTCAGCTGGTCCTTGGTAGCACAGGTACCTTCTGCTTAGTAACCGTGGTCCAGCACCGTCAGTTGGTCCTCAGAAGTGCCATTGGCTCTTGTTCCTTCTGCTACCCATCCGGGTGCCAGCACTGTCTGCTGGTTCTCGCCACAGCCTTTGGCCTAGGTGCCTCCATCTCGGTATCCGAGGTCCAGCACTGTCAGCTGGTCCTTGGTAGTGCTTTTTAGCACAGGTACCTTCTGCTTAGTAACCGTGGTCCAGCACCGTCAGTTGGTCCTCGGTAGTGCCATTGGCTCTTGTTCCTTCTGCTACCCATCCGGGTGCCAGCACTGTCTGCTGGTTCTCGCCAGTTTCTCAGCCTTCTTGTACCTTCTGCTACATTTCCAAGATCAAGCTTTTTGAAATTGTCTTTGGTAATCCTTATTGATCTCCATGACGACGACCCTGATGATGACGACCCTGAAGACCACACCAAAGAAGACCAGAAATATGACCCTAAATAATAAGACCAAGAGGACAAAGAACATGAAGACAACCACCAAGATACAGAACAAAAGACAGAAGAAGAACAAGAAGCAGAAGAAGCAAAAGCAGAAGAACAGAAAGCAGAAGAACATTAAGCAAAAGACTAAAAATCAGCATAGAAGAAATCAAAATTATAAGCAGAAGAAGACTAAGCAGTAAATGGGGGTGAGTCCGTTCCTCCTCGTGGTGCCCCTGGAAAATGCCTGCTGCTGCAGGCCAAACTGAACGCGGACAAATCCTGTTGTAAATCTTTAGTGACAGGCAGAACGTAAGGTGTAATCTTATAACTTTTATAGATAAGTACTACAGGAATGCCTGTCACCATAAGAAAATGAAGACAAAGAAGAATAGGAAGAAGATGAAGAAATAGCATATTAAAATTGATAATAGCTGAATAAGAAGAATATGAAGAATGGAAAAAAAAATTAATGGGAAGAAGATGAAGAAGAAGAAGATGAATAAGGTGAAGAAAAAGTTGAAAAAAATGCTACTGCTGCCGATCATGAAGGAGAAAGTGTGGGAGAAGTACAAAAGAATGTGAAGAGCATGGAAGTTGTGAAACATACATATCTGACAAAATATAAAAAAGGTTAACATAGTCAATATCTTTTTAACTCCGAACGTACTGAAAAAAAAAATTGGAATTAATGCTATGCCATGTGATTTGAATAAACCACTATGCTTTTAATGTCTCCTCCACCTCCCACAATACATTCTACATGATTCATATTTGTTTTCAATTATGTAGAATTAGCCAACAAGGAAATAAAGGGCTTTTTTTTAATTCCGATACCGGAAGTCCCATTGACTTGAATCGGACTTCCGGTATCGGAATCGGCGATACCCGATATTTTTTTCGTATCGGGCGATACCATCCGATACGATATTTTTTGGTATCGAACGGTATCGCTCAACACTACTAATCACATGTTCCGACAGTACACTTTCTGCAGGGCAGGCCAGCACCTCCAAGACATGAAAGACCATGTGTCCAATTTGGGGACCCAGAAGTTAAATGAACTTATCACTCAGTATATGGAGACGTGTAGATGCATAGTCTTCCACCATGTTGTTGAAACTATCATGCTCCTGGATTCAATCCCTTGAGCTTATGTTCTGTGTTTGGCTTCTCTTTCTATCGAGCCACAGGAGATACACCTTTTCTCTGGGTGTTTAGGTTCAGTTTTCTGGCTGCAGTCTGTCTAGCTTCACACAGGTGTATTCATTTGTCCACCTATCACCTGTTGGGTGCAGCTTTATATTCTGTCCTCCCGTGAACGTTTCCTGCATGTAGCAACTCACTCAGGAGCAATAGGTTATACACTAAAACTTTGCAACTGACCATGCTGTTTTCAGTACAGACTAGATATCCTTACACCGCATTCTGTAGTGGTGCCTGCGGGTGCAGTGATAGCCCTAACCACAGAACTAGGAGATGGCAACTCGGACCTAATCTGCCTAAACATCCATTGAGTTGCTTCAAGTTCATCCTAAAGAACCAGGGGGCAGAGCAGAGTGTGAATAAACAGTTGTGTACCTGGCCACTGTTGGTGCAGAAATGTCCTGATGATGGTGTGAATGGTACCTTTTTCTCCTCCTCATCCTCCTGTGCCACCACCTCATCCATCATCACCTGAAGCATTTTTTCAAAGAGGTATAGATGTGGGATAGTAACACTGATAATGCAGTCATCAGCGCTGACCATGTTCTTGGAATACTTGAAGCAGTGCAACACAGCACACACATCCCGCATGGAGATCCACTCGTTGGTCGTGAAATGGTGTTGTTCCACAGTGTGACTCACATGTGCTTGCTGCAGCTGAAACTCCACTATCACCTACTGCTGCTCTCACAGTCTCTCGAGCAAATGCAAGGTGGAGTTGAACCCTGTGGGTACGTCGCATATGAGACATTGAGCAAGAAGGCAGATGTCACTCTGCAGCGTAGACAGCCAAGTAGCAGCATCAGGGTGAGGATGCCGAAAGCAGCCAACGCTTTCTGCAGCACCTCTGACAACTCTGGGTTATTTTTCAGGAAGCTCTGTACCAACAAATCCAGCACAAGTGCCAGGCAAGGGATGTGCGTCAAAAGGGCTAGGCCCAGAGCTGTTACAAGATTTCGCCCACTATTACGCACCAACAGACCATGCTTGGGGTATAGTGGCACCAACCACTCATTGGTCTGTTGTTTAATCCCTGTCCACAGCTCCTGTGCGGCGTGGGATTTTTCCCCCAAACAGATGAGTTTCAGCCTGCTGTCGTTTCCCACTGACTGTGCTGACGCTGGTACTGCAGGTGTTATGCTGACCAGATGAGGTGTCAGTGAAGGAAGCGGACTAGGGGAAGGAGTTAACATGGATTGAGAAACATCCCAAAAGCATCCAGTAATCCTCAGTGGTGGTAAGACATGCACCAAAATGCTTTCTGCATCAGGCCCTCCCACCACAACATTTATCCAGTGCGCAGATAGAAAGATATAATGTCCCTGCCGATGATTACTGATGTTTCTTTTGGAGTAATGGCTTCTTCCTGGCAGAGTGGCCTTTCAGCCATGTTGATACAGTACTTGTTTCACTATGGATATTGACACAATCTTACCAGCTTCCGCCATCATCTTCACAAGGTCTTTTGCTTTTGACCTTGGGTTAATATGCACATGTCAGACCAAAGCACATTCATCTCAGGGACACAGAACCCATCTCCTTCCTGAGCAATATGATGTCTGGACATTCTCATCTTGTTTGTACTTGCTTATAATTGTTTGTACAGATGAACAAGGCACCTTTAGGTACCTTGAAATCGTACCCAAGGATGAGCCAGACTTGTGCAAGTCCACAATTCTCTTCCTGATATCTTGGCTGATTTCGCTAGACTTTCTAGTGATGTGTCGTTCGCGAACGATCCAACACAAAGAGCCGGCTCCCTGCTGTGAATGATGGGAGTCGGCAACCCAGAGAGAGCCACTAAAATCCCCGAATGGCTCTCACTGGGTGTAAAATCCCGGTGGTCAGCAGACTTAACTCCACCCACCCAAACAAAAGTCCGCCCATTCAGCAATTTAATTGGTCTCTAGAAAGTGGGTGAGGTTTACGCGGTAGGTGGGCGGGGTTTTGGACGCCTGAACACGTATGCAATAGGGATCATTTAGGATCCAAAAAGAGACGGCACTTTTTGGTGACCGGAGCCGTGAGAGCCAGATCACCAAAAAGAGCTGGACTGCCCATCACTAAGACTTTCCCATGATGCTACACAAAGGAGCAGTGTGTTTCAGGGGTGCATTAAAATACATCCACAGGTGTGTCTCTAATTAACTCAGATGTTGCCAAGAAAACTATCAGAAGCTTCCAAACACATGATCTCATCATATGGGCAGTCCAGAATTGCTTAAAGGCATAGTAATCTTAGTGTATGTAAACTTTTGATTTCGCAGTAAGTAATAAAAATGCCTTAAACATTCTTTCTCGCTCATTATTCTGGCAATTGACAAATATTAATAATTATGGTAATCCTAATTGACCTAAAACGGGAAAGGTTTAATCTGATTTCGTGTCAGATATTGAGAAAATATGCATATGTGTCTTTTTATATAGTGTATGTAAACTTCTGATTTCAACTGTAGATACAGGAGCAGGTTGTGCATTATGGGAACGCCTAATATTGGTTTGTGTGGTTTACATGTCTGATTTGTAGAGAGATCCACATAATCTGAATTGACTCAGAAGAGGCGCAGAGTGGTGCTGGTTCCTAGAGAATGCGGCAGTAGATTAGGTGAATATATTAACACACTTACACTGTAGCACACACATGTATACATGGTTTAGGGAAAAAGGCATTCATGGGAGGGCTTCCTAATTCTCATGCAAAGATAAGTTACCTCTAAAGCAGCCTAAAATCTGTAGTTCTGGATTTGTACAGTAGCACAGAAGCCAATATCATAGCAATACATCTACCTCTAGTAATGGAAACAGTTGAAAAGGTTTCTTAGATTTAGCCCGAGGAGGGACTATTGGGTGCCAATAAATTGTGTAAGATAGATATACACATTACTGAGATTATAGCTAAAGGTGTAGGTTATGCATTAATGCTCAGTTCTATAACACAAGAGGTGTACATACAAAGAAAAGTTCTTGTCTAAAAAAAACTATTTAAAAAAGTAGCACATCTGGAACAGTGATGACTGGCCTCAACAACTAGGCTTTGGGGTATCCCAATAGGAAAAAGGTACCATGTTCTGTGTGGTAATGGCAGGTACGAGGCATGAAGTGATGAGACGCGAGACAGATTGAACTTTAGGTAGTAACTTTTATAGATAGATGCAACCAAATATCTAAGCAACCAAACAAAATAACAAAAATTGTCCTTGCAGGGACCAAATACAAGCAAACACTAATTATGAGAACACGACTACTCTGGCAAAGGCTGGTCACTAGAGTTGAGCAAAACGGGTCGAAAAATTTCAAAAGTCGCCGACTTTTGGCAAAGTCGGGTTTCATGAAACGAAACCCGACCCTAGGATGAGGTCGGCCACGAGGTCGGCGACTTAAGCGCCAAAGTTGCGTTTCAAAAGTTTGTTTTGCGCTCTTTTTCAGCCAATCTAGGATCCACGGACACTGTGGGCAACGTGATGACATAGGCAGGGGTCACCACCATCTTTCAGAAGGGCATGCAAGTGATTGGCTTGCTATGGTGGGCGTCACAGGGGGTATAAAAGGGCGTGCACGCCGACCGCCATGTTACTCATGCTGATCTCAGAATAGGGAGAGCTGCTGCTGCTGATTTTGTAGGGAGAGCGTTAGGCAGGGAAGAAGACACCAAAAACTGCTTCTGCTGCTAGAGATTTTGCCTGTACAACACACCAGTCACTGTGTGTGCAGTGCAAGTGGAGGCTATATTTTGCTGGATCAGCGGTGTTGGTTGTTAGGCTGCCTTTTAAGGCTTCCTGACGGCTGCATTGCTGTTTACCCATTGCTCTGCAAACTGCTTTTTTAAAAGCAATCCCAATTTTTTTTTTTTGTCCTGGTGAGGTACTGAGCCTGCATTTTTTCACACCATACAGCGGTGCACACTCCTCTCTCAGTACCGTGTAACGGCTGTTATCACGGCCACAGTGAAGCTATCTGTGTGTCGCTCTGTAAGGATAAGTCGAGGACATGTTCCATTCTTACAGACCTGCACCTTCTAGTTTTGTCTAGTTTTCAAACAGTTAAATATATTTGCTGTTTGATCACATTCAAAACTATAGAGAGACAGCGTGTGTCAGTCCGTATACTTAAAAAACACGGAGCTTGACAATTTTACGTACACCGGACAGCCGTGTACGTGCACGCTCCTCTCTCAGTACCGTGTAACGGCTGTTATCACGGCCACAGTGAAGCTATCTGTGTGTTGCTCTGTAAGGATAAGTCGAGGACTTGTTCCATTCTTACAGACCAACACTCTAGGGAGATTCCTATTCTGCCCAATTCTATATACACCTTGTAGTTTGTCATACACTAGCCAATTTCTGCCTGTGACACAGCGCTGTAATATTCACTGGGCCTCACACAATCCAAAAGTGTCCAGTGTCCACAAGTGTGTGCAGAAATTCAAAATCTCCGTTATCCTCTAGTGACATTTTTCACACCGGCGACATCGAGCCTGTGACATAGCGCTGTGATATTCAGTGGGCCTCACACAATCCAAAAGTGTCCAGTGTTCAGAAGTGTGTGCAGAAATTCAAAATCTCCATTATCCTCTAGTGACATTTTTCACACCTGCGACATTGAGCCTGTGACATAGCGCTATGATATTCAGTGGGCCTCACACAATCCAAAAGTGTCCAGTGTCCACAAGTGTGTGCAGAAATTCAAAATCTCCGTTATCCTCTAGTGACATTTTTCACACCTGCAACATCGAGCCTGTGATATAGCGCTGTGATATTCAGTGGGCCTCACACAATCCAAAAGTGTCTAGTGTCCACAAGTGTGTGCAGAAATTCAAAATCTCCGTTATCCTCTAGTAACATTTTTCACACCTGCGACATCGAGCCTGTGACATAGCGCTGTGAAATTCAGTGGGCCTCACACAATCCAAAAGTGTCCATTGCCCACAAGTGTGTGCAGAAATTCAAAATCTCCGTTATCCTCTAGTGACATTTTTCACACCTGCGACATCGAGCCTGTGACATAGCGCTGTGATATTCAGTGGGCCTCACACAATCAAAAAGTGTCCAGTGTCCACAAGTGTGTGCAGAAATTCAAAATCTCCCCTGTCCTATAGACACCTTGTACCTTGTTTTCCATTACTATATAGTTTGTTGGATTTTGTCTACATTTCTACCAAAAATGAGGAAGGCTGGTGGAAGAGGCCGTGGAATTGGGCAGGGGTTGTCAGCTGGTAATGATGGTGTTGGTGGTGGATCTGATGGTAGTGGCAAAAGCAAAATAGGACCGAATGCAGGAGGTGTTGAGCCTGCATCATCGTCTGGCTCCACAAGGCCTCGAAGGCTTAGTTTTCTAGGAGTTGGCAAACCGCTTTTAAAGCCAGAGCTTCAGGAAAAAGTTTTGTCTTACATTGCTGACTCAGCCTCCAGCTCTATCGCCTCCTCTTCTGAAGTTGTAAAAAATAAAAGCTCTGAGTCATCATTGGAGGCTCATGTTCATGAACCACACCTTTCCTTGTGTCCTTCACCCCAACCAAGATTGAAGGATGACGCAGGCCATACTAATGATTACTCCATGGAGCTGTTTTCACATCCCATGCCTGGACTATCAAGTGAAATGGTGAATTACCCAGGCCAAGATGAATCTGACATGGAGTGCACTGATGCACAGCCACTGATAGATGATTCTGCTGGTACATTCACTTAGAGCACTACATTGTCCTCGCAGTGTACAGAGCCAGATTCTGACCCTGATGAGACTCAGGTGCCCCTTCCTGCACACTATACCACCATACACGGTGACAGAGAGGAAGGTGCACATGACATTGAAGAGGAGGTGATGGATGACCCAGTTGTTGACCCAGATTGGCATCCATTGGGGGAAGAGGGTGCTGCTTCCAATAGCTCAGATGAGGAGGAGGAGCATCCACAGCAGACATCGCAACAGCTGTTATCTGGCAGGCCCGGAGCACTCCAAAGACAGGTTCCAAAAATCAAAAGAGTTGCTGGACAGCTTGTCCAGAGGGTCAAAATATCACAGCATGCTAGGCCGCAAAATGTCTGCCAAAGTAGGAAGAGTGCAGTGTGGCACTTTTTTGAACAAAATCCTCATGATCAGGCCAAGGTTATCTGTAAGAAGTGCGCAAAGACCTTTAGCCGAGGGAAAAATCTGAAAAATTTGAATACCAGTTGCATGCTTAGACATTTAACCAGCATGCACTTGCAAGCGTGGACACAACACCAAACCTCAAGTACCACATGTGCAACTGATCACAAAGAAGGTAGTCAGCAACGCTACATTGTTTCCCCCACTATAAGCCCACCGGTTAGCACAGCAGCAAATGTTGAGGTGTCGTTGCAAGGCCACAGCAGTCAGGGAATCCCACTGTTATATCAACGAAAGACTGAATCTAGGCCATCAGAAAGAACACCAACTCCATCACCATCATCAACCCTCTCTCAGTCCGCCCTGTCCACCGCTACTTCCACCATATGCAGCTCTCAAGTCCAGCTCACCCTCCCAGACACTATGAGTAGGTCAAGAAAGTACTCAGTCTCTCATCCGCGTACACTGGGTTTGAATGCCCATATTGCCAAACTAATCTCGTTAGAGATGATGCCCTATCGGTTGTTGGAAAGCGCAGCTTTCCGTGAACTCATGGCTTATGCAGTACCACGCTATGACCTACCCAGTCGCCACTTCTTCTCTCGCAAAGCCATCCCAGCCCTCCACCATCATGTGAAAGACCGCATTGTCCATGCACTCAAGCCGTCAGTGAGTGGAAAGGTGCACCTCACAACTGATGCATGGTCCAGTCGGCATGGCCAGGGCCGTTACGTGTCCATCACTGCGCACTGGGTTAATGTTGTGGATGCAGGGTCCACAGGGGACAGCGGTGGTGGGACAGTGCTGCCTAGCCCACGGTATAGGAAACAGTTGGCTGTAGGCGTTCGACCCTCCTCCTCCTCCTCCAGAAGCGAAAGCTCGTCCACAGAGCGCAGTCGTACGAGCACTTCATCTGCAGCTGCCACTGTTGCACACGAGGTGTCCCCCTATCGAGCAGCTAGTGGAAAGCGTCAGCAGGCTGTGTTGCAGATGATGTGTTTGGGCGACAGACACACCGCCGAGGTGCCGGCCGAGTACTTTCAGCGACTAACTGAGTCACGGCTGGGCAGTGTACATCTTGAGGCAGGCAAGGTAGTTAGTGATAACGGCCGTAATTTTGTGGCAGCCATATACCTTGCTTGGCTCACACCTTGAACCTGGTGGTGCAGTGCTTCCTCAATAATTATCCGGAGTTAACAGCCCTGCTCCAGAAGGTGCGAAGACTGTGCGCGCACATCCGCCGGTCTCCTGTACACTCCATTCGTATGCAGAAGCTAAAGCGATTTCTACACCTTCCCAACCACCGCCTCATTATCGACATTGCAACAAGGTGGAACTCCACCCTGCACATTGTTGAGCGGCTGTGCGAGCAGAGGCAGGCCATAATGCATTTGTGGGAGGATACACAGCCAGGCACTTTGAGAGCAGACATGGAGTTGACAGGTGTGCAGTGGTCGAAGCTGAAAGAACTCTGTAAACTCCTTCAGTGTTTTGAGGAATGCACACGGCTGGTAAGCGCAGACGACGCCATCCTAAGCATGAGCATCCCACTTATGCGTCTGCTCATGCAAACTTTGACGCACCTTAAGGAGCAGGCGTCTGCAGCCAATGTTGACGAGGAGGAAGAGGTGGAGGGAATCCTTGATGACATTCAGCCATTGTCTGCTCAGGGACCTCTCCTGGACGAGGTGGAGGAAGAAGAGGAGGAGGAGGATGATGATGGGGATGATTACTTAGGGGAGGAGGATGCATCTCGTGGGGCAAGTGAAAACGTTGGCGTGGCAAGGTCTGGTACAGGGTTTGTGCGTGACTGGAGGGATGTGGATTTGCCAGAAAGTGCTCCTCCACCCAGCACTCGCAGTGCATCATTGACACTGGGAACATTGGCCCACATGTCAGATTATGCTTTGCAGATCCTAAAAAGGGACCCACGCATTGCCAAAATGATGAACGATGACGACTACTGGTTGGCCAGCATCCTGGATCCACGCTATAAAGGCAAATTACAAAACATCATGCCACAGGAGAACCTTGGCCTAATATTGGCTACTAAACAAGCAACTCTGGTTAACCAGTTGGTTGAGTCATTCCCAGCACACAGCAGCGGTGATGGTTCTCACACAAGCCGTACGGGCCGGGGGCAGCTTGGCAGAGGTGTTCGTGGTGCACACAGCAGAAGTGTCGTTGGAGACAGGGGTTTCATGACAATGTTGTGGACTGATTTTTCACCGACCGCTCACACAACTGGTAATACTGCATCGATGGAAAGTGACAGGAGACAGCAGTTGTCAACTATGGTTAACAACTACTTTTCCTCCCATATCGATGTTCTCCCGCACAGGTCATTCCCCTTTGACTATTGGGCCGCTAAACTGGATACCTGGCCTGAATTGGCACAATATGCCTTACAGGAGCTCGCTTGCCCAGCTGTAAGTGTGCTATCGGAAAGAGTCTTCAGTGCAGCTGGATCATTCCTGACAGAAAAAAGGACCCGTCTGTCAACCCAAAATGTGGATGATCTAACCTTCATTAAAATGAACCATGCATGGGTTTCCAAGGATTTTGTCCCACCTTCCCTTGATGACACATAGGTTGCCAGAAAAATGGCTTGCTTTGGTCCTCCTCCTATTCCGCGAACTTGACCTATTTCGCCTTTTGCAGCAGCTGAATGACCCACATCTACATATGCCACTTTGTAAACCTCCCTAAGTGGGCACCCCCCCATGGCCGGGGTCACCACCTAGCGCACAAAACCGTGCGAGTGCCGTTGCCATGGACAGGTGGGTAAGCCGACTCTTGGGCGCGGGTACTGGCATAGGGTCCCTCATAGTGCAATCAAGTGTCTCTGACAGTGGTGGTGCACACTCGCCGTCAGACACACCGCCGTACTATGAGGGGCCCAGTGCCAGTACCGACGCCCACGAGTGTGCCCCCCTTGCTTGGGCAGAGCCCCAGCATTTGCAATGTTTACCTCTCCCTGCTCCTCCGCTGTGTAGTCTGGGCTGTCAAATCCTTCACTGGGACTGCCACTACAAATTGATTGAACTGAAAGATGATGGTTAAGATGTAGCTATGCCCTGTCCTGCTGGCCGGGCTCTAGCTCCAGATCATCAGTGGCTTCCATTTCTTATGTACGTCGACTCACAATTACATGCAGTGGTGGTTTATCATCAGCTTTCACAGTTTTCCTACTCACAAACGTGTGACATTCCGGCGCACATTTCAAAATGTGCCCTCTCATGCCAATCAAATAGAATCGCCTACGGCCTGTGGCTTCTGTCTTTTGCACTCCAATGTTACGTGACAGATCATGATAGCCAGTGAGCACCATGTTTACATCGCTCCCTGTGATAAAAATTGGATTGAGATGAGTAACAGTGATGGAATCAACGGAAGTGCGATACAGCAAGACTTTATTCACAAAAAAATGTTTTCACTGTCTCAACACACAAATTAATTGAGGGTCAGCATCGCCTATGAGAATTGTGACGGAAGTTTTTCCCGTGAATAATAATTCCTAGATTTCTGCTATCAATAGCCTTTATGTCACTAATTGTATGCATCTCATTTCCTATTGCAGAGAGGCTGGACTGTATTACTGAGACAGAAATATATATGAAGATTTAAAAATAACACCAAAAGTATATAGTTGTGTACGCCTCAAATGCATTTCCTTTTTTCCACTTTTTAGATTGCTGTGTAATCCATACTGAGAACACGGAGATTTTACATGTTTAAACTCTGTTATATATACCTGCTATCCAGTGATAAAGTACCCTTTCTCAACTTGGTACAATCTGGTCAAATCCATACTGGGCCTGAGAACATCTGAGTCTGCCTCCTGATCTATAGACATATATTTTTAATGTGTAAACTAGGCTACATATATACGTGTTATCCGGTGAAACTGTACCCTTTATCAACTTTCTACAATGTTGTTAAATCCATACTGGGCCTGAGAATGGCTGCCGAGCTGTTAAGCAAGCCAAAGCACCTGTGGTTTGGACACGTAATTTTTTCAGGAATGACGGTTAGGCCTAACTCCGGAATTACGGTTGACCTGAACTTACTGGGAAATCATCGTTCGCGGGGAATAATCTGAATCCCAGATCCCCATCACTAACGGAGTTCAGCAGGTTATCTGCACCTGTAAGCGACAAAAGCTGGTCCTTTCAGTGTAGCGTGCATGCAGCCCCGGACATGTACTGGAATGCTAGACCTGTTATTGCTCGATCTCACGTGCCACAGCCTCGCGTATCCCTCTAGCAAGCTTGACGCGTGCCGCGGGGGCATGCCGGAGTCTCGGTCGTTAACGGAATAAAGCTGAGAAATCGCTAGCACAACTACAAACGGACATACCACACCACACACAAAATGGACAAAGCTTGCAATCTGTCCATCTTTTCTGTAGGTTGTATGGTAGTGGTTTCCCAGGTGCAGTCCAATTAAGCCACAGGCTCCACTCCTGGTGGTGCCCTTTTGGACATTCCTTTAAGGTTCAGCTTTGCAATCATACTGCCCCCGGAAACCAAATACTTTGCCTTCAGGGACGCTGTTTGGAGGTTCGTGGGAATAACGCTACCCGATCAGCAGTCGGCATATGGGTCGCCCTCCCAGGGCTGTGGGGTACTCGGTACCGGGCCGGTGTCAGTGGGATGTGTCACAGCAGCGGTGACCCGGACGGTGGCCCTGGGCGCCCATGTAAATGGCGTGGTATAATGGTAAAGAGTTTATATAGATAGCTTGATGCCACCTGTGGTGTTCGGCAACATAGATGTTAGGCCGACGCTGCATGCAGATCCTCTGGGACTGATGGTGTTGTGCAGTAAAGATGGAGAAGCTACCCACAGGTGGAGCTGGAGTCCCAGGGAAGTGTAGATGTAGTGATGGGGGAAAGGCACAGGTGGTGTAGGTGCTGGTACCAAGATGTAGCGGTGCTGGAATAACTGTAGGACACCAGAGCGTGCATTTCCAAAGCTTTACTCACAGTCTGCAGGTTACACAGATGCCTGCCTCTGTGCTGTGTCCTCCGGGTCAGGACCTCTGCCAACCTCCGGGACCAGAATGGAAAGCTCCCTTCCAACACTCTGTCAACATGTACCTTCCTGAACATCTCCTTTCTAGCGCTTGTGGGGGAAGCACTCACAGGACCGTGGTTCACTGAAACGCCTCCTGTCTAACAGATGTTCCTCAGACTTTACTTGTATGGCAGACAGCTGTAGCCTTTTCCTTCTGCCTCGCACACGTCGATGCTGGGGCCTCCGAGCCTTAGTTGGGTACAGAGCATTTATAGCAGCTACTTCCCCCCAGTTTCTGCTGCAGGAACATCAGTGTCCCTACAAACTCGGAGACCGGAATCCGGACCATGCGCTCCAGCTAGGAGTGAGCCTTAACTCTGCTCATCCTCCAGCTCCGCTTCTCACGTCCACACCCTTCCCCTTCCCTGCACAGAGTGCCCTAACTTACCTCCTCCTGACCACAGAGAGCAGCTCCTCAGCAGTCAGGTTCAGAGGTCTCCCTGCTGGCCTGGAGTGGGAAATGTGTTGTGTGTTGGTTTCACTGCTAGAGAGATCCTTCGTTGCTCACAAGCTTGACAACACACTCCCTAGGAGGAAGGCAATGCCACAGTGGCGACCGTACTCTTGGGGACGCCACAAGTGCACTGAGGCCCAGCCACTGCTGGATGATGCTGCTGGTACATTGACCCAGACCACTACATTCCCCTCGCACTCTACACAGCCAGAATCTGACCCAGAGGAAACTCAGGTTCCCCTTCCCGCATACTATACCACCTTGCACGGTGACAAAGAGGAAGGTGCAGATGAAAGTGCAGGTTCCTTGAGCAGGTGGGGGGGCATACTCATGGGCAATGGCACTGGCACAGGGCACCGCATAGTACGCAAAAGTGTCTCTGCCGGTGGGAGGGCCTAAACAGCCAAGTGCAGTGAGATGGAAGATGGGGACGACAAGGAGTTCAGAGTAGTGCAGGGATTCCCTAGCAAGGAGACTTATGTAATTGTTTTCAATGTTGGGACAGCAATTTTTGGGGAGCACTATACTCTGGTGAATGATATATGGGGCCCACCATACACTGGAGCATTCCAAAGGTGGACATCAGACACTGGAGCAGCATTTACAGGGCCCATTATACACTAGAGCAGTAGAAATTGGGCCCATTATATATGGAGCATAATTTGGGCCCATAAGACAGTGGAGCTTCATCCATTGGGACCAACATATACTGTAGCATTATGTGGAGCTCATCATATACGGTTTGAAACATTATATGGGAATAATGATTCCGTATGGAGAAATATATGGGCCTCATTACTCTGTATAGCGCACTAAGCGCTGGCCATAATACTGTATGGAGTTATATACTGTCCGTTTTTGGAGGTATTGGAGAATTTAAAATGGATATCAGTCATGAGATGTAAGAAGTGAAGTATTTTTCATTGTACTATACTGCTATTTCTCTGCCGTATCGGAGCATCATGAGTTGTGGTTTGTGTTAAAGGGGCACTCTTTGGCCCTGGGCCCACGAAAACCTGGAGCCAGCCCTCCCCCCCACAACTGTAGCCAAATAACCCCATTTTTCAGTGCGTAACTAGTATTATGAAGTTAATTAAGGTTGACAAGCTTCAGTAACAAGAATTTATGCTTTTGGCATTCAAATGGGCACTGTTGGTGTGTTTCCTGTCCTCCTCTCACTACCGACTTTAATTCTCCATTGACTTACATTGGGTTTCGTGTTTCGGGACGACCCCGACTTTTCCCTATAGTCGGCCGATTTTGCTCGACCCGACTTTTGGAAAAGTCGGGTTTCATGAAACGAAACTCGACCCTAAAAAACCAAAAGTCGCTCAACACTAATAATAAGCCTTTTGGGCCTCACCGGAAAGAAACGGGGCAATCAGGCCGGCCCAGCGGGCCTTCGGCCATTTTTCTCACACCACCATCTGTTCAAACGTGGTCAGGAATGCCTCGGCGTCATCTTCGGTCATCTTCTGCCAGTACCGACTCACGTGAATCACTCTCGACTCGGCTTCCAGGTTAACCTCAGGTAAGGCCGCCAAGCGCTGCGCCACCTGCTGGAGAAGCGAACGATCCGTAGCTGTCATATCCACCAACTCCTTCAGCTGGGCCATCATCACCCGAATAGCTTCTTGCTGCACGGCGGTGGACTGTACCTGCGCTTTCACCACGTCCTCCATGTTCATGCTTTCAACGTGGTTGCCCGTATTCTCCACCAATTTTGTGATAAAACGCTCCGGGATCGCCTTTGCTGGGGTCAAAGGCCACGTGGGTTTAGCATGAAACTCAGATGCACAGACGGGATCCGGATATAACTGACACTGGGTCAGGTTTATTTCAGGTGACAGCAAAACATACAGAAAAACAAAGCATAAAACAAAAACCTTGCCTGTCCGGCACTAACTAAACAGGGTCCGATCTAACTACCAACTGGAGGGCTTCTCCCGTCCAGCCAATCCACAGTTACCATGAGCACTGCTTTCACTCACTAGTGCCGCTCACACAGACTTGCTCTCTGTGTTCCCCAGGCTGAGCAACTAACACACCACCTGGCATCCTTTTATACCCGCCTCCCTCTGATTATTAGTCATCAGGTGAGATACTGACCAGACTAGGCCACATAGGAAAGGTATCTGGGCGAGATATACCTGCCTTCATCCACTATTCCCCCATGATTCTCACAATATACATAATTGCATGAGACAGCATCAATCATGTTCAATTAGAATACACTGTGCTGTGCATAGAATTATATAAAATGGGGAAAAAAAATGGCTGATCCTTCTAGAATAACTTTCGTAACTTTTGCTAGCCTATTAACAAATGTTCCTGCTTTTGAAGGCAAGCAGACATGTATTTTTGTTGGTTTTTTTAGTTTGGTTGGTTGTTTTTTATTTGAAACAACAGATTAATAAGTGTTTTCAAAAAATGTTTGGTTCATATTATAAACCAAAATTGTACATTGTACATTGTGGTGCTGGGAACAGAAAATGGCTGTGAACTGGAGTTAATGAACAGAAAAGTGTTGATAGACTAACGCAATCTCCAGGAAGAAATAAAATACAGCCAGAGACCAGAGAGTGCTAATGAAGTTAAGGCCCTTTTACATTTAGCGATGCACCAGCGATCCCGACCACGATACGACCAGGTCAGGATCGCTGGTGCATCGCTAAATGATCGCTAGTGAGCTGCCACACAGGCATACAGCGGACGATACTTACCTTTCAGACGCGGCGATCCTGACGTCCTCTCGCCCGCGTCCACGCATCACTCGTCGGCGCCACAGGAAGCCCAGCAGGAAGCGCCCGACGAGAAATGGAGCCGGACGATCTCGCGCTATCAGCGACAGACAGCGGGGGAGCCGGTCGGAGGTAAGTATCACACATAGCGATATCGCTAGCAATATCGCTATAACGTCACAAAATCGGTGACATTATCGAGATATTGCTAGCAATATCGCTATGTGTAAAACCCCCTTTAGGCCTGTTTCACACATCCGTCTGTGACCATCAGTCAAAATCCGCTGCTTTGCAAAAAAAACGGATCCTCCATTTTGCTTGGCAGATCCGTTTTTTTCCCCATTGATTTGCTTTACCGGCGGATCTTGACGGATGGCCATCTATTGGATCCGTTTTTTTGCGGATCCGGCAAATTTTTGGCGTCCGCCGACATGCCCGGACGGAGCATGCAATGTTTTTTTGTGCTGCAGGATCCGCATTTTATAGTGCACATGCCCGGGGGAAAGAAGTCAGCCAGAAATTTAAACCTGAAATCATTTCTGGAGGCCACAAAAATTCTCTCTCTCTCTCTCTCTGCGGATTTCAACTGATGCTAAAAACTGATGTGTGAAACAGGCCTTACATACAAAGTCTGTATGTATATTGTTGCTATCCTACCTGATCTAGGCCTCCAGCAGTGTACTGTCATTATATATTTAGTAGTGTTGAGCATTCCGATGCAGGTATCGGCCGATATTCGCGGTATCGGAATTCCGATACTGAGTTCCGATACTTTTTGCATATCGAATACCGGAATCGGAAGTTCCCATAATGCTATGAGCCAGTTTGATTTGATTCAGCCAATGAGGAATCCTCAGAAGTGTGGGCACATCCTGTTAGGCATGTAGGCATGTTAACTATTGGCATGGCTGTGACTGGCTGCTGAAATGATGTCATGATGCACTATAAAAGCCGCAGCCGCCATTTTGGGTTCACTCTGCTGTGAATTCAGTTAGGGACAGGACGCTGCTGTTCAGACTCTGAGGGACAGTTAGAGATAGCGATTTTCTATATATTGCTTTAGCCAGGCTACTTTATCAACCGCTGTAGCTTTCTTTTGCCTTGCAGCGCTGTTCACGGCTGTCTGCAAGGTCTGTGTGTGTATGTGTGTGTGTGTGGTTGTAGTCCGCTCAGCGTGCGTCACTGCCTCATACATAGTCCTTTTTTTGTTTTATTGCTGCTCATTTTTCCTGATTTCTCCTATTAGTGTGCATCCATCCGTATCCATCTACATTGGTTGCAAACACTATATAGGAGTAGATAGCGGAGCCTTTCTGCAGCCTTTCAGTGCTAGTGCACAGTTCTCTGCACTGTTCACGGCTGTCTGTGAGGTCTCTGTGTGTGAGTGCAGCTCGCGCTGTAGTGTGTTCTGCAGCCACCTCTGGTTGTAGTCCGCTCAGCGTGCGTCACTGCCTCATACATTGTCCTTTTTTGCTGTAGTGCTGCTTATTTTTCCTGAATTTCTCCTATTAGTGTGCTTCCATCCGTATCCAGCTAGATTGGTTGCAAACACTATATAGGAGTAGATAGAGGAGCCTTTCTGTTGGCTTGTGCCCTGCAGCCCCAGCCAAATTAGTATTAGCCTATTTTTTGTAGCCTCATCTATTGCATTGTAGGTTACCTTCCTGCACTGTAATAGCTACAAAAAGTTTGTGATACTATCGCTTTTACATCTTTGGTCACATCCTTTTTATTTGTGAAAAAAAAAACACGTAAAAAAAGTTCACCAAACACTCCACTTTACAGTTGTGTAGGCCACATTAGCTCATATTAAAGTGTAGTCCAAAAAAAAAAAAAAAAAAAGGCAGCAACACTTACCTGCCCAGGTTTAAGAACAAATGCACTGCAGGGTGCAGCCAGCCCATAAAGCAAGATGTTAGCAACACAGGTGCAAAATACCAGATTAACAGCCACTCTCCACATACCCATTCCTGGAGGGGGTGACTGGCCAGTATAAAATTGCACAATAAAGGTCCGCATAGGGCGCTGTTCACACAAGGGAACTACACAGTGTCTGGCTCACAGCCTATTAGTCACGCCCCTACTATTCGACTAGGCGGGCTGGCCAGCACACCCTCAATGCATCCCAGTGTGAACACCCCTCATACGAGACCAAAGGTGGTGCAGTTATGGGCTCAAGTATTTTGGCCAAAATATCAGCTAATACCTCACTAATTGTGTACTTTTTGCACTATAATAATTTTCAGGGTGCAGACGAGCCCAAACACGTTTGGTCTCGTATGAGGGGTGTTCACACTGAGATGCATTGAGAGTGTGCTGGCCAGCCCGCCTAGTCGAATAGTAGGGGCGTGACTAATAGGCTGTGAGCCAGACACTGTGTAGTTCCCTTGTGTGAACAGTGCCCTATGCGGACCTTTATTATGCAATTTTATACTGGGCAGTCACCCCCTCCAGGAATGGATATGTGGAGAGTGGCTGTTAATCTGGTATTTTGCACCTGTGCTGCTAACATCTTGCTTTATGGGCTGGCTGCACCCTGCAGTGCATTTTTTCTGAGACCTGGGCAGGTAAGTGTTGCTGCCTTTTATTTCTGCTGTTTAAAAATGAATTTTTGGAGACCTTGAGTCTTCCTTAGTGGCTCTGCTATTTAGTAAAGTGTAGTCCACACTTTATAAAATTAGTGTTTCTTATACCTGTTAGCAGCTGTTCAGGAATAAGCACACTAAGCCCTTAGTACTTTTCTGCCTATCTTTATCAGTCTACCAAGATGTAGAAGGCAGGGAGTAAGGCACGTGGTCGTGGGCGTGGAGTTTCAGCAGGGAGAGGACTTGGGGATTCTGTGACTGCTGCGGGCACCAGTGACTCAGCATCCCCCAGTTTTCCCAGGGAACAGTCCTTTATGCGCAGCTTTGTAGGAGCTCGCCGTACCCCACTGCTGCAAGAGGAACAAATTGAAGCCGTTGTCGGATGGATGGCAGCTAACGCATCGACTTCCATTACTTCCACATCCTCTCAGGTCCAGAGCACTGAAGAGCAACCGTCTGTCTCTTCACCACCTGCCAAATTGCCCAGGCAGTCAGAGAGCCCTGGACAGGAGCCATCTCTACTTCTGTTCTCTGAATCTCTTGGCTTGGAAAGAGGGGGCCAGCCAAGCAGCATTCTAGAATGTGAAGAAGAGGGAGTATGAAGTGATGCGCAACAGCTTTGTCTCTCTGAATCTGAAGAGGCGGGTGGGCCACTGCCTATGGTCAGCACACCTCAGTACGCATCTGATGATGAGACTCAGGTGCCACTTTCTGGTGCGTACTGTGCTGGCGAGACTACCCAGGAGAAGCAGGTGTTTTGAAGAGGGTAGTGTAGATGATGAGGTCCTTGACCCATCATGGCGTGAGGAACAGGAAGGTGGTGGGAGTAGCTCTGAGGAAGAGATTCCCTGAACGGTCAAAACAGGAGGGAGAGGGAGGGGGCAGACTTGGTTGCTTGTAGCCTCCACTTCGGCACCCATTAGGAGCATTCCTCTTCCAAAACCCAAAACGGGCGCTCCCAGGACTTGCAGTGCATGGTCCTTTTTTGACACAGTTGCAGATGGCATTTGCTTTGTCAAATGCAAGCTGTGTAATCAGAAAGTCAAAAGAGGGAAAAGTGTCAGCAACCTCAATACCACAAATATGTGGAAACATGTGCGGACCAAGCACGTGGTGGAGTTACAAAGACACACTGAAGACGTAGGCCAACCTACAGCGCCACCTATCACCTCTTCAGCTCGTGTTGTAGCCTCTTCCTCCAGCTCACACACAGCTGGTTCGGCTTCCTCACAGGATCGCCATGGAAGAACCTCTGGCACTGTTGTACAGAGACCCAGTGTAATTCCACCCACAGCACCACATTCCCTGTCATCCTCACACTCCTAGGCCACTCTACAGCCATCGGTAGCACAGGCATGGGAGAAAAGGCGGCCATAGTCGGCAAACCATCCCCGAGCACAGGCTCTGAATGCTGGCATTGCAAAACTACTGTCCCTTGAAATGCTCTCATTCGGGCTGGTGGAGACTGACATCTTCTGTAACTTCATGGCATTGGCAGTCCCACAATACAACGTGCCCAGCCGCTTTTATTTCAGCAGGCAAGCCATCCCTGCCCTGCATAAGCATGTGGAGGGAAAAATTAAACATGCGCTACTAAATGCCGTCAGTAGCAAGGTCCACCTGACCACCGATGCGTGGACCAGTAATCATGGACGATACCTTTCCCTCACTGCTCATTGGGTAAATGTTGTGGAGCCGGGTACAGATCTTTAGAGTGGCGCTGTACGTGTTCTGCCAACTCCAAGGATTGCAGGAATCCTGTCTGTACACATTGACTCCTCCTCATAATCCAGTTCCTCTGAATCATCACTGCAGGAGCCATCACGGTCTAGCTCCACATAGACCCGTGAACGCTTACCTGTTACAACCGATATAAGCACAGCTGTGGCCAAACGTCAACAGGCCATACTGAAATTAATTTCTTTGGGGAATTGAAGCCACACAGCGCAGGAGCTCTGGAATGCCATCAAGCAGGAGAGCGACGTGTGGTTTGTGCCAGCGAATCTCCAGCCAGGCTTGGTAGTGTGTGACAATGGCCGAAATTTGGTGGCAGCTCCGGGCCTAGGCAACCTCACTCACATCCCACGTCTGGCACATGTGCTTAACTTGGTCATGCAGAGATTTTGAGGGACTATCTGGATCTTGATGCACTGCTGCACAAGGTCCGCATAGAGTGCGCTCACATGTGGCGTTCCAGCATGGCAAGATTGTGCATTGCAGCTCTGCAGCGCCAATTCCGCCTTCCGGAACATCGCATCATATGTGACCTACCAACCAGGTGGAATTCAACGTTACATATGTTGGAGAGGTTGTGTGAGCAGCAGGCAGCAGTCATGGAGTACCAGCTGCATCAGGCGCAAACAAGTCACACTGCGCGCCGTTCACACTTCACCACCACTGAGTGGGCCTCTATGAAGGACATCTGCCACGTTTTGCGTGCTTTTGATGATTTCACGCGGATGCGAGTGCAGTCGATGCACTAGTCAGCATGACTATCTCCCTTATCTGCCTGCTTGAAAAAACACTGCAAGCACTAAGGGAGGAGGTTGTTGAAGAGGTGGAGGATGAGGAGTCACAAATGCCATCTGCTTCTGGACAGTCTGCGCATCGTGGTTCCTCACAAAGGCCTAGGCAGGGGACACTTTGTGAGGAGGATGAGGAGGAGTCAATGGAGGAGGAAGACATCTGTACAGAGGAGGGAGGTGCACAATGCTCTAGTAGTCAGTATGTAGAGCGAGGGTGGGGTGATGCAGAGCAGGCAGAGATGACGCCTCAAGCAGGGGACAGCATTTCTTGGCCAGTTGGCAGTCTGCAGCACATGGTTGATTTCATGCTGCAGTGCCTGAGAAACGACTGCCGCATCCCCCACATTCTCAACACGGCTGATTATTGGGTGTACACCCTCCTAGATCCTGGCTACCGGGACAACTTACAAAATCTCAACACCGTTGAACCGGGAGCGTAAAATGCGTGAGTACCAAGACACACTGGTGCATTCCATCATGTTCTCCATTCCACCCGAGAGCAGTGCTGCTAGTCCTTTACAAAGAAGCTCAGTGCATCGAGGCAGTGGAGGAAGCTCTGCACAAAGAGGGAGCAGAAGCAACGCCTCAGCACAAGGCAAGACCAGTATGGCCCAAATGTGGCAAAGTTTTGTGTCCCCGCCACAAATGTCTACACCATCACAGACAGCTCCAGTCAGCAGGAGGCAACGTTTCTGTCAGATGGTGACAGACTACATGTCTTGCCCTCTCAGTGTTCTCCCACATAGCTCTTCCCCCTTCAAGATTTGGGTCTCTAAGCTGGATAAATGGCCAGAGCTTAGCCAGTATGCATTGGAGGTGCTGGCTTGCCCTGCTGCTTGTGTATTATTGGAACGCGTCTTTAGTGCCGCAGGTGGTGTACTAACAGACCGTCGCATGCGACTATCCTCCGATAACGTTGACTGGCTTACTTTTCTGAAAATGAACAAGGCCTAGATCTAGCAGGAATTTGCCAGTCCTCTTCCAGATTAAATAATTGGTTGGCAACGGTATCCAGGTCTCCTGTTGTGTTCATGTTACAACCACCTGAACTGTAATCCCTGGGCTCCAACACCGCCAGTTGCTGCTCAGAAGTGCCATCTGCACAGTCAACACATGCTCCAGTGTTATTGGGGTTCAGTAACGTCAGCTGATCCCCTGCTTTGTGTCCGGCAATTTCTCCTGCTCTGTCCACATTCACACTACTAGAGATATTAAACTTGCTCCAATTAGTCCTCTGCCTCCACTCTGTTTCTATTATTTACCCTGGGCTCCAACACCGCCAGTTGCTGCTCAGAAGTGCCGTCTGCACAGTCAACACTTGCTCCTGTGTTATTGGGGTTCAGTAACGTCAGCTGATCCCCTGCTTTGTGTCCGGCAATTTCTCCTGCTCCGACCACACTCACACTACTACAGATATTAAACTTGCTCCAATTAGGCCTCTGGCTACACTCTGTTTCTACTGTAATCCCTGGGCTCCAACACCGCCAGTTGCTGCTCAGAAGTGTCTTTGACACGGGTACTCCCTCCTGCCCAGCTTGGTTCCAGCACGCCAGCTGTTTCCGGGTAGTATCAACGTCACTTTGCCTCCAATACGTTGTACTGTCATGTTGCGGTCGGGTTAGCCGACTCTATGGTGCCTGCAGTTTAGGTGCTTCCTATGTGGGCTGCAGGATCTGGCAATGAAGGCTGGTTCCGTAGTGCCAATAGGACAAGCTCCCCCTGTAGGACTGTGGGTTTTGGTAACTCCGGCCGGCTCACGTCCTTGCAACTTTTTTTTTCATGTGTACCTTCTGCTGCCTATCTGAGTTCCAGTACCATTAGCTGGTTCTTTGGAAGTCAATCTTGAATATGTCCCCCTGGGTTCCAGTAACGTCAGCTGGTTCCAGGCAGAGCCTTTGGCTTAGGTGCCTCATTCTCGGTATCCGAGTTCCACCAACGTCTGCTGGTCCTTGGTAGTGCTTTCTGGCACAGGTACCTCCTGCTTAGTAACCGGGTTCCAGTACCATCAGCTGGTCCTCGGTAGTTCCATTGGCTGTTGCACCTTCGGCCACCCACCCAGGTTCCAATACCGTCAGCTGGTTCTCAGCAGTTCCTCAGCCTTCTTGTACCTTCTGCTACATTTCCAAGTTCAAGCTTTTTGAAATGGTCTTTGGTAATCACTCTGGATCTCCCTGACGACGACCCTAAAAGACGACGACCCTGAAGACCACCCCAAAGAAGACGACAACCCCGAAAACGACGACCCTGGAGACGATGACCCTGAAGACCACCCCGAAGAAGACCAAGATGACCCTGAAGAGGACGATGAAGGAGAAAGTGTGGGAGAAGATACCAAAAAAGTATCGGGTATTGCCGATTCCGATACCGGAAGCCCCATTCAAGTCAATGGGACAGAAATATCGGAATTAAAAAAAACCCTTTCTTTCCTTGTAGGTTAATACTACATGAAGAAAAACAACTAATATGTAGAATGTATTGGGGGAGGTGGAGGAGACATTAAAGGCATAGAGGTTTAGCCCAATCAAATGAAATAGCAGGAATTAATTTTTTTTTTAAGACGTTCGGAGTTACAAAGATATTGACTATGTTAACCTTTTTTATATTTTGTCAGATATGTATGTTTCACTACTTCCATGCTCTTCATCTTCTTTTTTACTTTTCCCACACTTTCTCCTTCATCATTCCTCAGCAGCAGCATCTTTTTCATCAACTTCTTCTTCACCTTATTCATCTTCTTCTTCTTCACCTTCTTCCTATTATTCTTTTTTTTTACATTCTTCATATTCTTCTTATGCAACGATTATTCTTCTTCATATTCTACTTCTTCATCTTCTTCTTCTTCATCATATTCTTATTTGTGACAGGCATTCCTGTAGTTGTTATCTAGAAAAGTTTGAAGATTACACCTTCCGTTCTTCCTGTCACAAAAGATTTACAACAGGATTTGTCCGCGTACAGTTTGGCCTGCAGCAGCAGGCATTTAACAGGGGCACCACGAGGAGGAACAGACTCACCCCCATAAACTGCTTAGTCTTCTTCTGCTTATAATTTAGATAATATCTTTTGCTCTGATTTTTAGTCTTATGCTTAAAGTTCTTCTGCTTTTGGTTCTTCTGATTTTTGTTCTTATGCTTCTTGGTCTTCTGTCTCTTGTTGTTCTGCATCTTGGTGGTTGTCTTCATGTTCTTTGTCCTCTTGGTCATCTTCTTCAGGGTCATCTTTTTGGTCTTCTTCGGTGTGGTCTTCAGGGTCGTCGACTTCAGGGTCGTCGTCAGGGAGATACAGAGTGAGAACCAAAAACCATTTCCACAATCTTGAACTTGGAAAAGTAGCAGAATGTACAAGAAGGCTGAGGAACTGAAGAGAACCGGCTGACGGTACTAGAACCCGGAGGGGCAGCAGAAGGAACAAGAGCAAATGGAACTAGCAAGGACCAGCTGACGGTGCTGGAACCCGGAGGGGCAGCAGAAGGAACAAGAGCCAATGGCACAACCGTGGACCAGCTGATGGTGCTGGAACACAGTTACTAAGCAGGAGGTACCTGTGCTACAAAGCACTACCAAGGACCAGCAGACGTTGCTGGAACTCGGATACCGAGAAGGAGGCACCAAAGCCAAAGCCACTGCCGAGAACCAGCTGACGGTGCTGGAACCCGGATGGGTAGCAGAAGCTGCAAGAGCCAATGGCACTACCGAGGACCAGCTGACGGTGCTGGAACCCGGTTACTAAGCAGGAGGTACCTGTGCTAGAAAGCACTTCCAAGGACCAGCACACGTTGCTGGAACTCGGATACCGAGAAGGAGGCACCTCAGCCAAAGGCACTGCCAAGAACCAGCTGACAGTACTGGAACTCGGAGGGGCAGCAGAAGGAACAAGAGCCAATGGCACAACCGTGGACCAGCTGACGGTGCTGGAACACGGTTACTAAGCAGGAGGTACCTGTGCTAGAAAGCACTACCAAAGACCAGCAGACGTTGCTGGAACTCGGATACCAAGAAGGAGGCACCTAAGCCAAAGGTACTGCCGAGAACCAGATGACGGTACTGGAAACCGGAGGGGTAGCAGAAACTACCCCTGAAAAACAACGTTGCAAGGCCGCGAGCCGGCCGCAGCTACCGAAACCCACCGTCCTACAGGGGGTGCTTGTCCTATTGGCACTATGGAACCAGCCTTTATAACCAGAACCCGCAGCCCACATAGGAAGCACGTAAACTGCAGGCACCATAGACTCGGCTAACCCGACCGCAACACGACAGGATAACGTATTGGTGGTAAAGTGACGTTGAAACTACCCGGAAGCAGCAGGCGTGCTGGAACCAGGCTGGGCAGGAGGGAGTGCCCATGCCAAAGACACTGCCGAGAACCAGCTGATGGTGCTGGAACCCGGAGGGGCAGCAGAAGGAGCAAGAGCCAATGGCACTACCAAGGACCAGCAGACGTTGCTGGAACTCGGATACCGAGAAGGAGGCACCTAAGCCAAAGGCACTGCCGAGAACCAGCTGACGGTGCTGGAACCCGGAGGGGCAGCAGAAGGAACAAGAGCCAATGGCACAACCGTGGACCAGCTGACGGTGCTGGAACACGGTTACTAAGCAGGAAGTATCTGTGCTAGAAAGCACTACCAAGGACCAGCAGATGTTGCTGGAACTCGGATACCGAGAAGGAGTCACCTAAGCCAAAGGCACTGCCGAGAACCAGCTGACGGTACTGGAACCCGGAGGGGTAGCAGAAACTACCCCTGAAAAACAATGTTGCAAGGCTGCGAGCCAGCCGCAGTTACCGAAACCCACAGTCCTACAGGGGGTGCTTGTCCTATTGGCACTACTGAACCAGCCTTTATTACCAGAACCCGCAGCCCACATAGGAAGCATCTAAACTGCAGGCACCATAGACACGGCTAACCCGACCGCAACACGACAGGACAACGTTTTGGTGGCAAAGTGACGTTGACACTACCCGGAAGCAGCAGGCGTGCTGGAACCAGGCTGGGCAGGAGGGAGTACCCGTGCCAAAGACACTGCCGAGAACCAGCTACTATTAGTGGGAATGTGGACAGAGCGGGAGACTGTTGTGAGCTCATTTTCGGGTTTGCCTCTGGCTTCTGGTGAGGGTTATGGAGCTGGCTGTGCTGACAGAGGAGTAGTGAGTTCTCTATCTGGACTCCCTCTGTTGGTGAAGGGAGGTAATGAAGCTGATCTAAATGGCAGAGACCGGCCACCTGAGGAAGAAGACTGCGATTGGACATCAGGAGTTTCTGATTGGATTTAAGGCAGCCGACCTCATAGTTTCTTGCTGGTGATTTTTCCTGACTGTGGCTTCTGGTTTCCAGTTTGGTTCCTGCCCTCTTAAAGCTAAATTTTCTGTGCTATTGTTCATATGAGTTTTTGTCTGGTTTACTTAGTTTTTGTGTTCAGCCAGCCCTGGCTGGGACTGGGCTGAATCCCCATTTTGTCTCTGATCAGTTGATCTCTTTTGCTCTGTCTTCAGAATATACCTGATTGCTGATATAGGGAATTGAAGTCTAGCGACTTCAGGGCTTTTTTCTATCAGACGTGTTGGACATTTTGACAGGGTTTTTTGTGATTGCAGACAGCAGCTTTTCTTTCCTGTCCTTTCTAGTGAGTGAGGGCCCCATCGTTTGCTCAGCCTATCGTTCTATCTGTGTTTGTGTTTTCATCTTGTTTCAACGACAATACATGTTGGGGGCTGTCTATTGCTTTGGGGTCTGCTCTGGGGCAGTTTAGATTTTCCCATTCTTTCTTTAGGCTTATTTAGTTCTCCGGCCGTGACGAGGCGTCTAGGACCACCGTAGGCATGCTCCACGGCTACTGCTAGTTGTGTCGATAGGATCAGGGGTCTGCAATCCGCTAGTTACCAACCTCTCCGGTTTTCTGGGCTTAACTTGCTTTTTGTTTTTTCCTCCTCGGTGACTCATTCATAACAAAATCACCAGCCATACCACAGATTCTAGGGTACTCAAAAGCATGAGAGAATTGTAGGGAGGAAAAAAAAAAAAGGTGTCAGAATTTTTTTTTTTATATATATGTATATTTTCTCCTCTTTTTCTCTGGGGCCGTAGGAGGACTCTTTTTTTTTCTTTTTCTCCTTGATGGAGATTAAGCAATTGTCTGATCGTGTGGAGCAGTTTGCTGCTGATTTGAGGGGAATTTCTGCCTATCTCACTCATTCACATGCTGTTGAACCAAGGATCCCTGCTCCTGATGTGTTTTTTGGGGATCGGTCTAAATTTTTGAATTTTAAGAATAATTGTAAATTATTTCTTGCCTTGAAGCCTAACTCATCGGGGAGCTCTGCGCAGCAGGTTAAAATTGTCATCTCCTTGCTGCGTGGCAATCCCCAGGATTGGGTGTTTTCTTTGACACCTGAAGATCCTGTTTTGACTAATGTGGATGCATTTTTTCAAGCCTTGGGGTTGTTATATAATGAACCTAATGCTATTGATCAAGCTGAGAGAGCCCTATTGGCATTGAACCAGGGTCAGGATCCTGCAGAGTTATACTGTCAGAAATTCCGAAACTGGGCGGTCCTTACTACATGGAATGATAGTGCATTGGCAGCTCTCTTTCGGAAAGGTTTGTCAGAGACTGTAAAAGATATTATGGTGGGATTTCCTGTTCCCTCTGGTCTGGATGGCTCTATGTCATTAGCCATTCAAGTTGATCGGCGTTTATGTGAACGTAAAACTACACGGGAGGCGCTGCCACCTTTTAAACAAATGTCTGAACCTATGCAATGTGATAGAGTTTTGTCTAGGGCGCAACGTCAGGAGTTTAGAAGGCGTAATAAGCTGTGTTTTTTCTGTGGCGATGCCTCTCATGTTATTTCTGTCTGCCCTAAACGAGAGAAACATTTTTCACACACATTTGCTGTGGGTGGTGTACAACCTAAGTTTCCTTTGGCAATTACTCTGATCTGCTCCTTATCCACATTTTCCGCGAAGGCTTTTGTGGATTCAGGAGCGGCCTTGAATCTGATGGACTTGGATTTTGCTAAACGTTGTGGTTTTCCTATGACACCTCTGCGGACGCCTATTCCTTTGAGGGGTATTGATGCTACTCCTTTGGCGAAGAATAAACCTCAGTTTTGGACCCAGGTGATAATGCGGGTCGCCCCAGACCACCAAGAAAATTGCAGATTTTTGGTGTTGCATAATTTACATGATACCATTGTTCTGGGTTTTCCCTGGTTGCAAATCCATAATCCAGTTTTGGATTGGAAATCTGTGTCTGTGGTGAGTTGGGGTTGTCGGTGTGCTCTTGGCGACACTCCTATTTTCTCCACCTCTCCCCAGTCGCATGATGTTCCTGACTATTTGGCTGATTTTTATGATGCATTTAGTGAGAGCAAGTCAGCGTCTTTGCCTCCTCATAGGAGTTATGACTGTGCAATTGAGTTGAGACCTGGGTGTAAATTTCCCAAGGGTCGACTTTTCAATTTATCTGTACCCGAACATGAGGCTATGCGATCTTATATTAAGGAGTCATTGGAGAAGGGTCATATTAGACCATCCTCTTCGCCCTTAGGTGCTAGGTTTTTTTTCGTGGCCAAGAAAGATGGTTCATTAAGGCCTTGTATTGACTATCGTTCCCTCAACAAAATTACGGTTAAATATCAGTATCCGTTACCCCTGATTTCTGATTTATTCTCCAGAGTTAAAGGTGTTTGCTGGTTTACTAAGCTTGACCTCAGGGGGGCATATAATCTTATTTGCATCAAGCATGGGGATGAATGGAAGACAGCTTTTAATACTCCGGAGGGACATTTTGAGTACCTGGTGATGCCTTTTGGGCTCACTAATGCCCCTTCTGTCTTACAATCCTTCATGAATGATATTTTCCGGGACTTTGTGGATAAGTTTTTGATCATCTATCTGTATGATATTTTGATCTTTTCCAGGGATTGGGATTCTCATGTGGAACATGTTCGGACTATGTTCCGGATTTTGGGGGAGAATTCCTTGTATGTTAAGGGATCGAAGTGCCTTTTTGGTGTACAGAGGTTTTGATTTTTGGGATTTATTTTGTCTCCGTCAACTATTGAAATGGACCTGGCCAAGATACAGGCCATTTAAGATTGGGTTCAACCCAATTCTTTGAAGACTCTCCAGAAGTTTTTAGGTTTTGCTAATTTTTATTGTAAATTTATAGCTAATTTTTCTGGTGTTGCTAAACCACTGACTGATTTAACTAAGAAGGGTGCTGATGAGCTGAATTGGTCTTCAGAGGCTGTTTCGGCCTTTCAGGAGCTGAAGCGGAGGTTCACTTCTGCTCCGGTTTTGCGGCAACCTGATGTCTCACTTCCTTTTCAGGTGGAGGTAGACGCTTCAGAGATTGGTGCAGGAGCTGTTTTGTCCCAAAAAGATCCGGTAATATCTAAAATGAATCCATGTGCTTTCTTTTCCCGAAAGTTCTCCCCACCTGAACGCAACTATGATGTGGGGAATCGGGAACTGTTAGCCATGAAATGGGCATTTGAGGAGTGGAGACATTGGTTGGAGGGAGCTAGACATCAAGTCGTGGTCCTCACTGACCACAAGAATTTGATTTACCTTGAGTCGGCCAAACGCTTGAATCCTAGACATGTTAGGTGGGCCTTGTTTTTCACACGTTTTGATTTTGTGGTCTCTTTTCTTCCGGGCTCTAAGAATGTCAAGGCAGATGCCCTCTCTAGGAATTTCTTTGCTGAGTCTCCTATTGTGACCAAGCCTGCTACCATCTTAGGTGAGGGGGTAGTTCTTTCTGCCATCTCACCTGATTTGAGATGTGCTCTGGAAGAGTTTCAGGAGGACAAACCTGAGCATTGTCCCATTGGAAAATTGTATGTTCCTGACCAGTGGAGGAAGAGAGTAATGTCTGAAGTTCATTGCTCCGCATTGGCTGGTCATCCGGGTATTTTTGGTACTAGAGATTTGGTGAGTTGGTCTTTTTGGTGACCCGCCTTGTCTCGTGATGTCAGGAATTTTGTGCAGTCCTGTGGGACTTGCTCCCGGTCTAAACCTTGCTCTTGTTCTAGTGGGTTGTTGATGCCTTTGCCGGTGCCCAGGAGGCCATGGACCCATATTTCTATGGATTTTATTTCTGATATGCCTGTCTCTCAGAGAATGACTGTTATATGGGTGATTTGCGATAGATTCTCTAAGATGGTCCATCTTGTACCACTCCCTAAGTTGCCATCTTCCTCAGAGTTGGTGCCCTTGTTTTTGCAGCAAGTGGTTCGCTTGCATAGGATTCCTGAGAACATTGTGTCTGATAGAGTTGAGCGAAACGGGTCGAAAAAATTCAAAAGTCCCCGACTTTTGGCAAAGTCGGGTTTCATAAAACGAAACCCGACCCTAGGATGAGGTCGGCCACGAGGTCGGCGACTTACGCGCCAAAGTCGCGTTTCAAAAGTTTGTTTTGCGCTCTTTTTCAGCCAATCAGGATCCACGGACACTGTGGGCAACGTGATGACATAGGCACGGGTCACCACCATCTTTCAGAAGGGCATGCAAGTGATTTGCTTGCTTTGGTGGGCGTCACAGGGGGTATAAAAGGGCGTGCACGCCGACCGCCATCTTACTTCTGCCGATCTCAGTATAGGGAGAGGTTGCTGCTGATTCTGTAGGGAGAGCGTTAGGCAGGGAAGAAGACCAAAAAACTGCTTCTGCTGCTAGCGATTTGGCCTGCACAACACACCAGTCACTGTGTGTGCAGTGCAAGGGGAGGCTATATAGTGGTGTATCAGTGGTGTTGGTTGTTGGGCTGCCTTCTAAGGCTTCCTGACAGGCTGGCATTGCTGTTTACCCACTGCTCCGCAAACTGCTTTTTTAAAAGCAATCCAATCTCCCTTATCCTCTAGTCACTTTGGTCACAGCTGTGCCATCGAGCCTGTCACATAGCGCTCAGATATTCATTGGGCCTCAAACTGCTTTTTTAAAAGCAATCCCAATTTTTTTTTTTTGTCCTGCTGAGAAGAAAAAAAAACTGCTTCTGCTGCTGATAGCAATTTGGCCTGCACAACACACCAGTCACTGTGTGCAGTGCAAGGGGAGGCTATATAGTGGTGTATCAGTGGTGTTGGTTGTTGGGCTGCCTTTTAAGGCTTCCTGACAGGCTGGCATTGCTGTCTACCCACTGCTCTGCAAACTGCTTTTTTAAAAGCAATCCAATCTCCATTATCCTCTAGTCACTTAGGTCACAGCTGTGCCATCGAGCTTGTCACATAGCGCTCAGATATTCATTGGGCCTCACACAATCCAAAAGTGTCCAGTGTCCAAAAGTGTGTGCAGAGATTCAAACTCTCCCTTATCCTCTAGTCACTTTGGTCACAGCTGTGCCATCGAGCCTGTCACATAGCGCTCAGATATTCATTGGGCCTCAAACTGCTTTTTTAAAAGCAATCCCAATTTTTTTTTTTTGTCCTGCTGAGAAGAAAAAAAAACTGCTTCTGCTGCTGATAGCAATTTGGCCTGCACAACACACCAGTCACTGTGTGCAGTGCAAGGGGAGGCTATATAGTGGTGTATCAGTGGTGTTGGTTGTTGGGCTGCCTTTTAAGGCTTCCTGACAGGCTGGCATTGCTGTCTACCCACTGCTCCGCAAACTGCTTTTTTAAAAGCAATCCAATCTCCCTTATCCTCTAGTCACTTAGGTCACAGCTGTGCCATCGAGCTTGTCACATAGCGCTCAGATATTCATTGGGCCTCACACAATCCAAAAGTGTCCAGTGTCCAAAAGTGTGTGCAGAGATTCAAACTCTCACTTATCCTCTAGTCACTTAGGTCACAGCTGTGCCATCGAGCTTGTCACATAGCGCTCAGATATTCATTGGGCCTCACACAATCCAAAAGTGTCCAGTGTCCAAAAGTGTGTGCAGAGATTCAAAATCTCACTTATTCTCTAGTCACTTAGGTCACAGCTGTGCCATCGAGCTTGTCACATAGCGCTCAGATATTCATTGGGCCTCACACAATCCAAAAGTGTCCAGTGTCCAAAAGTGTGTGCAGAGATTCAAACTCTCACTTATCCTCTAGTCACTTAGGTCACAGCTGTGCCATCGAGCTTGTCACATAGCGCTCAGATATTCATTGGGCCTCACACAATCCAAAAGTGTCCAGTGTCCAAAAGTGTGTGCAGAGATTCAAAATCTCACTTATTCTCTAGTCACTTAGGTCACAGCTGTGCCATCGAGCTTGTCACATAGCGCTCAGATATTCATTGGGCCTCACACAATCCAAAAGTGTCCAGTGTCCAAAAGTGTGTGCAGAGATTCAAACTCTCACTTATCCTCTAGTCACTTAGGTCACAGCTGTGCCATCGAGCCTGTCACATAGCTCTCATATATTCATTGGGCCTCACACAATCCAAAAGTGTCCAGTGTCCAAAAGTGTGTGCAGAGATTCAAAATCTCACTTATCCTCTAGTCACTTAGGTCACAGCTGTGCCATCGAGCTTGTCACATAGCGCTCAGATATTCATTGGGCCTCACACAATCCAAAAGTGTCCAGTGTCCAAAAGTGTGTGCAGAGATTCAAACTCTCACTTATCCTCTAGTCACTTAGGTCACAGCTGTGCCATCGAGCTTGTCACATAGCGCTCAGATATTCATTGGGCCTCACACAATCCAAAAGTGTTCAGTGTCCAAAAGTGTGTGCAGAGATTCAAAATCTCACTTATTCTCTAGTCACTTAGGTCACAGCTGTGCCATCGAGCTTGTCACATAGCGCTCAGATATTCATTGGGCCTCACACAATCCAAAAGTGTCCAGTGTCCAAAAGTGTGTGCAGAGATTCAAACTCTCACTTATCCTCTAGTCACTTAGGTCACAGCTGTGCCATCGAGCTTGTCACATAGCGCTCAGATATTCATTGGGCCTCACACAATCCAAAAGTGTCCAGTGTCCAAAAGTGTGTGCAGAGATTCAAAATCTCACTTATTCTCTAGTCACTTAGGTCACAGCTGTGCCATCGAGCTTGTCACATAGCGCTCAGATATTCATTGGGCCTCACACAATCCAAAAGTGTCCAGTGTCCAAAAGTGTGTGCAGAGATTCAAACTCTCACTTATCCTCTAGTCACTTAGGTCACAGCTGTGCCATCGAGCTTGTCACATAGCGCTCAGATATTCATTGGGCCTCACACAATCCAAAAGTGTCCAGTGTCCAAAAGTGTGTGCAGAGATTCAAAATCTCACTTATTCTCTAGTCACTTAGGTCACAGCTGTGCCATCGAGCTTGTCACATAGCGCTCAGATATTCATTGGGCCTCACACAATCCAAAAGTGTCCAGTGTCCAAAAGTGTGTGCAGAGATTCAAACTCTCACTTATCCTCTAGTCACTTAGGTCACAGCTGTGCCATCGAGCCTGTCACATAGCTCTCATATATTCATTGGGCCTCACACAATCCAAAAGTGTCCAGTGTCCAAAAGTGTGTGCAGAGATTCAAAATCTCACTTATCCTCTAGTCACTTAGGTCACAGCTGTGCCATCGAGCTTGTCACATAGCGCTCAGATATTCATTGGGCCTCACACAATCCAAAAGTGTCCAGTGTCCAAAAGTGTGTGCAGAGATTCAAACTCTCACTTATCCTCTAGTCACTTAGGTCACAGCTGTGCCATCGAGCTTGTCACATATCGCTCAGATATTCATTGGGCCTCACACAATCCAAAAGTGTTCAGTGTCCAAAAGTGTGTGCAGAGATTCAAAATCTCACTTATTCTCTAGTCACTTAGGTCACAGCTGTGCCATCGAGCTTGTCACATAGCGCTCAGATATTCATTGGGCCTCACACAATCCAAAAGTGTCCAGTGTCCAAAAGTGTGTGCAGAGATTCAAACTCTCACTTATCCTCTAGTCACTTAGGTCACAGCTGTGCCATCGAGCTTGTCACATAGCGCTCAGATATTCATTGGGCCTCACACAATCCAAAAGTGTCCAGTGTCCAAAAGTGTGTGCAGAGATTCAAACTCTCACTTATCCTCTAGTCACTTAGGTCACAGCTGTGCCATCGAGCTTGTCACATAGCGCTCAGATATTCATTGGGCCTCACACAATCCAAAAGTGTCCAGTGTCCAAAAGTGTGTGCAGAGATTCAAAATCTCACTTATTCTCTAGTCACTTAGGTCACAACTGTGCCATCGAGCCTGTCACATAGCGCTCAGATATTCATTGGGCCTCACACAATCCAAAAGTGTCCAGTGTCCAAAAGTGTGTGCAGAGATTCAAAATCTCACTTATTCTCTAGTCACTTAGGTCACAGCTGTGCCATCGAGCTTGTCACATAGCGCTCAGATATTCATTGGGCCTCACACAATCCAAAAGTGTCCAGTGTCCAAAAGTGTGTGCAGAGATTCAAACTCTCACTTATCCTCTAGTCGCTTAGGTCACAGCTGTGCCATCGAGCTTGTCACATAGCGCTCAGATATTCATTGGGCCTCACACAATCCAAAAGTGTCCAGTGTCCAAAAGTGTGTGCAGAGATTCAAACTCTCACTTATCCTCTAGTCACTTAGGTCACAGCTGTGCCATCGAGCTTGTCACATAGCGCTCAGATATTCATTGGGCCTCACACAATCCAAAAGTGTCCAGTGTCCAAAAGTGTGTGCAGAGATTCAAACTCTCACTTATCCTCTAGTCGCTTAGGTCACAGCTGTGCCATCGAGCTTGTCACATAGCGCTCAGATATTCATTGGGCCTCACACAATCCAAAAGTGTCCAGTGTCCAAAAGTGTGTGCAGAGATTCAAACTCTCACTTATCCTCTAGTCACTTAGGTCACAGCTGTGCCATCGAGCTTGTCACATAGCGCTCAGATATTCATTGGGCCTCACACAATCCAAAAGTGTCCAGTGTCCAAAAGTGTGTGCAGAGATTCAAAATCTCACTTATTCTCTAGTCACTTAGGTCACAGCTGTGCCATCGAGCCTGTCACATAGCGCTCAGATATCAGTGGGCCTCACACAATCCAAAAGTGTCCAGTGTCCAAAAGTGTGTGCAGAGATTCAAAATCTCACTTATTCTCTAGTCACTTAGGTCACAGCTGTGCCATCGAGCCTGTCACATAGCGCTCAGATATCAGTGGGCCTCACACAATCCAAAAGTGTCCAGTGTCCAAAAGTGTGTGCAGAGATTCAAAATCTCACTTATTCTCTAGTCACTTAGGTCACAGCTGTGCCATCGAGCCTGTCACATAGCGCTCAGATATCAGTGGGCCTCACACAATCCAAAAGTGTCCAGTGTCCAAAAGTGTGTGCAGAGATTCAAAATCTCACTTATTCTCTAGTCACTTAGGTCACAGCTGTGCCATCGAGCCTGTCACATAGCGCTCAGATATCAGTGGGCCTCACACAATCCAAAAGTGTCCAGTGTCCAAAAGTGTGTGCAGAAATTCAAAATCTCCCCTGTCCTATAGACACCTTGTTTTACATACTATATAGTTTGTTGGATTTTGTCTACATTTCTACCAAAAATGAGGAAGGCTGGTGGAAGAGGCCGTGGAATTGGGCGGGGGTTGGCAGCTGGTAATGATGGTGTTGGTGGTGGATCTGATGGTAGTGGCAAGAGCAAAATAGGACCGAATGCAGGAGGTGTTGAGCCTGCGTTATCGTCTGGCTACATAAGGACTCGAACGCTTAGTTTTCTAGGAGTTGGCAAACCGCTTTTAAAGCCAGAGCATCAGGAAAAAGTTTTGTCTTACATTGCTGACTCAGCCTCCAGCTCTATCGCCTCCTCTTCTTCAGTTGTAAAAAGTAAAAGCACTGAGTCGTCATTGGAGGCTCATGTTCATGAACCACACCTTTCCTTGTGTCCTTCACCCCAACCAAGATTGAAGGATGACGCAGGCCATACTACTGATTACTCCATGGAGCTGTTTTCACATACCATGCCTGGATTATCAAGTGAAATGGTGAATTACCCAGGCCTAGATGAATCTGACATGGAGTGCACTGATGCACAGCCGCTGATGGATGATTCTGCTGGTACATTCACTCAGAGCACTACATTGTCCTCGCAGTGTACAGAGCCAGATTCTGACCCTGATGAGACTCAGGTGCCCCTTCCCGCACACTATACCACCATACACGGTGACACAGAGGAAGGTGCACATGACATAGAAGAGGAGGTGATGGATGACCCAGTTGTTGACCCAGATTGGCATCCATTGGGGGAAGAGGGTGCTGCTTCCAATAGCTCAGATGAGGAGCATCCACAGCAGACATCGACATCGCAACAGCTGTTATCTGGCAGGCCCGGAGCACTCCAAAGACAGGTTCCAAACATCAAAAGAGTTGCTGGACAGCTTGTCCAGAGGGTCAAAAGATCACAGCGTGCTAGGCCGCAAAATGTCTGCCAAAGTAGGAAGAGTGCAGTGTGGCACTTTTTTGAACAAAATCCTCATGATCAGGCCAAGGTTATCTGTAAGAAGTGCGCAAAGACCTTTAGCCGAGGGAAAAATCTGAAAAATTTGAATACCAGTTGCATGCTTAGACATTTAACCAGCATGCCCTTGCAAGCGTGGACACAACACCAAACCTCAAGTGCCACATGTGCAACTGATCACAACGAAGGTAGTCAGCAACGCTACATTGTTTCCCCCACTGTAAGCCCACCGGTTAGCACAGCAGCAAATGTTGAGGTGTCGTTGCAAGGCCACAGCAGTCAGGGAATCCCACTGTTATATCAATGAAAGACTGATTCTAGGCCATCAGAAAGAACACCAACTCCATCACCATCATCAACCCTCTCTCAGTCCGCCCTGTCCACCGCTACTTCCACCATATGCAGCTCTCAAGTCCAGCTCTCCCTCCCAGACACTATGAGTAGGTCAAGAAAGTACTCAGTCTCTCATCCGCGTACACTGGGTTTGAACGCCCACATTGCCAAACTAATCTCGTTTGAGATGATGCCCTTTCGGTTGGTGGAAAGCACAGCTTTCCGCGAACTCATGGCCTATGCAGTACCACGCTATGACCTACCCAGTCGCCACTTCTTCTCTCGCAAAGCCATCCCAGCCCTCCACCATCATGTGAAAGACCGCATTGTCCATGCACTCAAGCAGTCAGTGAGCGGAAAGGTGCACCTCACAACTGATGCATGGTCCAGTCGGCATGGCCAGGGCCGTTACGTGTCCATCACTGCGCACTGGGTTAATGTGGTGGATGCAGGGTCCACAGGGGACAGCGGTGGTGGGACAGTGCTGCCTAGCCCACGGTATAGGAAACAGTTGGCTGTAGGCGTTCGACCCTCCTCCTCCTCCA
Source organism: Dendrobates tinctorius (assembly GCF_039654945.1). Lineage (NCBI taxonomy): Eukaryota > Metazoa > Chordata > Amphibia > Anura > Dendrobatidae > Dendrobates > Dendrobates tinctorius. Next base: position 4,859,443 of record NW_027361912.1, read on the forward strand.
CCTCCTCCAGAAGCGAAAGCTCGTCCACAGAGCGCAGTCGTACGAGCACTCCATCTGCAGCTGCCACTGTTGCACATGATGTGTCCCCCTATCGAGCAGCTAGTGGAAAGCATCAGCAGGCTGTGTTGCAGATGATGTGTTTGGGCGACAGACACACCGCCGAGGTGCTGGCCGAGTACTTGAAGCGACAAACTGAGTCATGGCTGGGCAGTGTACATCTTGAGGCAGGCAAGGTAGTTAGTGATAACGGCCGTAATTTTGTGGCAGCCATAGCCCTTTCAAAACTCAGCCACATACCTTGCTTGGCTCACACCTTGAACCTGGTGGTGCAGTGCTTCCTCAAAAATTATCCGGAGTTAACAGCCCTGCTCCAGAAGGTGCGAAGACTGTGCGCGCACATCCGCCGGTCGCCTGTACACTCCGTTCGTATGCAGAAGCTGCAGCGATTGCTCCACCTTCCCAACCACCGCCTCATTATCGACATTGCAACAAGGTGGAACTCCACCCTGCACATGGTGGAGCGGCTGTGCGAGCAGAGGCAGGCCATAATGCATTTGTGGGAGGATACACGGACAGGCACTTTGAGAGCAGACATGGAGTTGACAGGTGTGCAGTGGTCGAAGCTGAAAGACCTTTGTAAAGTCCTTCAGTGTTTTGAGGAATGCACACGGCTGGTAAGCGCAGACGACGCCATCCTAAGCATGAGCATCCCACTTATGCGTCTGCTCATGCAAACTTTGACGCACCTTAAGGAGCAGGCGTCTGCAGCCAATGTTGATGAGGAGGAAGAGGAGGAGGGAATCCTTGATGACATTCAGCCATTGTCTGCTCAGGGACCTCTCCTGGACGAGGTGGAGGAAGAAGAGGAGGAGGAGGAGGATGATGGGGATGATTACTTAGGGGAGGAGGATGCATCTCGTGGGGCAAGTGAAAATGTTGGCGTGGCAAGGTCTGGTACAGGGTTTGTGTGTGACTGGAGGGATGTGGATTTGCCAGAAAGTGCTCCTCCACCCAGCACTCGCAGTGCATCATTGACACCGGGAACATTGGCCCACATGTCAGATTATGCCTTGCAGATCCTAAAAAGGGACCCCCGCATTGCCAAAATGATGAACGATGACGACTACTGGTTGGCCAGCATCCTGGATCCACGCTATAAAGGCAAATTACAAAACATCATGCCACAGGAGAACCTTGACCTAATATTGGCTAATAAACAAGCAACTCTGGTAAATCGGTTGCTTGAGGCATTCCCAGCACACAGCAGCGGTGATGGTTCTCACACGAGCCGTACGGGCCGGGGGCAGCTTGGCAGAGGTGTTCGTGGTGCACACAGCAGAAGTGGCGTTGGAGACAGGGGTTTCATGACAATGTTGTGGACTGATTTTTCAAATACCGCTCACACAACTGGTAATACTGCATCGATGGAAAGTGACAGGAGACAGCAGTTGTCAACTATGGTAACAAACTACTTTTCCTCCCATATCGATGTTCGCCCACACAGGTCATTCCCCTTTGACTATTGGGCCGCTAAACTGGACACCTGGCCTGAATTGGCACAATATGCCTTACAGGAGCTCGCTTGCCCAGCTGCAAGTGTGCTATCGGAAAGAGTCTTCAGTGCAGCTGGATCAATCCTGACAGAAAAAAGGACCCGTCTGTCAACCCAAAATGTGGATGATCTAACCTTCATTAAAATGAACCACGCATGGGTTTCCAAGGATTTTGTCCCACCTTCCCCTGATGACACATAGGGTGACAGAAAAATGGCTTGCTTTGGTCCAACTCTTCCTGGTACTTCACCTATTTCGCCTTTTGCATCAGCTGAATGTCCAACATCAACATATGCCACTTTCTAATACTCCCTAACTGTGCTGCCTCCCCCCCCATGGCCGGGGTCACCACCTACCGCACGACACCGTGCGAGTGCCGTTGCCCTGGACAGGTGGGTAGGCCGACTCTTGGGCGCGGGCACTGGCACAGGGTCCCTCATAGTGCAATCAAGTGTCTCTGACGGTGGTGGTGCACACCCGCCGTCAGACACACCGCTGTACTATGAGGGGCCCAGTGCCAGTACCGACGCCCACGAGTGGGCCCCCCTTGCTTGGGCAGGGCCCCAGCATTTGCAATCTTTACCTCTCCCTGCTCCTCCGCTGTGTAATCTGGGCCGTCAAATCCATACTGTGCCTGACACCGTCTGAGCCTGCCTCCTGAGACATATATTTTGAATGTGTACGCTATCCATACATGTTATCCAGGGATACGGTACCCTTTCTAACCTTTGTGCAATCACGTGCAATCCATACTGGGCCTAACACCGTCTGAGCCTGCCTCATGCTGTATAGACATATATTTTGAATGTGTACGCTATCCATACATGTTATCCAGGGATACGGTACCCTTTCTAACCTTTGTGCAATCACGTGCAATCCATACTGGGCCTAACACCGTCTGAGCCTGCCTCATGCTGTATAGACATATATTTTGAATGTGTACGCTATCCATACATGTTATCCAGGGATACGGTACCCTTTCTAACCTTTGTGCAATCACGTGCAATCCATACTGGGCCTAACACCGTCTGAGCCTGCCTCCTGAGACATATATTTTGAATGTGTACGCTATCCATACATGTTATCCAGGGATACGGTACCCTTTCTAACCTTTGTGCAATCACGTGCAATCCATACTGGGCCTAACACCGTCTGAGCCTGCCTCCTGAGACATATATTTTGAATGTGTATGCTATCCATACTTGTTATCCAGGGATACGGTACCCTTTCTAACCTTTGTGCAATCACGTGCGATCCATACTGGGCCTAACACCGTCTGAGCCTGCCTCCTGAGACATATATTTTGAATGTGTACGCTATCCATACATGTTATCCAGGATACGGTACCCTTTCTAACCTTTGTGCAATCACGTGCAATCCATACTGGGCCTATCACCGTCTGAGCCTGCCTCATGCTGTATAGACATATATTTTGAATGTGTACGCTATCCATACATGTTATCCAGGGATACGGTACCCTTTCTAACCTTTGAACAATCACGTGCAATCCATACTGGGCCTAACACCGTCTGAGCCTGCCTCATGCTGTATAGACATATATTTTGAATGTGTACGCTATCCATACATGTTATCCGGGGATACGGTACCCTTTCTAACCTTTGTGCAATCACGTGCAATCCATACTGGGCCTAACACCGTCTGAGCCTGCCTCATGCTGTATAGACATATATTTTGAATGTGTACACTATCCATACATGTTATCCGGGGATTCGGTACCCTTTCTAACCTTTGTGCAATCACGTGCAATCCATACTGGGCCTAACACCGTCTGAGCCTGCCTCCTGAGACATATATTTTGAATGTGTACGCTATCCATACATGTTATCTGGGGATACGGTACCCTTTCTCACCTTTGTGCAATCACGTGTAATCCATACTGGGCGTGAGAACGGCTGGCGAGCTGTTAAGCAAGCTACGGCACCTGTCCAGACAAGTACAGGGATTCCCTAGCGAGGAGACTTATTTGATTGTTTTCAATGTTGGGACAGCAATTTTTGGGGAGCACTATACTCTGGAGAATGATAGATGGGGCCCACCATACACTGGAACATTCCAAAGGTGGACATCAGACACTGGAGCAGCATTTACAGGGCCCATTATACACTAGAGCATTAGAAATGGGGCCCATTATGTTTGGAGCATTATTTGGGCCCATAAGACAGTGGAGCTTCATCCATGGGGACCAACATATACTGTAGCATTATGTGGAGCTCATCATATACTGTTTCAAACATTATATGGGACCAATGATTCTGTATGGAGAAATAGATGGGCCTCGTCATGAGATGTAAAAAGTGAGGTATTTTTCATTGTACTATACCGCTATTTCTCTGCCGTATCGGAGCATGATGAGTTGTGGTATGTGTTAAAGGGGCGCTCTTTCGCCCAGGGCACATGAAAACCTGGAGCCAGCCCTCCCCCCCCCACAGTTTGTAGCCAAATAACCCCCATTTTTCAGTGCGTAACTTGTATTATGAAGTTAATTAAGGTTGACAAGCTTAAGAAAGAAGAATTGATGCTTTTGGCATTCAAATGGGCACTGTAGGTGTGTTTCCTGTCCTCCTCTCACTGCCGACTTTTATTCCCCATTGACTTACATTGGGTTTCGTGTTTCGGGACGACCCTGACTTTTCCCTATAATCGGACGATCTTGCTTTTGGAAAAGTCGGGTTTCACGAAACGAAACGCGACCCTAAAAAACCAAAAGTCGCTCAACTCTAGTGTCTGACAGAGGAGTTCAGTTTGTTTCTAAATTTTGGAGGACTTTTTGTTCCAAGCTGGGAATTCAGTTGTCCTTCTCCTCTGCGTTTCACCCTCAGACCAATGGGCAGACGGAGAGAACAAACCAGACTTTGGAGTCCGATTTGAGATGTTTTATATCTGCTGATCAGGATGATCGCTCTCTGCGGTTTGCTGAAGATTACTCTGGATTTTTCCTCAGCCTACCACCCCCAGTCTAATGGTCAGGTCGAGCGGGTCAATCAGGCACTGACATCCTACCTTGGGCATTTTTCCAATGCTCACCAAGATGACTGGGTCTCTCTTCTTCCTTGGGCAGAATTCGCCTATAACAACCATCCAAGTGAAGCTTCCTCTAAATCTCCCTTTTTTGTGGGTTTTTTTCAATACCCCGGCATTCCCCTTCCTGTGTCCCCTACCTCGGTTGTACCGGCAGCAGACTCCTTGTCTGTAGACTTCTCTCAGATTTGGAGGGAGACCAAAAAAGCCCTTGAGAGTGCCAGCCTCAGAATGAAGAGGTATGCCGACAAAAAACGGCTTGACGCTCCTCCGTATCGCCCTGGGGATAGAGTTTGGCTATCTTCTTGGTATATCAGGTTGAAAATCCCCTCCTATAAATTAGGTCCACGTTACATTGGTCCCTTTGAGGTCTTGAGTCGCATCAACGACGTGGCCTACAAATTGAGATTGCCCGCCTCACTAAAGATTCCCAATGCCTTTCATGTATCTCTCCTCAAACCGGCAGTATTTAACCACTTCCACTCAGCGCCTCCTCAAACCTCCCAACCGTGTACTTCGGATAACATCTTTGAGGTACGGGATATATTGGCAATGAAGACTGTGAGGGGAAAAACTCTGTTTTTAATTGATTGGAAAGGTTTCGGTCCCGAGGAGAGATCGTGGGAACCCCAGGAGAATACTGATGCACCTCGCATCATGAGACGATTTCTCTCCAGCGTTAGGAGGAGGGGACATAAAAGGGGGGGTACTGTCACGGCCACAGCGCTTACCTCATCCCATGCGCGCACCTCCCGGCGCGCTCCTGCTCTCCGGCGTGTCCCTGCGCCCGGCCTCCGGTTCCCACGGCGTCGGGCACCTGCGCACTGCCGTCCTCCTGCCGCGCAGCCTCCTGGGTAGTGTGACACGCATGGCCCCGGCTCCAACATGGCGGCGCCCATCGCTACTTATGGCCGGCGTCTGGACTGGTAAGACGCCTGTCTACGATTTCGGTGATGCTGTCTTTTGGCAGCGGTGTCTGTGTTTCTGGCCCTCCATCCTAACGCCTCTGTCTGCGCTGTCCTCTGTGTCTCTGCTTGTCTGCCTTGCCACTGCTAGTGCTGTCTCTGTGTCTCTGCTTGTCTGCCTTGCCACTGCTAGTGCTGTCTCTGATCTTCCCTGCATGTGTGCCTTGCCGTACGCTCGGTGTTATATCAGTGCCTCCTCTTTTGCAGTCTCCGGCCCTTGCCATCCGCTGTGCTCCGGTTCTGCTTCCTGCCCATTATCCGCGGTCTCTGTGGTCCCCTGTGCTCCCTCTTCGGACCTGCCTGTGCCTCCACTCCAGACTTAAACCCCAGTCATCCCTTTGGTTCCGGCTGTCGCGGTTCCATCCCTTGGGGGTCTGCCCCTAACACTCCCTGTATAGGGGGTGGTCCTCACCTGGGCGCTCGCTCTCGGGGGCTCTGGAGCCGTGACCCAGAGGGTCCACTTCCGGGTTACTCCTCCTTCCCTCGCTGCTACAGCAACCGTAACAAGGTGCTTCTCGGACTTCCCTGGCTCCGTTGCCATTCCCCTCATATAGAGTGGTCCTCGGGGAGTATACTGGGCTGGAGCAAGGACTGTGTGGGAAGGTGCGTGGGGGGCAGTGTCCAAGTAGCCTCTGCGGAGGTGCCTGGGGATCTTTCCGCACCCCCCACTGGGAATCTGAGGTCCATGGTTCCGGTTGCCCTTGAGTCAGTGCCGCCGGGCAAGACTTTTGTTCCGCCTCACCTGCGGCCCAAGGTTCTCGAGTGAGCACACACGTCCAGGATGGGTGGTCACTTTGGCTACAAGCGGACCACAGAACTCCTGGCAAGGTTTTATTGGTTGCCGCACAGGGCTCGGGACACTAAAGAATACATTCAGGCATGCGCCACTTGTGCTCGGAACAGGTCCTCTAAGCAGAGGCCGGCTGGGTTACTGTATCCTTTGCCAGTAGCAGACGGGCAATGAAGGTTCGTGACATTTTGGATCACGCTCAGCATGCCATCCTAGCCTTTAAGGAGACAATGAAGGCGCCTGCCGACACACATCGGCGCCCTGCTCCAACTTTTGCCCCTGGCGACTTAGTGTGGCTCTCTGCCCGAAATATCAGGCTGCGGGTCGAGCCCACCAAGCTTGCGCCGCGACATATTGACCCCTTCAAAATCCTTGAGTGAATCAGCTCGGCGGTCTTTCGTCTGGCCCTTCCACTACACTTGGCCATCTCTGACGACTTCCACGTGTCCCTTCTCAAACCTGTTTACATGTCCCGATTTTCCGAGTCATCTGCCGGGACATCAGATTTGTCTTCGGACGAGTCTGAGGTCTATGCCACTGTGGGACACAGGGTGGTATGTGGCAAAAAACTTTATTTGGTGGATTGGAAGGCTCAGGGGGGGGAGGGGGCCCTAGGAGGGGGCATAATGTTAGGCGTCGGGTTCCTGCAGCGGCACAACAGGAATCCAGAGCCCCACATTCTGCTGTCTTCCATTCTCCATCGACCGCAGAGGAACTTGCTCAGCAGCCCTGTCATTCAAGACGCTCTGCCCAGACCTGCTCTGTGGGTCTGGCTGTTGCTGCCATCTTTGGGTCAGCAATAGCAATGCAGGCTGCTCAGCGTCAAACCGCTCCAGAGGCTAAGTCCTTCTGTCGCTCCACTGAGCATGGTCACGAGACGATCTCCCATTGGAGATCGGGAGTCACATGCACAGGTCCTTCTCCAGATCTGATTGGTCCATCTCAGAGACCTGGAAGCTTCCGTAAGGTCCCAGCTATAAAAGGTTCGCATGGTCGCTCGGCCATGTGCTAGCGTAGACTCTAATTGCTACTGTGTGAATGGTGATGGATGTATGGACTGCGAACGACTCATTAAGATTCCCCTCCCTCTGATATTACGAGTGTGTATAGGGATCTAGTAATAGAATCAGCGCCAGTCAGTGGCAAGCTACAGGCCACACGGCACATCCTCCACAGTGCTAGCGTCCGACAGTGTGTCCCCTCTTGGGCATTGTCGCATTGTGGCTGGGTCAGTCGCTGCGCTGCTGTCAGCAGCACTAGTTGGTGTCCGCGGTAGCGACGCCGCACGTACGGTAGGTCTAGACGGACATCGACCCTGAGTCTTGGGCCTAGTCCTGTGACCATATACCGTGCGTGCACTCTGCTGAGACCTGTGAGGTCAACAGGCTCGGCATTTATGTTTATGCCTTAGGCGCCAGCGCACGCCAGGTGACGCTCAACCCGCATGTGCGATACCGCCATATTGTGCGTCTGCCTTTATATAGCAGCAGTTTAACGTCTCTGCACAGTGGACCCTGGGCGGCGAACACACTTTCTGTTATTTAATATTTAGTGCGTTCCGCTGTCCCTTACAGGGACAAAGTAAAAAAGATAAAAAAAATAAGTAAATAATTGTAAAAATATTTTTTTAAAAATCAAACATAATAAAAAATCACGATATTGTATCTATCACTAAATATTTGAATGAAAAAATATATAAACAATAAAATTACACATATTTGGTATTGCCACGTCTGCAATGACCCGACCTATATAACTGTCCCACTAGTTAACCCCTTTAGTGAACACTATAAAAAATAAATAAAAACCAAGGCAAAAAGCAATGCTTTATCATCATCCCACCTACCAAAAAGTGAAATAAAAGGCAATAATAAAGACATATAAAAAAGTTACCCATGAAAATGTCTTGTCCCACAAAAAACAAGCCTCCATACAGCTCCATCTGCTGAAAAATAAAAAAGTTAAAGCTCTCACAATAAAGCGATGCAAAAATAATTATTTTTTCTATAAAATAGTTTTTATGAAGAAAACATAAAAAAAAATGTAAATGAGGTATCACTGTAATAGTACTGACCCAAAGAATAAAACTGCCTTATTAGTGATGAGCGAGTATACTCGTTGCTGAGGTGACCTACGAGTATTTTGGCATGCTCAGAGATTTACTTTCTGTCAATGCAGCTGCATAATTTGCTGCTGCTTGACAGCCTGAATACATGTGAGGATTGCCTGTTTGTTAGGGAACTCCAACATATATTCAGGCTGTCCAGCAGCCGCAAATCATGCAGCTGAGACTACGAAAACTAAATCTCCAAGGACTCCAAGGACACCTGTGCATGCTCGGGAAAACCCGAGCAACGAGTATACTTGCTCGTCACTATGCCTATCAACTTAACCACACATGGAATGGCATAAACCCCCCAAAAAATTCTTGAATTGCTGATTTTTGTTCATTCTGCCTCCCAAAAATCAGAATAGAAAGTGATCAAAAAATGTCATGTGCCCAGAAATGGTACCAATAAAAACATCAACTTGTCCTGCAAAAAATAAGCCATCAGATGACGGTGTGGACCAAAATATAGAAAAATTATAACTCTCAAAATATGGCGATGCAAAAACTAGTTTTTGCAATCAAAAGCGTCATTTAGTGCATGACAGCAGCCAAACATAAAAACCCAATATAAATCTGGTATCGCTGTAAGAATAAAGTCGCATAATCACTTATATAATGTGAGGAATGGCGAGAAAAAAAAAACAATTCTTCACGTGCTGTTGAATTTTTTATTCTGCCTTCCAAAGATCGCGGTAAGGCTCGGTGCACATTTATTCTGCGCTCTGCACTGATTGCTTGCACATGGGTTTCTGTGTAAATCTCTGAAATACGTGATTCAGATGGAATCTCTGTCAGAAGATTCCCAGATGGAGGCACTGTGGACGTCATCTGACCTGTGATCCGTCTGAAAAGAAGGACACTGCAAAACAGAGGCCAGATGGAGTCCAAAGTAAGTTTGCTGCCTCATTATAGTGAATGGATCCCTTCGGGGTTTCATTTGAATCATGTCACTCAGAGATTTAGATGGAAATCCCAAAGAATTTGCTCAGCGTAGAGCACCAGATAAATGTGATCCCAAATGTTATGTAAAATGTTCCCAATAAAAGCTTCAAATCAATCCACAAAAAAGCAAACCCTCACTCAGGTCCATCATCAATTAATGAGAATATAGGAGGCTTCCACATTACTGGTAGCACAAAGGCTCTGGAAAAGCAAAATGGCTGCTCAGCTGCCATAAGAAATTCAGCAAATTCTTCGCTCTCAAATCTAAATGCCCCCTCCTCCCTTCTGAGCTACAGTGTGCCTAAAACACATATTGCATCCACGTTTGGCATCTCTGAAGTGATGAGAGTACGCTTAACTTAGGGGAGCATGCCTCCAGAAGCACAGTCTGGGCATAACATACTGGTGACTGCAACGTACTGGTCACTACAGTGTACTGGTCACTACAACGGTAGTTTGCAGTTTTCACTAGGCAACATTCATTGCTGCTTGTTGTTAGGGCTGGCGGAACGCACCCAAATAATAAAAAGGTGGTACAAGGGTGCGTTCACTGCCTGGGGTCCATCGTGCAGATATGTGTACTGCTGCTGGGTAATGGTGGACGCTATATGTTGGTATAAGAGGAGAACACACATGGCTTAACGTCACCCGGTGTGTACAGAGCCGGGCTATGTTCCTTCACAGAACCGCACTACCGCAGAACATAAATGCTGTAGCCTGTTAAAGCTCACAGAGCTCAGCAAAGTGAGCGCTCAGTATACAGTCACAGGACTCTGCCCCAAAGACACGGGCGGTGTCGCACCTACGGACGCCACTAATTGACGCTGGCTATCGTGGAGTGTAGACCAAGTGAACCGTGGCATTCAGACTAAGCAACCATTTGGCGCTGATGCCAGTCTCTGACTCTGCCTCCTACCTTCACCTCAGCCTGGGCGCTAACAGGCAAGGCTGCACAATACATGCGTACCAAGGGTAGGGGTTCTTATTTAGTCATTCACCAGAGACATTCATATGTGCATACAACACTCACTCACATGGTCTATCATGTTTTATATTAGCGCATGGCCGGGCAGCCATGCAAACCTTTTATAATTGCAGCCTTCCGGGACCTTCCTAGTGGTCCAATCAGAGCAGCAACAGGACCTTAGCATGTGACCTTCGACCTCCAATGAGAGGTCATCCCACGGGCATGCTCAGCAGGCTGAAAGAAGGACTTAGTCCAAAGAGCTGCTTGCTGCTGGCTAGTGCAGGCTGCTATAGCTGAACCAGAGGTGGCAGCAGCAACCAACCTGACAGCACTAGCGTAAGTAAGACGCCAGGATCGACGTCCCTGCTGCGCAGCTTCCTCTGAGGTCGAGACTGGATGAGAGACCGCAGAAGGCAAGGCTCGGGATTCCTCCTGTGCAGAGGAAGGAACCCGACGCCAAACAATTGTTTCTGGAAAATATGCAGTCAAAATTGTTACTACACCTGTAGATAAATTCCTCAAGATGTATAGCTTCTAAAATGGGGTCACTTGAGTGGGGATTCTGTTCTTCTAGCAATTAGGGGCTCTGTATATTTAGTCCGCAAACTGTTCTAGGAAAATTTGCGGTCCAGGAAGGAAATAGAGCTCCGTCCCTCCTGAGTCTCTCCGTATGGCAAAGTAGTATTGTACAGCAACATATCGGGTATTGCCATGTTCAGAAGAAATTGTGGGACAAATTTTGGTGCCATTTTTACCCAATTCTTGTGATAAAATGTAAAATCTTGGGCTAAAACAAAAAATTTGTATTCACTGCCCAATGGTATAAAGTTCTGTGACACACCCAAAGTGTCAATATGATCACTGCACCCCTAGATGGATTCATTGAGAGGTGTAGTTTGTAAAATAGGGTCACTTATGGGGGTTTCTGCTGTTCTGGCACCTCATGGGCTCTCCCAGTGGGTCATGGGACCAGCAAGCCATAACAGTAATATCTGGCGCTCCTTGCCTTCTGAGCTTTGCACTGTGTGTGAAAAATATTTCCCAATTACATGTAGGACATTGCTGCACTCAGGAAAAAATGAACCTCAGTTTGTTGTAAAAAGAAATTCCTATTAGCCCTTAGAAAAATTAAACCCTTGGGGCTAAAACAACATTTTAGTGGTAAAAATGTAATTTATTCTATCTTCACTGCTCAGTTGTATAAAATTCTGAGGCACATGTGGTGTCAATATGATCACTGCACCATTAGATGAAATCATTGGGGAGAGTTGTTTGTAAAATGAGTTCACATATAGGGGGTGTCTGTTGTTCTGGCACCTCAGGGGCTCTGCCAATGTGGCATGGCGACCTCAATTATTCTCGCAAAATTTGTATTCCAATATGGAGGCTCTTCCCTTCTGAGCTCTGCCCTGTTCCTCAAAAGTAGTATTCCCCCACATATTGGGTATCGGCATACTCAGAAGAAATTTCACAACAAATTGTATGGTGGAATTTTTCCTGTTACCCTTATGAAAATGCAAACTTTGGGGCCAAAGTAACATTTTTGAGGGAAACTGTGATTTTTTTTATTTTAACAGCTCAATATTATAAACTTCTGGGAAGCACTTGGCGGTTCAAGGTTCTCACCACACATCTAAATACATTCCTTAAGTGGTCAAATTTGCTAAATGAGGTCACTTGTTAGGGGTTTCTACTGTTTAGGCACATCATGCTCTCCAAATAGAACATGACGTCCGCTAAGGATTTCAGGAAATTTTACATTCAAAAAGTCAAATGACGCCCCTTCCATTCTGAGCTCTGCCATGAGCCCAAAGAGTAGTTTTCTCCCACATATTGGGTATTGGCGTTCTCAGGAGAAATTGCACAACAAATTATATGGAGCAAGTTTTACTGTTACCCTTATGAAAATGCAATATTTTGTGCTAAATACAATTGTGGGTAAGATTTGATTTTTTTTATTTTTACGGCTCAACGTTATAAACGTCTGTAAAGCACCTGAGCTTTCAATGTGCTCACCACACATCTAGATCAGTTCCCTGAGGGCTCTAGTTTCCAAAATGGTGTCATTTGTGGGGGATTTTCATTATTTAGGCACATCGCAGGCTCTCCAAAGGTAACATGGCATCCGCAAATTGTTCCAGCAAATTTTGCATTCAAAAAGTCAAATGGGGCTACTTCCCTTCCGAGCCCTTCCATGCACCCAAACTGTGGTTTTCTCCTTCATATGGTGTATCAGCATGTTACATATCTCTGTGATTTAAGGGCATGATAATTCAAAGTTGGTAAAATTGCCAAATTTTCAAAATTTTCACCAAATTTCAGGGTTTTTTTTACAAATAACCACAAATCATGTCAAATAAATGTTGCGACTATCATGAAGTACAATATGTTACAAAAAAACATTATCATAATCATCGGGATTTGTTGAAGCACTCCAGAGTTATTACCTCAAAGTGACAGTGGTCAGAACTGTAAAAATTCCCCTTCTCATTAACGTGCAAACCACCTTTCGGGGGTAAAGATGTTAAGCATTTGTCCTTTAAAGTAAAATAAATTTTAAATATCTTCCTGGGGTAATTATATACAACATAGTCCAAAAGTTTTAGTCAGGTGTGGAAAAATGCTGCAAAGTAAGAATGCTTACAAAAAAGAAATGTTAGTAGTTTATTTTTATCAATTAGCAAAATGTAAAGTGAATGAACAAAAGAGAAATCTAAATCACATTAATTTTTAGTGTCACCAAGTTTTGCCTTCAAAACAGCCAAAATTCTAATAGGTACATTTGTCCCAACTCAGGGTTTTTGCAGAATTATATTCCGGTGTATGAGTAACCAGTTAATAGGTGATATTGATCATCATTTTCATGTATAAGGTTCAACACATCATTAACTGAATCAGATGCAGCTGTGTAAGTGGCTAAAAACTGGTATACACCATAGCAAGACTGAGCCAAGCAGCAAGACGCAAGGTAGTGTTAGGAATCTGTGTCCTGCCATACATATGCAGAGATTCAGATCCTCACATTTGTCTCCAGAGGCTAAGTCCTTTCAGCCAGCTTCTGAGCATGCTTGTGGAATGAGCTCCCATTGGAGTTCAGGAGTCACGTGCTCAGGTCCTGCTCCTGATTCCATTGGTTCAGCTCAGGGCTCTGGAGATTTCCGGCAGGTCCCATACACTATAAAAAGTGCGCATGGCCGTTCCGCCATGTGCTAGTATTCTCATACTTGCTGCTGTGTGTTTGGTATGGATGCTTGGACCGGTGGATGACTTATTTTGAAACCCCTTCCCTCTGATATTACGAGTGTGTGAGTGATTGGGCAGCCGCCAGTAGCAGCGCCAGCGCGCTCCATCTATACCTTTTCAGCAGCTTAGCATCTGCATTGCGCCAGCAGTTTGCAGCGTCTTGCCTGCGGCCCTCGCCGCGCTGCAGTTGCAGCCTATACCCGCGTCCGCAGTTGCGACGTCTCGTGTCTTAACAAATGGTAGGTCTAGAGGGAGTAGTCCTGCTGCCGTAGGCTACTTCTGTGACTGTAAATACCGTGACACTTTCGCTGAGACTCTGTGAGTCTAAAAACAGACTCAGCGTTATTACACATGTATATATGCTTGCAGCTCTGTGGGTGAAACAAGTTTGTATGTGCTTGCAGCTCTGTGAGTGAAACAGAGCTTGTGTATGCTTGCAGCTCTGGGAGTGCAACAGAGCTTGTCTGTGTTTGCAGCTCTGTGAGTAAAACTGAGCTCGCTCCAGCATTACTTTATATGTCTTTGTGCTTGCAGCTCTGTGTGTTCAACAGAGCTTGCTTTCTGCATCTGGGTCTCGTCCAAACCCTGTGCACTTCCCCGCCTGATAGCTCTGCAACTATCTAGCAGCGGTTTTACCAACTACCGCACGGTGGACCCCGAGCGGTGAACGCTCTTTATTTATAATTTTATTTAGTGCGTTCCACCGCTCATAACAGGTAGTTATACTGCATCAGCAAGCTAAAAGATTTCCAGGCAAACATTGCAATGAAGACTGGGTGTCATGATCCAGGACGGGGTTTTGCTTTGGCCCGTCCTGGTCAGACAGGGGGTTAATTGTTTCTGCCTCTCTCTGGCAGAGGGCGGCTATTTAATGCTCACTGGACCTAGGTCCAGTGTCAGTTATACTCCTGCCCTCGGCTGAGTTAAGTGACCTCTTGTATACGTTTGCCTTGTGCCTGATTACTTGTTGCTTGTTTGGTTATGATCCGGTTCTGTCCCTGTTACGAGTTCTGCCTGACCTTTTGTACTGCACTGCCCTCTCGTGTATGACTCTCTGCTTGTGACTCGACTCTTCTCTGCTCGTCCCTTTGGTACCGCACCGCCCTCTTGTGTATGACCTTTTGGCTTCATCTGACCTCCCATCTGCTCATCCTTCCTGTACCTCGTTTTCCCGTACTGTGTATGACCTCCGGTTTGCCCGACTCTGAGTGTTCTACCTTCTCAGTAAGCAGGACGCTAAGCCCCACCCCCCTGCGGTCACATGACCGTAGGTCCTGTGCCTGCTTGCTAAAACTTCAGCGTTCATGTCCTGCGCATCTGTAGTTTCCAGCTGTTCCTGTCCCCGAGGCCCCTACAGTAAGGGTGAGTCCCTGCGCAGCGAAGGCTGTATGCCAGCGCTGTTAGGATCCTGACATTATAACTGACCATTACCATTTTTTTCTCTGCTCCCCTTCTCCTGTATGTGTGATGGATCCTATGCATGCTGAAGAACAACGAGTCCTGGTTCAGTGTCAGCAGCTGATCGCTGACACTGTGCAGGGGGTTCTTTCTTCGGGGGCTCGGGACGTTACATTTGTTTCCCCTGAGTCTCCGGTTAAGTTACCGGATACCTTTTCTGGAGATAAAAACGAATTCAGAGTTTTTAAGGAGGGCTATAAGATTTTTTTTTCTTTGAGACCACACTCTACTGGGGATGAAAGCCAGAGAGTGGGGGTCATTATGTCTCTGTTAAGGGGAGCCCACCAGGTTTGGGCTTTCTCCCTTCCGACCACGGCCCCTGAGCGTATGACTGTGGATGCATTTTTTGAGGCCCTGGGGCATGTTTATCATGAGCCTGATCGGATACGTATGGCTAAGGACATGGTGATGAGTGTGTGCCAGGGGAAGCACTCAGCCGAGTGGCTTTGTTCAGAGTTCAGACGCTGGGCTGCTGAGGTCTGCTGGAATGATGCCGCCCTCTGGGGTTTGTTCCGTAGAGGCCTGTCTGAACATCTGAAAGATACCTTGGCTCTCCACCCTCCGCCTGATTCCCTGGAGGAGGCTATGACAAAGGCCGTCCGAATGTATCGCAGGCTACGGGCGAGGGGAGTGATGCAGATTGAGAGACCGTTATTCTCCCAAGGAGGGGAGCCAGTCCTACATTGGGAACCATCGACCTCAAAGAGAAAGAAAGGAGACAACGACGCGTGGGAAAAGGCTGTTTTTTCTGTGGCGATTCTGGACATTGGAAAAAGGATTGCCCCTCCTGTCCACTGACCAACAAGCGACTGAGCCCGGGTGATTATCGTGGAGATCACCCAGGCTCTCAGGTACCCTTTTCTGCATTTTCAAAAATGTTATTGCAAGTGGAACTTTGTTGTGGGAGTGCCTCCACATCCACTTCTGCCTTCGTGGACTGCGGATAGTCATTGAACTTTATTGACTCAGACCTGGTGTCCAGGTGTAAGTTAGGGACAGTTAGGTTGGAGACTCCTATTCACATTGTTGCAATTGACAAAACACCACTGGTTAAGAATGACGTTATGTTTCGTACTGAAGAGTTTCTCCTTAAAGTGAGCTCCTTACACCAGGAACATATTTCATGTTTTGTTATGGACAACCTGCCTGCAGGACAGGTGTTGGGGTTCCCCTGGTTACAAGTGCATAATCCAGTGATTAATTGGGAATCTCGGGACATTGTTAAGTGGGGTCCATATTGTTCTGAAAAATGTCTTGTTACTGTGTCTGTGTCGTTCGTGGGTCTGGAAGGTATTCCGGAGTGCCTGAAAGACTATACGGACGTTTTCTCCGAAAAAGAGGCAGAGGTTTTACCACCACACCACCCATTTGATTGTGCCTTTGACCTGGTTCCAGGTGCTAAATTGCCCAAAGCCTGCTTGTATAACCTTTCAGGTCCGGAACAGGCAGCAGTGAATGAATATATTTCCGAGAGTCTCCGTAAGGGACAAATTGGTCCTTCTGTTTCTCCCGTGGCGGCGGGGTTCTTTTTTGTAAAAAAAAAAGATGGTGGTTTACGCCCATGCCTCGATTTTCATGAGTTAAATAAGATAACTATGAGGAATACGTATCCCCTTCCACTTATTCCTGATTTATACAACCTGTTGTCCGGAGCTAAGTGGCTTTCGAAACTAGATCTACGGGGAGCGTATAACCTTATCACAGTCCGGGACGGAGATGAGTGGAAAACTGCTTTTCTCACTACTGAAGGGTTGTTTGAAAATTTGGTCATGCCTTTCGGCCTGACCAATGCTCCAGCAGTCTTTCAAAATTTCATAAATCATGTGTTCTCTGATTTTATTGGACGTTTTATGGTGGTATATTTGGATGACATACTGATCTACTCTCTTGATAAACAGGCTCACATTGGTCATGTTCGGGCAGTTCTCCAAAGGCTCCGGGAGAACTGTCTCTTTGCTAAACTTGAAAAATGTTTATTTTTTGTTCAAGAACTGTCTTTTCTGGGGTTCATTGTGTCTGCTGAAGGGTATCGCATGGATCCTAATAAGGTGCAGGTCATTGTCGAGTGGGTTCAACCTTGTGATTTGAAGGCTCTGCAGCGTTTCCTAGGGTTCGCCAATTATTAAATTTATAAGGGGGTTCTCACAGGTGGTTAAACCCCTCACAGACATGACTCAAAAGGGGGCTGATATCAAGAATTGGTCAGCCGCAGCGGTAGCGGCGTTTCAGTTTTTGAAAAAATGTTTCATGTCTGCCCCGGTTCTTGTTCAACCGGACCCGTCTGAACCATTTATTGTCAAGGTGGACGCCTCAGAGGTGGGGGTGGGGGTGGTATTGTCCCAGGGACCCGCCACTTTGACCAATTTGAGACCTTGCGCCGTTTTCTCGAAGAAATTCTCCCCTGCGGAGAGAAACTATGATGTTGGGAATCCAGAACTTCTGGCCTTAAAGTTGGCCTTTGAAGAAAGGAGGCATTTTTTGGAGGGGGCTGTACATCCTATAGCCGTAATTACGGACCACAAAAACCTAGCTTACATTGAGTCAGCTAAAAGGTTAACTCCCAGGCATGCTAGATGGTCACTTTTTTTTTCCCGATTCAACTTCTCGATCACTTTTCGGCCAGGTTCCAAAAATGTCAGAGCTGATGCCTTGTCACGGTGGTGGTGGCAGGTGTTTCTAACATGTTGGAAAGGGAGATTCGGGAAGCCCAGTCTCTTGCACCTCAGGCTAAGCCGGTGGATAAACCTTTCGTGCCAGCTCAGTTTCGTCTCAAGGTCCTCCGAGAGTTCCATGACTCAGTTCTGGGTGGACATCCAGGGATCTCGGCTACCCGGAAGGCCATTGCAAGAATATTCTGGTGGTCTTCTTTAGCCTCTGATGTTGGGGAATATGTGTCTGCATGTGATGTTTGTGCCCGTGCAAAAACCCCCCATAACTGGCCGGCCGGGGAATTGGTACCACTGCCAGTTCCTGAGAGAAAATGGACCCATTTGTCCATGGATTTCATCACCAACCTTCCCCCTCCAAGGGAAATACCGTCGTTTGGGTTGTGGTGGACAAGTTTAGTAAGCTGGCACATTTTGTACCTTTGGCAGCTCTGCCTAATGCGGAAACATTGTCCAGATTGTTTGTTGAGCATGTGGTACGGTTGCATGGGGTACCCTTGAATGTGGTGTCTGATAGAGGAGTACAATTTGTTTCCAGATTTTGGAGGGCTTTTTGTAAGACGTTGGGTATTGGTCTGTCTTTTTCATCCGCTTATCATCCAGAATCTAATGGGCAGACCAAGAGGACCAATCAGTCTCTGGAGCAAATTCTGCGTTGCTTGATCTCAGACCGACAGGATGATTGGTGTGCTGTGTTACTGTTGGCCGAGTTAGCATTTAACAACCGCATTAACCAGTCTACGGGTACATCTCCCTTTTTCTGCAACTATGGGTTTCTTCCTCATTTTGGAGAATTTTCCCATTTGAATTCTGGGTGTCCTGGGGCGGATGAGATGATCCAGCGGTTGGGGGAGGTATGGCGGGAGGTCCAGAGTAGCATTACGAAGACTCAGGATAAATTTAAATTTTTTGCAGGCAAAAAATGATCCGCGGGTCCTGTGTTTCAGGTTGGGGATAAGGTATGGTTATCCACCAAGAATATAAGGCTCAAGGTCCCCTCAGCGAAGCTTGGACCCAAGTTTATAGGTCCCTATGAAATTACCAAAGCAGTTAACCCGGTGGCTTTTCGGTTGCGTCTCCCGCCATCTCTGCGGATCCCGAATGTTTTCCATAGGGCCCTTTTGAAACCTGTGAGGTCCGGTGGGGAAGGATCATCAGCTTCCCCGCCACCGGTTTTGGTAGACGGACAGTCTGAGTACGAGGTGGAACAAATTGTTGACTCCAGATTGGTCCGTCATGCCCTTCAATATCTGGTACATTGGAAAGGCTACGGTCCAGAGGAACGCTCGTGGGTTCCTGCTCAATCGGTTCATGCTGGTTGGTCTGGGCCTTTCACGCCAAGTACCCTGAGAGACCTGGGGGTCCGGTGGCCCCCCATTGAGAGGAGGGTACTGTCATGATCTAGGACGGGGTTTCGCTTTGGCCCGTCCTGGTCAGACAGGGGGTTAATTGTTTCTGCCTCTCTCTGGCAGAGGGCGGCTATTTAATGCTCACTGGACCTACGTCCAGTGTCAGTTATACTCCTACCCTCGGCTGAGTTAAGTGACCTCTTGTATATGTGTGTCTTGTGCCTGATTACTTGTTGCTTGTTTGGTTATGATCTGGTTCTGTCCCTGTTACGAGTTCTGCCTGACCCTCTTGTACTGCACTGCCCTCTCGTGTATGACTCTCTCTGCTCGTCCCTTTGGTACCGCACCGCCCTCTTGTGTATGACCTTTGGCTTCGTCTGACCTCCCGTCTGCTCATCCCTCCTGTACCTCGTTTGCCCGTACTGTGTATGACCTCCGGTTTGCCCGACTCTGAGTGTTCTACCTTCTCAATAAGCAGGACGCAAAGCCCCACCCCCTTGCGGTCACATGACCATAGGTCCTGTGCCTACTTGCTAAAACTTCAGCGTTCAGGTCCTGTGCATCTGTACTTTCCAGCTGTTCCTGTCCCCGAGGCACCTACAGTACGGGTGAGTCCCTGCGCAGCGAAGGCTGTACACCGACGCTGTTAGGATCCTGACACTGGGGTTTAAAAATGTGCTGCTCAAACTTTTATTACCAGTTCATGACAAGTCCATTTTGCCCCTTTCCTGACAAGGCACATTTTGGGGATTTATCACATGCAAGTTTTTAATGGATATGGAAAATTGTCTTATTCGATATTAAAATAATTTTTGATTTTTTTTATTATGCATAGAGATTAAATTTGACATAATTTTTGTATTCCTTTAATGTTAGTGTTACTGATGTAAGGAGAAAATGTAAAGAAAAAATGAAATACGTGTCTATTTTGCACATTTTGTTTTTTGTTTTTGTTTTTTGTTTCTCAATCTCAAAGGACTGCTGAAAAGATTTTAAAATGTGTTTTTTTTATTGGAAATTAATTTGATAAATTGGGCATTTTTTTTCAATGGGGTGGGCCTGAAAACAGTGATCCCGACCTCTAGGCGGACATTTGAAAACATCGATATATATATACTGTATATATATATTTTTTGTTTTTTGGCTGATTTCCCTTGTAACTAGAGCTGGCATATTAGTCACAGTTACAGAGGGAACTCAGTCTTCTTTGCACAGCGAAGTTGTCTGCATTTCCTAGGATCCATCAGTTCCTGTTTGCTCCCCACATATTGTCCAGATGAGGAAGCATGGTAATTGTTTCCTAATTTCTGCCTAATCTTTATACACATTGGTTGTCCATCACTGTGTATGGAGAAGGTAGACATGATAATAAATCATGCCTACCTTCTCTTCAGAAAGTCTAGCTACAGTGTATGTAACAGCTGGCCCCCTGCCTCCACAGCTGCACAATGACGCTCAACTACTCTACAGTGCAGTGACATTTTAGAATGTCACTGTTGAATAGAAAGGAGACCACCCAAACATTTAAAGGCTATGGGCGATCCTGAAGTAGTTAAAGCAGCATCATGAAATAAGTAATGTTAAGGACTATAATGATCTGTCAAGAAGTAAAGCAGATGTGAAATACATTATACATACTTCTCCTCAAAATCAGAAGATGTCCAGCAGTGCCATCAGCATAGACATTGCAACAACCTTTGGGACCCAAGTACACCTACCTACTGTTCAAAGAAGTCTGATAAAAGTGTTCTTCATGGAAGAACTGTGGACAAAAAGCCAAACTTATATGGAAACAAGGCCCAGTGACTCAACTTATATTGTATCTACCTCTATAATATTGTGTAAAGCCTCAAAGACAGATCACACCTAAAGATGAACTGATTGTTAGAAATTCAAATTTGCTGGCTTTGCCAAATTAAATTTGCCATGAATCACGATACTAAAAAGCCCCTAACTGTCCATAAAATACATGACTTGCACTCTGAGGTCTCCCAGGAGACTATTGAACTTGCTTTGAGCTCTGTAATGTGAGCACAGCTTAACATTATTATTGTCTAAGTGACCTGGGTGTGGAGATGTCCATTTGCATGATATATATATACTGTATATATATATATATATATATATATATATATACACAGGGTGGGCAATTTATATGGATACACCTGAATAAAATGGGAATGGTTGGTGATATCAACTTCCTGTTTGTGGCACATTAGTGTATGGGAGGGGGGAAACTTTTCAAGATGGGTGGTGACCATGGTGATAGCACTTTGAACACAATTTATAAGTGGCCGTAAACTTGTAAATAACTCATGAAAGAATAAAGTTACGTTAAAACCAAGCACGCCATTGTTTTTCTTGTGAAATTTTTTCTTGTGAAATTCTCAATAAGTTTGATGTATCACATGACCCTCTTCCCATTGAAAAAAATAAAGTTGAATCCAAAATGGCTGACTTCAAAATGGCCACCATGGTCACCACCCATCTTGAAAAGTTTTTCCCCTTCCATATACTAATGTGCCACAAACAGGAAGCTGATATCACCAACCATTCCCATTTTATTTAGGTGTATCCATATAAATGTCCCACTGGCTCAATCCTTAATGCTACAAAAACTGGTCGACCCAAAACAGCCTGTACAGGAAATAATAGACAACTTGTTGCTGAAACATTTGTTCAGAATCCAAAAAAGTCCATCAGAAGAGTCTCTTTAGAATTGGGAATTTCACGAGCTTCCATCATGCGAATCCTGAAATCTATTGGGTGGAAAGCTTATCATCCACGTCTAATTCATGGTTTATTGGAGGATGATCCAGACAGGCGGCTGCAGTTTAGTGAGATTATGCTTAACGAAATTGAAATTAAAATTTACTCCAGGAGAGAGTGCAATAATATGATGTCAATTCAACCCACATGAGCACACATGGAATATAAACAAGACCACTCGGTACAATAAGATAGAACCAACAAAACCACCGAGAAAGTGTCCAAAATTACTTTATTGATAATTAGCATATATATATATATAAATAAATAAAATATGTATAAAGGGGGTCAATGCCATGGATAAGGCACTACCGGGGACCAAAATATATGGTAACATAAAAATACATATACATACAGATACAATATAATAATAAATAATAATAATATAAATATAATGATTATAAATATATAAAGTGACCATGCTATAATATATAACCAATTTTGTATTAATAAAGTGCAAAGTATAAATATAGTGCAGCAAAACGGCTGTGCAGCAATATATATGTATCTCTCTGCAGCATTCGACACTGTGGATCATCAGCTCCTCTTCACTATGCTCCGTTCCATTGGCCTCAAGGACACCGTTCTCTCCTGGTTCTCCTCCCATCTCTCTGACCGCTCCTTTACTGTATCTTCTGCCGGTTCCTCCTCCTCTCACCTTCCCCTTACTGTTGGGGTCCCCCAAGGATCGGTTCTAGGCCCCCTCCTCTTCTCCTTGTACACTGCCCCTATTGGTCAAACAATCAGTAGATTTGGGTTCCAGTACCATCTCTATGCTGATGACACCCAATTATACGCTTCTTCTCCTGACATCACGCCAGCCTTTCTAGAAAACACCGGCGATTGTCTAAACGCTGTGTCTAATATCATGTCCTCACTATATCTGAAACTGAACCTGTCAAAAACTGAACTCCTGGTGTTTCCTCCCTCTACTAATGTACCTATACCCGACATTGCTATTTCTGTGTGTGGCTCCACTATTACTCCCCAGCAACAGGCCCGCTGTCTTGGGGTCATACTTGATTCCGAGCTTTCCTTTGCCCCCCACATTCGATCACTGGCTCGCTCTTGTCATCTGCACCTCAAAAACATTTCTAGAATTCGACCTTTTCTTACTTTTGACTCTGCAAAAACTCTTACTGTTTCTCTTATTCATTCTCGTCTTGACTATTGTAACTCTCTTCTAATCGGTCTCCCTCTTACCAAACTCTCCCCTCTCCAATCTGTCTTGAATGCTGCAGCCAGGATCATATTCCTCACCAATCGTTACACCGATGCCTCTACCTTGTGCCAGTCATTACACTGGCTACCCATCCACTCCAGAATTCAGTATAAACTTATTACCCTCACCCACAAAGCCCTCCATGGCTCAGCACCACCCTACATCTCCTCCCTTGTTTCAGTATACCACCCTACCCGCGCCCTCCATTCTGCTGATGACCTGAGGTTAGTATCCTCAATAGTCAGAACCTCCCACTCCCGTCTCCAAGACTTTACACGTGCCGCGCCAATTCTTTGGAATGCACTTCCCAGGTCAATACGATTAGTCCCCAATCCCCACAATTTTAAGCATGCCCTGAAAACACATTTATTCAGACTGGCCTATCGCCTCAACACATTAACCTAAAAGTTTTACCATAACCAGATTTCCCGCATCATGTTCCCACATGCTTTATGCATCCATTAGCCCTCTGTGTCTGTACTGTCACACACTTAACATTATGGCTGGTCCATACAATCAGGGCAACTGTTACCACCCACCTTTCGTGTCTACCTCTTTCCTCATAGACTGTAAGCTTGCGAGCAGGGCCCTCATTCCTCTTGGTATTTGTTATAATCTACTGTATGTGATTATTGTTATGCTGTAATGTCTATTGTCTGTACAAATCCCCTCTGAAATGTAAAGTGCTGCGGAATATGTCGGCGCTATAAAAATAAAATTTATTATTATTTATTATTATTATATGTAAAATAATGAATAGTGCAACAAAACATATTAAACGTAAAAAAAGCAATAAGTGGCTCAAGTGCACACAATTGAAGTGAATCACTATAAAGAAGTTGCACAAAAACATAAAAGTGAAAATAAACAATCAATGCTGCGTGTAATACCTATATGCTGCAGGGGTCCCCGTGATGTGCCAGCCCCGATGCGTATTTCGGTGTACCTTCGTCAGGGGGTGACGAAGGTACGCCGAAATGCACGTCGGGACTGGCACATTATTCAAGAGTAGTCCGCGAGTATCTTGATAAAACATTTCCTAATAAATGGATTGGCCGAAGAGGCCCACTTGATTGGCCGGCACGTTCACCAGACTTGACCTCAATGGATTTTTTCTTTTGGGGAGTACTCAAGGACAAAATTTATAGTTGAAAACCAAAAAGAGTCAGTGATTTGAAAAATTACATAATAAGAGATGCATTTCAAGAAACTAATACCCAAAGGGACTTGTGCAAAAATGTCTGTTGAAGCGTAAGAGGCAGACTCCAAAGCTGTGCAAATTCCGATGGAAAACAGTTTGAGCACCTGCGTTGATAAAATTTAAGGGCTTTTGTATGCAAATGGACATCTTCATACCCAGGTCACTTGGACACAGAGAACCCCCAAAATGACCTGGACAAAATCATTGCCACCTTTCCAAAATTGTGGATAAACAACTTTCTTTCAAGCATGTGATTCTCGTTCAAACTCACTTGTGGCAAGTAACAGGCATGGACAATGTGAAAATCACAACTGAAACGAGATAAAAAGAAGGGAAGTAGACTCAGTCTTTCCATTGTATGTCTGCCTGTGTCAAATGAAGCATGGAAAGCAGAAAAAGGAGAAGAGAATTGTCTGAGGACTTGAGAAACAAAATTGTTCAAAAATATCAACAATCTCAAGGTTACACATCCATCTCCAGATATCTTGATGTTCCTTTGTCCGAGCTGCACAACATAATCAAGAAGTTTACAACCCATAGCACTGTAACTAATCTCCCTGGATGGGGGGCAGGGAAAAATTAATGATTGTTTGCAATGCAGGATTGTCCAGATGGTGCATATGCAGCTCCAGTTAAGTTCCAAAGAAAAACAAGCTGTCCTGCAGGCTCAGGGTGCATCAGTGTCAGCGCAAACTGTCCATCAATATTTGAATTAAATGAAAAAATACAGTGGGAGACCCAGTAGGACCCCACTGCTAACACAGATACATAAAAAACTTGACTACAGTTTGCCAAAATGTACATGTACATGTACTTTCTAGGAAAGCATTCTGTGGACAGATGAGACCAAGATAGAGCTTTCTGGTAAAGCACATCATTCTACTGTTTAACAAAAACAGAATGAGGCCTACAAAGATAAGAACACAGTACCTACTATCAAATATGGTAGAGGTTTAAAGATGTTTTGGGGATGTCTTGCTGCCTCTGGCACTAGGTGCCTTTCCTGTGTGCAAGAAATCTAAAGCTTACCAAAGTATTTTGGGTTGCAATGTAATGTCCAGTGTTTGCATCCTAATTCATGGGTCTATCAGCAGGACAATGAACCAAAGCATACTTTAAGAAGCACCCAGAAACGGATGGAAACAAATTGCTGAAGAGTTCTGAAGTAGGCAGCAATGAGTCTGGATCTACTTCCCATTGAACACGTGTGGAAAGGTCTCACAAATGCTGTTGGAAGTAGGCACATTCAAATATGAGTGACCTGGAGCGGATTGCAAAAGAAAAGTGGTCTAAAGTGGTCTAAAATTCAATTTGAGAAATGTATGAAGATTGTTGATGGTTATAGGAAGCGATTGATTACAAAAATTTATTCCAAAGGGTGTGTAACCATTAAGTGGAACAAAATCAAGGGTACCAACACTTTAGGCCATGATTTTTTAAACAATGTATCATTTAATTTCCTTTACACTTCACAACTACATGATTTTTTGTTTGGTATATCACATAAAATCACAATAAATTAGGTTTAAGTTTGTGTGTGAAATGTAGAAAAGTTCAAGGGTATGAATACTTTCTCAAGGCACTGTATATATTTGCATCTAAGTATACATCTATCATATGAATTTATTCACATATTTATGGATGTACATATGAGGCTATGAATTCATCAAATCCTTTTCCTCTTTAACATAAGCCACCTTGATTTGTCATAATTAGGTATCAAGACATTTGCTGCACTGAGAAAAAATCCCAGAGGTTACTGAAATTTTCCCTAAAGTGAACAACAATCTTCTTAAATAAGAAAGTGGACAGTAAATCCATTCATATATAGAGTTAGTAGGGCTGGTTATATCTAATAATGAGATTTTATTTGCTGTTTTCACCGCTATATCAACATACTCTTATGTTCTATTTGACTTTGATCATTTATAGTTGAAGATTATTTCTTTTAATACATGTATCTACTGCTGAAAAATCTTTTTGGAAGAGTCAATCACTGATTAGCACTGATTAGAATACATCACCTGTACCAGACTGGATAAAGGTTTGAGCTGCTCCAATTTACACTATAATGACAAAAGTATTGGGACAGACCTCTTAATCATTGAATCTAGGTTCTTTACTATAGCCCCCCGTCACACTAAGCGAGTTCGCTAGCGAGATCGCTGCTGAGTCACAAGTTTTGTGATGCAACAGCAACCTCAGCAGAGATCTTGCTACGTTTGACAGGTAGCAGCAACCAGGCCCCCGCTGTGAGATCGCTGGTCGTGTCGGAATGACCTGGACATTTTTTTGATCGTTGAGGTCCCGCTGGGTAGCATGCATCGGTATGTGTGACACCTTACCAACGACCTCGTTAGCGACTCAGAAGTGAGACACATAGGCTTGGATTTGGTCTGAATCGTCAGAGTAGCTGCTATGTGACAGGGTCCCAACGACCGCCAACATCGTTACAAAGGTCGCTACGGGTCGCCGTTTCGTTGCTGCGTCGTTGGGAAGATCTGACTGTTTGGCATCTCACCAGCCACCACATAGCGATGCAGCAACGATCCCTACCAGGTCGTATCGTTGTCGGGATCGCTGTAGCGTCGCTATGTGTGACAGGGGCTTAAGTCTCACGTTTAAAATCCTGCCCCCTGCCATGCCGTCTGTCTTAACTAACATGTGACACAATGGCCAATGATAAAGAGCTCACTGATAACAGCGAGGTCCTGTAATAGGAGCCACTGGGGGGGGTAAAAAGTCATCTTAAATCTTCCCCCATCACTTGTGAATTATATTATTAAGAAGTGGAAGGAACCACAACAACTCAGCCACGAAGTGGAGACCCTGTCATGTTACAGAGTAGGGTCACCAAGTGCTGAGAAGCAGAGGGCAGAAGAGTCACCAACACTCTGCTGATTCCACAACTGCAGAGTCCAGACCTCCTCTGGTATTAATATCAGCACAAAACAGTGTTGAGAACTTTGTGGTATGGGTTATTATGGCCAAATGGCTGCATGCAAGCCTTACATCACCAATCACAGTGCCAAGTGTCAGATA
Source organism: Dendrobates tinctorius (assembly GCF_039654945.1). NCBI lineage: Eukaryota > Metazoa > Chordata > Amphibia > Anura > Dendrobatidae > Dendrobates > Dendrobates tinctorius. Next base: position 4,886,759 of record NW_027361912.1, read on the forward strand.
AAGTGGTGTAAAGCCTCCGTCATTGGCCTTTGGAGCAAAGGAAATGGGTTCTGTGGATTGACGGATTATGCTTCTCTGTCTGATATCCTGGTTTGGTGAATACCAGGAGAGCGCTACCTGCCTGAATGCATTGACTTATTGTAAAGTTTGATGGAGGAAATAATGCTATGTGGTTATTTTCTAGGAATTGGCCTTTTTCTGTTCGAGCATGACTGTGCCACAGTACAAATAGTAAGGTCAATGAAGGCATGGTTTAGTTAGCTTGGTGTGAATGAATTTTACTGGCGGGAACAAATTCCCGACCTTAACCCCATCCAACTTTGGGAAGAATTAGACTAGATATTGTGCGCCAATTCCTCTCATTAGGGTCTGACCTCGTAAATAATGTATCGGATGAATGGCCAAAAATTCCCACACACGCACTTCCAAATCTTGAAGAAAGCCTTCCCAGAAGAGTGTTGTTTTAGCTGCAAAGAGGGGAAAAACCACCATCCAAATCAATGGATTTAGAAAGGATTTCATAAAAGCTCCTTTACATGTAATGCTTTGCTGTCAAGATACTTTTGTCCGTATAGTGCATAATTGTAATAATAATAATAATAATAATAATAATATAATAATAACAACAACAGTGTGTCCTATACATGACATTTATTTGCTTATTATTCTTGCATTTTTTAGTTATATAAATGCATACATATGTCTGAAGGTCCACAATTCTCAATATACCAGATTGTTGATGCAATTAGTGTATCATTTCAATTCGGTAGTAAGTCTTGTTTGAATGCCAACAAAAGAACCAAACCGAGACACGGTTTAAACAGTGAGTTCAAAATACCAGGACAAAAAACGTATGAATTAAAATTGAAATTTTTAAACAGTACAAGGGCAAGTGTTGGCACAGAAGGCGCTCATAATATATGAAAAAAAATCAGGTAAGAAAGGAACACAGCAGAAAATGTTGAAAACACATGCAAGCAAATACACTGTAACCATAAATTTGTAAATAAAATGCAAATTGCCAGCAGCAACCTGAGGCGAAATATGAAAATCGTAAAGTGTTGGTAGTATAGAAAAAACATATATATAAAAATAACATGGGATACAGTGAAGGAAATAATTATTTGATCCTTTACTGATTTTGTAAGTTTGCTCAAGGACAAAGACATGAATAGTCTAGAATTCTAAAGGTAGGTTAACTTTAAAATTGAGAGATAGAATATCAAAAATAAAATCCAGAAAATCACATTGTATAAATTATATAAATTGTCATTGATAACATTAACATATCCTTAAAAATATAGACTGTCCATGTCTTTGTCAGTGGGCAAACTTACAAAATCCGCAAGGGATCAAATAATTATTTCCTTCACTGTTGATATATGTGCCAGAAAGAGTGTTGTGCCTACACATAAATATATAGGGATACATGGCTATATAGTAGTTAAGGTTTTTTTTTAGGTTTCAACAACTGAGGTTATATAAAGATACGAGATTCACAATTGCAGACACATACAAATGATATTAAGGGTTTATATTAAACAGTTAGAGGGTTGCAACAGAGGATTCGTTCTGTGAGTAGAGGATACAAAGTTGAGAATAGTGATTGGAACTGCATCTTGTTTAGATCTTGCGCAGTCTATAGAGGCTTCGGACAGAGTGACGCTTAGCCCGTTATATTATAGATTGTTTGAATACCACAGGTACTAAAAAAAAGCTCTTCTGTTGGTTAGACTCAGCATAAGCATGAGGGATACATTTGCTGAATACTGTAAATGTGAATATAAATGGTAGCGGTCACTTGTATCTCTCACAATGATAACATCTGATCACTGGTGTTAAAAATCTAATTACTAAGCAGGTTTAATTCCAATGAATAAAGCATACCCTGATTTAAGAAGATGAATAATTGATTTTTAATCAGTGCTATCATCATTATTTAAAAATTATCATTGTTAAATTAAATTATCATTATTAAAAAAATATTCTTAAATTATGTAAAGCTAATATTTTTCTGAAATATCATACTATCTGAATTAGGCAATATTCACACCTCCTGTTCTTTTCATAATTTTTTTTTCTCGGAAGACAATTGGACATGGTGACCTTGAAGGCTCCTTCCAACTCTAACATTCTATGATTCAATCAAGTCATCATTTGTAGGGTGACATACTGGTTCGGGAAACACATTTGGCATCTACCATGAAGTGGAAAGCTCCATGAATATATTTTAAAGAGATGTTTTGATTACTTTTGTGAGTATACTAAATACCTATTCACTGCTTATCCGGCCTACTGGATCTACACTATATTACGTTTAATCGGGTTAGGCACCTTGTCACCTGGATTTATCCACTTTACTTCATTTCAGTGATGACATATACAGGAATAATTTCAGTTTCATTATGGATTTTCTACTTTACTGATTACCTAGAAACAGTGGACTCTGTTTACAATATCTTTTATCCCTATTAGGTGTTGAGCTCTCTCTCATATCTGCTCAATGTCATAGCAGAGTGAGGTTTTTTTGCAACATGTGGTGAAGGACTGATCCCTAAAACAGCATCAACTTCATTGGAGTCTTGTTGGGATTGGTGCAAAAATACAATTTATTTCTCTTTATAAATTGAGGCAGCCCCACTTGTTGATGAGACTGTTATAGGCTACACAGGACTCATTCTGGCTAGACTAATCTTGATATAGGAAAAAAAGATTCCTTTTGTGCTTATTTTAATTTTATTCTAAATTCAAAAGGTGAATGAAAGGCAAACAAAACTTACAACAATACTTTAGTTTTGCCATTTACTTTGGCAAACATTGTTTCGCAAAGCCAAAGATGTGAAATAATGGGAAGCGATGGGTTAGTATCTTTGAGTTATAAAAGTAAGAAATGTAAAGAATATGATATAAATATAATTTTAAAAAATTAAACAATTTAAAATTATCAATTTAAATGTAATCAAACATGAATACTATGAAAATTGTGCAATTTTGTACAAGCTTTAACATAAATCATATTTTTTTGCAGATAAAAGTACAATTTAGGCGTCTTCTTCCAACTAGGTTATTTTTGGCCACTAAGGATGGATGAGTGTCCAAACATTACAGGAACTCATTTCCAAATTTCAGCATTTTCTACATCAGAAACGAAACGTTCATTCATTTTTATTGTCGTTTTACTAATATATCTTATATCTATGACAGGAAACTTAGTAATCATCATTGTTATCTGTGTAGTGCACCAGCTACATACACCAATGTATTTCTTCCTAAGTAATCTATCCATGGCCGATGTCATATATATCTCTAGCACACTTCCAAAACTTTTGTCAATACTTGCAACACAAGATAACCAAATGTCTTTTCCTGGCTGTATTACTCAGGTGTACTTTTTTTTAACCACTGCTGTCTGTGATATTTTAATTCTGACTTCCATGTCTTATGATCGCTATGTGGCCATCTGTATTCCCTTGAGGTATTCTGCGATCATGAATAGGACAATGTACACGTCAATGGCCACATTCTCCTGGATGATGTCATCTATGAACTCAATAATGTATTCATGTCTTGTCTCCACCTTATCTTTTTGTTCTTCTCATACACTTGACCATTTCTTCTGTGACCTGCATGCTTTATATGCAATTACCACTAGTGACACTAGAAGCAGAGAAATCATTATGATAATTGAGGATATATTATTTGCGTATGTACCTTTTTCCCTTACTATCACCTCTTATATTTTTATTATATCCACCATATTTAAGATACATTCCACTGAGGGACGTTTTAAAGCTTTTTCCAGCTGTACCTCTCACCTAACCACCGTAATATTATTTTATGGACCAATTCTTTTCTTGTATATTAAACCAAAATCTATTGATACAAAGGAACAAGATCAAATCCTTTCATTGCTCTATGTTGCAATTGTTCCAATGCTAAACCCATTTGTTTACACTTTAAGGAACCAAGAATTTTTGATAGCATTAAGATACATGGCTAGATTTAAGACAAATATTTGAAAAATATTATACAATATATACAAGTACATATGGCCTGTATTGGTTATGTCTGTCTATTATATTATAATAATTTTTCATCCTAAATGCCTTTACTCTAAAGTATTTTCTAATATACTTTAATTAAAAAATTCCCTATCCCCCCCCCAACTACACTATCAAACTGCTTTTCTTTACTTTTACAACTTCCTTTTTGATGATGCTTAGTTTGAGAAGCCCAGTGCATGCAAAGATACTTAAATGAAGTGAAATCAGGGAGCCGAGGCCGTGGTCACAGACACAGCCCCTACCCACTCCCTGAAACTCAGCCTCATCGGTGATATTTGTTTCAGGGTCTGAGCTAGTCCCTGCTCTGTCACTGTTCAATGTGAACAAAGATAGTGCATCAGTGTGTGTTATAAGGATAAATGCAGAGACCAACAGTGCCATCCCCATAAGTGATGTCACTTTTGCAGACAGCACTGGTCTTTGTACACCTGGTGTTCATGAGCTCATTACTACTTGTTACCACTGATCTGCACTGGTGAGAGAGAACACTGTCACAGTGCATATCATGCAGGCAATCGTCCAGCCTCTGAAACCAATGATGCTTCATTTCAGGGCTGGAGCAGGCGCTGCAGCAGTAAACACAATCTCTTCCCCCTGATGAGGCTTTAGTTAAGCATCCAAGCATGCATTTGGATTCTCAAACGAAGTGTCTTTGTGACACTGAATCACGACTTTTGAACAAGCCATGAGACAAGGGAGTCAAGGAGTCTGAGGTCAAATAGCAATAGGGCATGCCAAAGGCAAATGGGTAAGACAAAAGAATGGTCAGAGGGCAAATTTTGAGGTCAGACAGCAAAGGTCAAAGTATAAGCAAAAAAGATCCAAATAACTGAACCCTAAGCACAAACCATACAAATCACATAGCTAAGCTATGACGGGCAATGGTCTGACCACTGTCAGCAAGCTAAATAGCCAGGTAATGACCCAGAATGGGTGACACTTGAAGGAAATGCTGTAGGCCCGCCACTGCATCTGATTGTGTGGCTGGTTCTGTCACTCACAATACTCACAGCCCAGCACACCCATAAATCTATAGAATGGCTGATCTGTCACTAACTGTATCCCTAGAACACCACGAGTGGTGAAATCTCTACCGTACCCTCTCTAGGAGGCAACCGGACCACAAAGTTTCTCAGGAAAACTAAAGTGCAGCGCCCTGTGACCAAACAACTGGCCTTCACAGATCAAGCCAGTAACCAAGATCTCTCCTCAGGTCAATATCCTTCCAGTGGTTATGATATTGGAGGAAGTTTTGTACCCTCTGAAAATCCACAATACTCTCTACCTTGTACGCCAAACTTCCATTGACAGAAACCAGAGGAGGTTGGAACGAGGGAGATAATATTGAAGGAACAAACAACTTAATAATGATCTATGGAAGACATTAGGAATATGAAGACACACAGGAAGTTTCAATCAAAGAGCCACCAGGTTGACTACTTCCAGAATCTCATACAGTCCAATGAATATAGGACCCAACTTTGTGCATTGTACTTTAAGTTTAATATTTCTGGATGACATGCAAAACTTATCACCTACTTTAAAGACTCACCGAAAGGTTTCTGATTTGTCCTTTCTGTCTAACTGTTAGTTTCAAGGTGGTAAGCAGACAAAAAATGACAAGTCAATCCTGAGTTTATTACAAAAATCTCTCCAGAGTTTGGAGACAAATTGGAGACAATTTGGAGAAAAATTGCAAATCCCATTCAGACACAATGTTAACAGGATGCAATCTCACAATATGACAAATAACCTAGAGGGTGTCCCTGCATTAGGTAACCCTGATAAAGGAAGAAAATGAGCCTGTTTACTGAATCGGTCAACCACCACGAAAATAATAGTTTCCCACCAGACACAGGCAAATCCATGATGAAATCTATGGACAGAAAAGACCATGGTCTTTCTGTATTTAGCAATGGAGCCTATTCTGTGGTTGGCTGCCTATGACAGAATTTATCACATGCACAAACTTCACAAGCGGATACAAAATTTTTAATATCATTATTCATAGATGGCCACCAAAAGAGCTTGGCAATGTAATGCTGCTGCAGTGCAGTATAGTGCAACCTCCACCATTGGGTGCTGGTGAGGGAAGAGAGGTTGCACACAAACACAGCTTAAAAACACTGAGCAGCAGCACAGGTGTCACAGGTAATGAAAGAGTGGTCAGACAAACCGAGTCATACACTGTCAGGAGCAGAAGTACCAATGGTCACAGCAATACACGTAATCAGAGACAAGCGAGAAGTCAGCCTCACGGGAACATGGCATCCAAAACATGAAATGTAAGACATAGTCAGGGTACAAGCCAGTGAGTCAAAGCCAGTCGGGGAATGCGGTATAAGGGATGGAAAACAAGAGGCGGAGTTCAGAGATCAGACCGAGTCATACACTGTAAGGAAACACAGACACACACTAAGTCAGGGATAGGGGAGGGGTCACACACAAATACGGGAAGTCAGAGGCAGAGGGATCACTAGGGTATATGGGTAAGCGGCTCTAGCCTGGAAGCATGAATTATAGCTGACTCTGGCCAGCAGGCTGCAGAGGACTGAAATAGCCCAGCCAGCTCCAAAATGAGGCAGAGGGGATAAACCCCTGCATGACCAGTCCAGAGAGAAGATAGCAGAAAACAAACTCCAGACTGGATCATGACAGGCAATAGCCTTCAGCATAGCTGTAACCCCAGGATGACCAATCAAGACAGAATCATGAATCACCTGCAACAAACGCAATCTTAAGTACACATGTAGAAATAAGTTGGACTCTGGAGAAGCGGAAGGGGCCAACAGTTGGACTTTATGGATTTTATCTTCCAATGCCGAGGATACCACAAAAAACACAATGCTATGAGAGAGAATGGGGACGAAGGTTCTGGAAGAGAAACGGAATTAAGTCTACTTGAAAATGCGTCAGCCTTCACATTCTCAGATCCAGTCCAGAATGTGATAGAGAAATTAAATCTAGAGAATAATAAGGAACATCTGATCTTTCTCAGGAGGTCCCAATTGCTAATCAAAATCATTAAGGATAATATTGGGGTGTAGCCAGGAGGTCCAATTTGCTAAGCAAAATTAATAGGGCTAATACTGTTGTGCAGACATATTATTTCAGAAAATTAATAATGATTGTTCATTTAGTGACAGGTGACTGATAGGTCTGGGCATAGGGTTGCGAAATAGCTGGTTAAAAGAGGGGAAGGGTATATACAACATGAGTGGGAAAAAGCACGGTCATGGTGGAAGGGGTAGTAGGCTTGGTGTTCAACATGTACGTGGGTTAGGTGGTAATTTTACTGAAAGCTCTACTGAACAGACACCATCTCGTCCTATTCAAAGGCAACCAATAACATATGTTACTGGACAGGCTACTCGACTCCCATTCTTTGGGCCTATTCAAGTGGCCTATTCTCCTCTTCCTCCACATCACACACAGTACAATCCTCAGTGGGGGTGCCCCAATTACCCTTGTTTCCCCCCACATCACAACTGTTAGGCATTGGATTTCTGCGTTTGCTCTGCAGGGATCCAGACCCTCATATTCTGCAGTCTCCTGCTGTTTATCTACTGCAGAGGAGATTGGAGAGGAGATTGCCTTGCAACAAATCTCTCCTGAGGCTAAGTCCTTCTGTCCTCCTACTGAGCATGCTCATGGGATGATCTCCCATTGGAGATCGGGAGTCATGTGCTCAGGTCCTGCTCATTGATCCATCAGAGATCTGGAAGCTTGCGGAAGGTCCCGGCTGCTATAAAAGGCGCGCATGGCTGTTCCGCCATGTGCTAGTATAGACTTACTTGCTGCTGTGTGTATGAGGACGGATGTATGATTCTGGCGAATGACTCATTATAAAACCCTTCCCTCTGATATTACGTATGTGGTTAGGGACTGAGTTTAAAATCAGCGCCAGCGCTCCTCTGCTGCAACATCCACAGCTGTTAGCTTCCGACATTGCGCTTGCACCTTAGCCTTGTCGTTTAGCTGCAATGTCCATGCCGCGCTGCAGTAGCAGCCTCCTTGTGCGTCCGCAGCTGCGACGCCGCATACACGATAGGTCTAGACGGACGTAGTGCCGCCGTCTTGGGCTACTCCTGTGACCTGATATTGTGTGTGTATTTATACTGAGTACCTTGACCTTAACAGGCTCAGTCTTTTGTATTTGTATTTATTTGGAATTCCTGTGAATTAACAGAGATTGCTCTGCGCACCTGGGTGACATTTAACCCTGTGCGCATTACCGCCATATTGCTCCTGCCACCACTTAGCAGCGGTTATATCACCTACTGCACGGTGGACCCCGAGCGGCGAACGCACTTTATTATAATTTTTATTTAGTGCGTTCCGCCGTTCCTAACATTATACTAGTGCCAAGGTCTGGCTAGTGATGGCAGAACAGCAGCAACTCTTACAGTGTATTCGGCAGCTTGAGGGCCACTTGGCCACTCTTGAGAGGGCTCTCTCAGCTGCACAATCCACTGAAGCTGCTGTAAAGGTAATCACAGACGCAGTTTCACATATGTCCGCGTCCTCCCTGGCACCGACAGTTACCCGCCTCCCATTGCCCGATAAATTTTCTGGCAATGGCGCCTCCTGTAGGGGTTTCATCAGCCAGTGCTCTATCCAGCTGGAGCTACTGGCTGCGTGATTCCCTACGGAACGGGACAAGGTGGGGTTTATTGTATCCCTTCTGTCGGGCAAGGCGTTGGAGTGGGCTACGCCACTATGGGAGCGTGGTGACACAGAGGTTAACACTGCTGCTCAGTTTCTAACAGCTATTAAACAGGTCTTCCTCGGTCCACGGGTCACGCACGACACCTCTCTTCAGCTTCTTGCTTTGACTCAGGGTTCTCTCTCGGTTAGTCAGTATGCCGTCCGTTTTCGGATACTGGCTTCCGAGCTAGAGTGGTCCGACAAAGCCCTCATCCCTGTGTTTTGGAGAGGTTTGGCGGGTCATGTTAAAGATGCTCTCTCTACCAGAGAGGTTCCTGCAAATTTGGAAGAGCTGATTGCCTTTTCCACCCTCATTGACCTCTGTTTTTCGGAGCGCGGTATGAAGCGTGCTCAATCCAAACGGAAGGTTACCTCGGCTCCCAATTTTTTTGAGCCTCTGGAACTACCCGAGCCAGAGGTTCCACCCCAGAGTCCATGGAGGTATCTTGTGCCATTCTCCCCCTGATGAAGGCTTAGCGCCGAAACGCGCGTCGGGACCGGGTTGCTTCCCCAGGAGACCAGGAGAGGTTGTATGTATTTTCACTTATTTTTATTTTTGCACCATTTTTCCTTTCCTGGTCGGTAGACACCTTAATTCACGGTGACACATACGGTGTCCTTTTTTCAGCCTTACCACATAGATGCACTATTTCGATATATTGATATTTATAGGTTTACTGTGGTAGTGTTTTACACTTATGTTTATGGTTTATTATATACTTTTTGGTGTTTGTGCACTTTATATTGTTTACTATTCTATATATATTAATATTTATTTTGCTTATTCACCATTTGTTTACACATTTTTGTTACAATTTCATGCTTTATATCTGGGTAGCAAAATCCCCCCTTTTTTTGTTCAGTATATGTATTACTTATTTTTATGCAATGTTTTTTAATTATTTTTTATAATGACTTAATAAAATATATTATCCTTCTGGGACTTTCTGGTCGTTTTTCTCTTTGTAATTTGGTGTTTTCAACACGACTGTCCTTTAAACAGTCCAACACTTTCCAGCGATATATCATTTTTTATTCTTAGTATTATCTTAATATAATATAAATCTCGCTGTTTCTCCTTATTTTTGTTTTTTCTTTACATTCTCCAGGCGTGTCTGGCACAAGACTCCAGTTGTGGTTATCTTTGTCAACACGCTGTTTCTCAGGACAACAGTGCCCCGCAACGGCCAAATTCTGTGCCGCCGGGCAAGACCCTTGTTCCTCCCCGCCTTCGACTGAAGGTTCTCGCGTGGGCACACGTGTCCAGGAGGGGTGGTCACTATGGCTATATGCAGACCACAAAACTCCTGGTAGGGTCTTACTGGTGGCCGCACAGGGCTCGGGATGTTAAAAAATTTATTCAGGCCTGCGCCTTTTGTGCTCGGAATAGCCTCCTTAAACGAAGGGTGGAGACGTCTAATTCCACTTTAACTTCTGCTCCCATTGTCTCCCATGGGTCCCTTCTCAAACCTGGCGATCTTGCCACCCCTGATGCCTTCCACTTGTCCCGGGTCTTCCTGTCACCTACCCGGACATCAGACTTGCCTTCGGACGAGTCTGAGGCCTATATCTCTGATGTGCACAAGTTGGTGGATCAGAAGGCTCAGGGAGGAGGGGGCCCTAGGAGGGGGGGTAATGTTAGATGTCGGATTTCTGTGTTTGCTCTGCAGGGATCCAGACCCTCACATTCTGCAGTCTCCTGCTGTTTATCTACTGCAGAGGAGATTGCAGAGGATGGGATGATCTCCCATTGGAGATCGGGAGTCATGTGCTCAGGTCCCACTCCAGATCTCATTGATCCATCTCAGAGATCTGGAAGCTTGCGGAAGGTCCCGGCTGCTATAAAAGGCGCGCATGGCAGAACAGTATAGACTTACTTGCTGCTGTGTGTATGAGGATGGATGTATGATTCTGGTGAATGACTCATTATAAAACCCCTTCCCTCAGATATCACGTATGTTGTTAGGGACTGAGCTTAGAATCAGTGCCAGCGCTCCTCTGCTGCAACATCCACAGCTGCTAGCTTCCGACATTGCGCTTGCGCCTTAGCCTTGTCATTTAGCGGCAGTGTCCACGCCGCGCTGCAGTAGCAGCCTCCCTTTGCATCCGCAGCTGTGACGCCGCACACACGGTAGGTCTAGACAGACGTAGTGCCACCATCTTGGGCTACTCCTGTGACCTGATACCGTGTGTGTATTTATACTGAGTACTGTGACCTCAACAGGCATGATGGACCCCGAGCGGCGAATGCACTCTATTATTATTTTTATTTAGTGCGTTCCGCCATTTCTAACAACAAAGACTTTTAGAATCCAGAGGAGGAAAACAACTGCACCATTTCTTGTTGGATCTGGAACCGGGCGAAGTAAGGTCTGACCAGACATTAACCCCCAGGAGTGAAAGTGATGCTGATAAGACTCAGATAACTGAGGTGCTCGCGGACTGTACTATGTTGTTTGGGCAGGAAGAGGAGGAGGGTGACTCTGAGGGCGAGGAGTGGGAGACAGAAAGGATAATGGTTGTAGAGCCCACTTGGTGTAAACCCACAGGCACACAGCTGAGTAGCTCAGCAGACGAGGTGGAGGAGGAGGTCTCGTTGCGGCTTAGGGTACAGAGTGATGAAGCAACTACAAGCACTGCATTCTCAGCCACAACTATGGCTGTGACCAGCAGTGGACGTGAGTCTGCAGTTTACAGGGGCGGCAAATGTTTTTCAGTATTTTTCACCCATTGAGAGCAATGGGTGAAGAAAAAAATGCTAACAAAATGCTGCAAAAACGCAGGTATCAGGTTTTGCAATCTTTTTAATGAAAAAAAAGCAAGTACAGCAGTACATGAAAACCATATATTTTGTAATTTTTCCTGGTTACCCATCTCGTCTTGGTCACTTAAGGATGGATGTTTGGATTAGTACAGTTTAATAAAATTTGTGAGGTATACAAAATAAACATTTCCTGACAAAAGTGTGAGATTGAACAATGCCTGTGGCTGACCAAGGTGTGAGATTGAATAATGCCTAATCAGCTCACTGGCAGACCAAAGTGTGAAAGTTAAACAGTGTTCTGCAAACTCAATGCACTGCCTGTGTCTTAGGTAAATTATTTGAGACCAATTGACCTCCCCCAGCTGTTACATTTGTATGTGTATTTTTTCATGAACATACGTCATGTATCAGTGACCTATAGTGTTGAGCGATACCATCTGATACCCTAAAATATCGGATCGGATGGTATCGGCCCGATACAAAAAAAGTATCGGGTATCGCCGATTCCGATACCGGAAGTCCCATTCAAGTCTACGGGACTTCCGGTATCGGAATAAGAAAAACCCTTTTCTGTCCTTGTATAGCCTCTCGGTGGTGTGTACGGACCTTTCGGGGGTCTGTGCCGACTGCCCGGGGGTCTGTGCCGACTGCCCGGGGGTCTGTGCAGACTGCCGGGAGTCTGTACCGGCTTGCCGGGGGGCTGTGCCGGCCTGCCGGTGGTCTGTATCGACTGTCCGGGGGTCTGTGCAGGCTGCGGGGGTCTGTACCGGCCTGCCGGGGGGCTGTGCCGGCCTGCCGGTGGTCTGTACCGACTATCCGGGGGTCTGTGCAGGCTGCGGGGGTCTGTGCAGGATTGTCCGATGGGACTAAGTCCCATCGGGCGATGCCTGCTACCATGACGGTGATTGACACATTAGCCAATGATGGGACAGTAGTAGTCCCATCATCCGGCTAATGTGTTGAATGTACAAAAAATATATATACTACATACATACTACATGCTACATACATACTACATACATGCAACATACATACTACATACATGCTACATACATACTACATATATACTACATGCATTCAACATGCATACTACATATATACTACATGCATGCAACATACATACTACATATATACCACATGCATGCAACATGCATGCTACATATATACCACATATATGCTACATGCATGCAACATACATACATACAACATATATACCACATGCATGCAACATGCATATATACAACATATATACTACATACAACATACATACTACATATGCACTACATATATACTCCATGCATGCAACATACATACTACATATATACTACATGCATACTACATATACACCACATGCATGCAACATACATATATGCAACATGCATACTACATATATACCACATATATACTACATATATACCACATATATACTACATGCATGCAACATACATATATACAACATATATACTACATACATTCATACTACATATATACCACATATATACTACATGCATGCAACATGCATACTACATATATACCACATATATACTACATGCATGCAACATACATATATACTACATGCATGCAACATGCATACTACATATATACCACATATATACTACATGCATGCAACATACATATATACTACAAATATACTACATGCAACATGCATACTACATATATACCACATGCATGCAACATACATATATACTACATATATACTACATACATTCATACTACATATATACCACATATATACTACATGCATGCAACATGCATACTACATATATACTACATGCATGCAACATACATATATACTACATGCATGCAACATGCATACTACATATATACCACATATATACTACATGCATGCAACATACATATATACTACAAATATACTACATGCAACATGCATACTACATATATACCACATGCATGCAACATGCATACTACATATATACCACATATACACTACATGCATGCAACATACATACATACAACATATATACTACATGCATACTACATATATACTGCATGCAACATACATATATACAACATATATACTACATGCAACATACATACTACATATATACTACATGCATGCAACATACATATATGCTACGTGCAACATACATACTACATATATACTACATGCATGCAACATACATACATACTACTTACATACTACATATATACTACATGCATACTACATATATACCACATGCATGTAAAAAAAAAGTCCCTAGTCTCCTTTTACAGTGGCGGAGGAATACAGTGCGGAAGGATACCTACCTCCCGTCATTGTATTCCTGGAGCCCGTAGAGAACGGTAGCATCAGCTAATGCTGCTGTTCTCCACACAAGATCGTCGTGGGACACTCGTGGACTTCTGCGGATCAGGAGTAAGTATACTGGTGGTTTGTTATTTTAATATTTATTCCACAGATGACAATGGCTTCAGGGATCAAAGTGACAAGTGATGGTGAGTATGTACTCTATGTTATATGTACTGTATGTCTATATGTATGTATTGTATGAATGTATTGTATGTAGTATATATGTATGTTGCATGCATGTAGTATATATGTAGTATATATGTAGTATGCATGTTGCATGCATGTGGTATATATGTAGTATGTATGTAGTATGTATGTTGCATGTAGTATATATCTAGTATATATGTATGTTGCATGCATGTAGTATATATGTATGTTGCATGCATGTGGTATATATGTTATATGCATGTAGTATATATGTGGTATATATGTAGTATGTATGGTATGTATGTTGCATGCATGTAGTATATATGTGGTATGCATGTTGCATGCATGTAGTATATATGTAGTATGTATGTTGCATGTAGTATATATGTATGTTGCATGCATGTAGTATATATGTAGCATGTATGTTGCATGTAGTATATATGTTGTATATATGTATGTTGCATGCATGTGGTATATATGTAGTATGCATGTAGTATATATGTGGTATATATGTAGTATGCATGTTGCATGTATGTGGTATATATGTAGTATGCATGTTGCATGTAGTATATATGTATGTTGCATGCATGTAGTATATATGTGGTATATATGTAGTATGCATGTTGCATGCATGTGGTATATATGTAGTATGTATGTATGTTGCATGCATGTAGTATATATGTAGTATATATGTAGTATGCATGTTGCATGTAGTATATATGTATGTTGCATGCATGTAGTATATATGTGGTATATATGTGGTATGCATGTTGCATGCATGTAGTATATATGTAGTATGCATGTTGCATGTTGTATATATGTATGTTGCATGCATGTGGTATATATGTAGTATGCATGTTGCATGCATGTAGTATATATGTTGTATGTATGTATGTTGCATGCGTGTAGTATATATGTAGTATATATGTAGTATGCATGTTGCATGTAGTATATATGTATGTTGCATGCATGTAGTATATATGTGGTATATATGTAGTATGCATGCTGCATGCATGTAGTATATATGTTGTCTGTATGTATGTTGCATGCGTGTAGTATATATGTAGTATGCATGTTGCATGTAGTATATATGTATGTTGCATGCATGTAGTATATATGTGGTATATATGTAGTATGCATGCTGCATGCATGTGGTATATATGTAGTATGCATGTAGTATATATGTAGTATGTATGTAGTATGTATGTCGCATGCATGTAGTATATATGTAGTATGCATGTTGCATGTTGCATGTAGTATATACTGTATGTATGTTGCATGCATGTAGTATATATGTGGTATTAGTGTAATGACAAAAAAAAAAAAATTATGAAACCATGTGCAATGGAGGAACTTTTTGGGGTTATTTAAGAATAAGTATTGCTTTTTTTTGTTTTTTTTAAAAAAGTTCCCCCTTTCATTCAAATGAAATAAGGCAAAAATTGTTTTTCCCCCCAAAAAAGGACATGCAATTTTGCATTATTGAAACGATAATAGTAATAACTAAGCAACTTTTATTATTCTTTTTTTAACAAATACGGTATAAAACAGTTAATTATAAGCACAATATGTACAAAAGAGGTGTTTAAAAATAATTTTTTCCTATGAATTTTAGATTCAAAAATTCAATTTGTTTCGATTTTGCATGTAGTTCCTCCATCAGTTTTACATCACGTTCAGCATTTTGGTTAGATCTGGGAATGTCAATTAATGACTCCTCGACCAACCAGTGCGCCTTCAAACACTTAATAGCCTTCTTCCTCTGCCTTCGCCGTTTCTCGCTGTTGAACAGAAAACTGAAGTTTCCAAGAATTTGGCAGTTCGTTGGCATCCTCATGAGATTGGAGAGCTTTTCAACATATGGAATACTTGGATCCCTTTTATGTTGAGAATAGGAGGGCAGATTCCTCGTCCAGATAGACCTGTTTGCCTTTACACTGTTGCTGGAATTTCGAGAAGACATTTTCTGAATGACCTGTCCTGCACTTCTTGATCGTAAAACTTGAAGCTTTGCACTGAAAATGAAAAGATAATACTAAATTACAAAATATTTTAAAATATTTCAGAATGTTCTAGATGTGAATAAAATACCACTTTTTGTTACAACTTAAAAGATATTTTCTTTATAGATTTAAATTAAAACACGAAAAATCTTTTTTTTGAAAATTTTGAAATGAAAAAGAGGGGGAACTTTTTTGAATATTTTACAAATTTGATGATACTAATGTCATTTGTATGGAATTTTTCCACCAATGTAAGGGGTTTCATTTTCGTTTTGCAAAATTTTTAAAATAGTCATCACTAGAGTTGAGCGACTTTGGTCGGATCAGGTTTCGTGAAACCCGAATGAAACAAAATTTGTTTCATTCGGGTTTCACGAAACCTGATCCGACCAAAGTCGCTCAACTCTAGTCATCACCCTAATGTGGTATATATGTAGTATGCATGTTGCATGCATGTAGTATATATGTTGTATGTATGTTGCATGCATGTAGTATATGTGGTATATATGTAGTATGCATGTTGCATGCATGTAGTATATATGTAGTATGCATGTTGCATGCATGTAGTATATATGTAGTATGCATGTTGCATGCATGTGGTATATATGTACAGTCATGGCCAAAAGTATTGACACCCCTGCAATTCTGTCAGATAATACTCAGTTTCTTACTGAAAATGATTGCAAACACAAATTCTTTGGTATTATTATCTTCATTTAATTTGTCTTAAATGAAAAAACACAAAAAGAATTGTCCTAAAGCCAAATTGGATATAATTCCACACCAAACATAAAAAAGAGGGTGGACAAAAGTATTGGCACTGTGCGAAAAATCATGTGATGCTTCTCTAATTTGTGTAGTTAACAGCACCTGTAACTTACCTGTGGCACCTAACAGGTGTTGGCAATAACTAAATCACACTTGCAGCCAGTTGACATGGATTAAAGTTGACTCAACCTCTGTCCTGTGTCCTTGTGTGTACCACATTGAGCATGGAGAAAAGAAAGAAGACCAAAGAACTGTCTGAGAACTTGAGAAACCAAATTGTGAGGAAGCATGAGCAATCTCAAGGCTACAAGTCCATCTCCAAAGACCTGAATGTTCCTGTGTCTACCGTGCGCAGTGTCATCAAGAAGTTTAAAGCCCATGGCACTGTGGCTAACCTCCCTAGATGTGGCCGGAAAAGAAAAATTGACAAGAGATTTCAACGCAAGATTGTGCGGATGTTGGATAAAGAACCTCCACTAACATCCAAACAAGTTCAAGCTGCCCTGCAGTCCGAGGGTACAATGGTGTCAATCCGTACTATCCGTTGGCATCTGAATGAAAAGGGACTGTATGGTAGGAGACCCAGGAAGACTCCACTTCTTACCCCGAGACATAAAAAAGCCAGGCTGGAGTTTGCCAAAACTTACCTGAAAAAGCCTAAAACATTTTGGAAGAATGTTCTTTGGTCAGATGAGACAAAAGTGGAGCTTTTAGGGCAAAAGCATCAACATAGAGTTTACAGGAGAAAAAAGAGGCATTCAAAGAAAAGTACACGGTCCCTACAGTCAAACATGGCGGAGGTTCCCTGATGTTTTGGGGTTGCTTTGCTGCCTCTGGCACTGGACTGCTTGACCGTGTGCATGGCATTATGAAGTCAGAAGACTACCAACAAATTTTGCAGCATAATGTAGGGCCCAGTGTGAGAAAGCTGGGTCTCCCTCAGAGGTCATGGGTCTTCCAGCAGGACAATGACCCAAAACACACTTCAAAAAGCACTAGAAAATGGTTTGAGAGAAAGCATTGGAGACTTCTAAGGTGGCCAGCAATGAGTCCAGACCTGAATCCCATAGAACACCTGTGGAGAGATCTAAAAATGGCAGTTTGGAGAAGGCACCCTTCAAATATCAGGGACCTGGAGTAGTTTGCCAAAGAAGAATGGTCTAAAATTCCAGCAGAGCATTGTAAGAAACTCATTGATGGTTACCGGAAGCGGTTGGTCGCAGTTATTTTGGCTAAAGGTTGTGCAACCAAGTATTAGGCTGAGGGTGCCAATACTTTTGTCCGGCCCATTTTTGGAGTTTTGTGTGAAATGATCAATGTTTTGCTTTTTGCTTCATTCTCTTTTGTGTTTTTTCATTTAAGACAAATTAAATGAAGATAATAATACCAAAGAATTTGTGTTTGCAATCATTTTCAGGAAGAAACTGAATATTATCTGACAGAATTGCAGGGGTGTCAATACTTTTGGCTATGACTGTAGTATGTATGTATGTTGCATGCATGTAGTATATATGTAGTATGTATGTTGCATGTATGTAGTATGTATTTTTTTTTTTTTTTTTTTACATTCAACACATTAGCCGGATGATGGGACTACTACTGTCCCATCATTGGCTAATGTGTCAATCACCGTCATGGTAGCAGGCATCGCCCGATGGGACTTGTAGTCCCATCGGACGATGCCTGCACAGACCCCCGCAGCCTGCACAGACCCCCGGACAGTCGGCACAGACCATCGGCAGGCCGGCACAGCCCCCCAGCAGGCCTGTACAGACCCCCGGCAGTCCGCACAGACCCCCGGGCAGTCGGCACAGACCCCGGGCAGTCAGCACAGACCCCCCAGAAGGCCCGAACTGACGGCGCATCATGATGCGAACAGACCGCGCATCATGATGACGTCATTTCGGCAGCCAATCAGAGCCACAACAGTGTCTCATTGCATTATGGGAACTTCTGATTCCGATATCCGATATTGAAAAATTATCGGTACTCGGTATCGGAATTCCGATACAGCGAATATCGGCCGATACCCGATATTTGCAGTATCGGAATGCTCAACACTAGTGACCTATGTTCATGCTTTTGTGGTGGAGGCAAAGCTAAAATTTGGGATCTTGAAACACGCAGAAAAACACATAGCAAAAAATGCACCAAAACATGTTTCTTAAGCTGCTTCTTTTCTGCCAAGAGTGCAGGTTTTGCTGCAGAAAAAAAAAACATAGCAAAAACCCCTAGTGTGAACTTAGCTGTAAAGTTCACCAGGATATGAGTGCTTGTTGAAAGGCTGCCTTGCAGCCAATTAATATGCTTTTAGACAGTGGGCACTTCCAGATCCAAGTATTGGCATTGCTGTGATTGGCCAGCGCAGCACGTAACCAGGCCTGCATAAAGGCTGGATCATGAGTGTCGCCACCATTATGCTCTGTGACAGTACTGTGCTAAACTCTGCTATGAGAATATTGTGCTAAAAGCCCCTGTGTGTACCCTGCACCACTTTGCCTGTGGGAGTACCATCCTTTAAGCCGCGTTGCGTTTTCTAGTAGTCTGAGAACTACAATAATTGACATCAGCCATCTAATTAGTAGGCCGAAGAAAGAATTTTTCAAAACTGCTGCCTTCTTTTTCAGTAATTTTGCAAAGAAATATATCACATCAGTCATCTAGTTGCCTATTTCTAGGCCCCAAAAATATTTTTTTCTGCACTGGTTTGTGTTTTTTAGTAGTCTGTGAGATAGATAATTGGCATCAGCAGTCTAGTTACCATTTTTCGGCCAAAAAAATAATTTTTCTGGTGTTGCGATTTTCTAGTAGTCTGGGAAATAAATAATTGGCATCAACAGTTCAGTAGCCATTTCTAGGCCAAATAAATAATTTTCCAGGGCCGGTGTGTTTTCTAGTAGTGTTGCAAATGTCATCAACCATTTTGTTGCCATTTTATATTATTAACAAGGAGTAGAAAGACCATCAGTAAAAGTATATCAATTTTTATTAAATCATAACAGTTGGCAACCAACATACATTATGTATATAAAGACAAGATAAATAGTAGATATACTCATGTATCAGTGGTTTGTGATCCACATACAAATATGAGGGCAGGGAAATTGTATGACCTAGAAATATACTAGATGTATAAAGAACTAATGCTGAGCGATATAATATGTACTAGTAAATGCAACTATAATCTTTATGCAAGAATACAAGTAGATGACTGATCAAAGTTACAGTCCAGAATATGTGTCTATACAACCTGCATACAGCATAGCAGAGCAAAAGATTGTTCCTAACTGAAGATAATAAATTACAATTAATCAGAAGAAGGCTATAAGAAAAGAGGAAAGAGTTTTCTAGTTGCTCTTTCTTCCCTTCAAAATGTAATTAAAGGCTGCTTTACATTTAGCGATGCACCAGCGATCCCGACAACGATGCGACCCGGTCAGGATCGCTGGTGCATCGCTAAATGGTCGCTAGTGAGCTGTCACACAGGCAGATCTCACAGCGATGTAGCGACGCAGCAGCGGTCGTTACTTACCTTTAATAATAATTTTAATAATAATTTTTATTTATATAGCGCCAACATATTCCGCAGCACTTTACAATTAAGCGGGGACATGTACAGACAATAAATTCAATACAAGTTAAGACAATTCAAACAATGACATTAGGAGTGAGGTCCCTGCTCGCAAGCTTACAATCTACAAATCTACCTTTCAGACGCGGCGATCCTGACGTCCTCCCGCCAGCGTCCACGCGTCACTCGTCGGCGCCAGCAGGAAGCGCCCGACGAGAAATGGAGCTGGACGATCTCGCACGATCAGCGATAATCAGCGGGGAAGACGGTCGGAGGTAAGTATCACACATAGCAATATCGCTGCTGCGTCACAAAATCGGTGACGCTTTAGCGATATCGCTATGTGTAAAGGCCCCTTAAGAAATGTCAGTTAACAGGTACAGTGGAGGTCAAGATAAGGTGTCTGGGAGACCTAGTAAAATCTCAGTGAGAACTGTCAGATAAAAGGCAAATCAGAGCCCCCACTTGACTGCAAAAGACCTTCAGAAAAACTTAGCAGACCAGAGTTGTTGTACATTGTTCTACTGTTCACTGTCACCTGCACAAATATGTCCTTTAAGGAATAGTCATCAGAAGAAAATCTCTCCTGTGTCTTCACCATAAAATTTAGCATTGGAAGTATGAAAAAGAACATCTAAACAAGCCTGATGCATAAGGTTAAAATAGAACTCTTTGGCCACAATGATCAAAGGTATGTATAGAGTAAAAAGAGGACAGTATGTCTGGAAAAGAATATCTCGCCAACCATTAAGAAAGGGGGTTGATCAATCAAGCTTGCGAGCAGGGCCCTCATTCCTCTTGGTATCTGTTTTGATCTATGTGATTATTGTTATGCTGTAATGTCTATCATCTGTACAAGTCCCCTCTGAAATATAAAGTGCTGCGGAATATGTTGGTGCTATAGAAATAAAATTTACTATTATTATTATTATTATTATTATTATTATTATTATGTGTTGGAGATGTGTTGCAGCCAATGGCACGTGGAACATTTTGAAGAAGAATAAATTCAATGAAATTTCAATGTAAGAAAGCTAAAGTTGAAAACAGGATAGGTTCCACAAATGTTAATGATCCGAAACACACATCAAAATCATCAATTTTGTAATTTTAAAATGTAAAAAATGACAATTTTTTTGCCTAAGATACAAAGGAAATGTGTCATCTTTAACTTTTAAAAATCATTTTATCTTCAACTTGCTTAACTGTTCACAATAACAGTAATTTTGACCGGGGTACCCAAACTTTTACATGCCATGGTACGTCATGGTGTTAGAGGTAAAGACTAGAGTTGAGCGAAACGGGTTGAAAAATTTCAAAAGTCACCAACTTTTGGCAAAGTCGGGTTTCATGAAACGAAACCCGACCCTAGGATGAGGTCGGCCACGAGGTCGGCGACTTACGCGCCAAAGTCGCGTTTCAAAAGTTTGTTTTGCGCTCTTTTTCAGCCAATCAGGATCCACGGACACTGTGGGCAACGTGATGACATAGGCAGGGGTCACCACCATCTTTCAGAAGGGCATGCAAGTGATTGGCTTGTTTTGGTGGGCGTCACAGGGGGTAAAAAAGGGCGTGCACGCCGACCGCCATCTTACTTCTGCCTATCTCAGTATAGGGAGAGGTTGCTGCTGATTCTGTAGGGAGAGCGTTAGGCAGGGAAGAAGACAAAAAAACTGCTTCTGCTGCTAGCGATTTGGCCTGCACAACACACCAGTCACTGTGTGTGCAGTGCAAGGGGAGGCTATATAGTGGTGTATCAGTGGTGTTGGTTGTTGGGCTGCCTTCTAAGGCTTCCTGACATTCCTGCATTGCTGTTTACCCACTGCTCTGCAAACTGCTTTTTTAAAAGCAATCCCAATTTTTTTTTTTTCTCCTGCTGAGAAGAAAAAAAAACTGCTTCTGCTGCTAGCAATTTGGCCTGCACAACACACCAGTCACTGTGTGTGCAGTGCAAGGGGAGGCTATATTGTGGCGTATCAGTGGTGTTGGTTGTTGGGCTGCCTTTTAAGGCTTCCTGACAGGCTGGCATTGCTGTTTACCCACTGCTCTGCAAACTGCTTTTTTAAAAGCAATCCAATCTCCCTTATCCTCTAGTCACTTTTGTCACAGCTGTGCCATCGAGCCTGTCACATAGCGCTCAGATATTCATTGGGCCTCACACAATCCAAAAGTGTCCAGTGTCCAAAAGTGTGTGCAGAGATTCAAAATCTCCCTTATCCTCTAGTCACTTTTGTCACAGCTGTGCCATCGAGCCTGTCACATAGCGCTCAGATATTCATTGGGCCTCACACAATCCAAAAGTGTCCAGTGTCCAAAAGTGTGTGCAGAGATTCAAAATCTCCCTTATCCTCTAGTCACTTTTGTCACAGCTGTGCCATCGAGCCTGTCACATAGCGCTCAGATATTCATTGGGCCTCACACAATCCAAAAGTGTCCAGTGTCCAAAAGTGTGTGCAGAGATTCAAAATCTCCCTTATCCTCTAGTCACTTTTGTCACAGCTGTGCCATCGAGCCTGTCACATAGCGCTCAGATATTCATTGGGCCTCACACAATCCAAAAGTGTCCAGTGTCCAAAAGTGTGTGCAGAGATTCAAAATCTCCCTTATCCTCTAGTCACTTTTGTCACAGCTGTGCCATCGAGCCTGTCACATAGCGCTCAGATATTCATTGGGCCTCACACAATCCAAAAGTGTCCAGTGTCCAAAAGTGTGTGCAGAGATTCAAAATCTCCCTTATCCTCTAGTTACTTTTGTCACAGCTGTGCCATCGAGCCTGTCACATAGCGCTCAGATATTCATTGGGCCTCACACAATCCAAAAGTGTCCAGTGTCCAAAAGTGTGTGCAGAGATTCAAAATCTCCCTTATCCTCTAGTCACTTTTGTCACAGCTGTGCCATCGAGCCTGTCACATAGCGCTCAGATATTCATTGGGCCTCACACAATCCAAAAGTGTCCAGTGTCCAAAAGTGTGTGCAGAGATTCAAAATCTCCCTTATCCTCTAGTCACTTTTGTCACAGCTGTGCCATCGAGCCTGTCACATAGCGCTCAGATATTCATTGGGCCTCACACAATCCAAAAGTGTCCAGTGTCCAAAAGTGTGTGCAGAGATTCAAAATCTCCCTTATCCTCTAGTCACTTCTGTCACAGCTGTGCCATCGAGCCTGTCACATAGCGCTCAGATATTCATTGGGCCTCACACAATCCAAAAGTGTCCAGTGTCCAAAAGTGTGTGCAGAGATTCAAAATCTCCCTTATCCTCTAGTCACTTTTGTCACAGCTGTGCCATCGAGCCTGTCACATAGCGCTCAGATATTCATTGGGCCTCACACAATCCAAAAGTGTCCAGTGTCCAAAAGTGTGTGCAGAGATTCAAAATCTCCCTTATCCTCTAGTCACTTTTGTCACAGCTGTGCCATCGAGCCTGTCACATAGCGCTCAGATATTCATTGGGCCTCACACAATCCAAAAGTGTCCAGTGTCCAAAAGTGTGTGCAGAGATTCAAAATCTCCCTTATCCTCTAGTCACTTTTGTCACAGTTGTGCCATCGAGCCTGTCACATAGCGCTCAGATATTCATTGGGCCTCACACAATCCAAAAGTGTCCAGTGTCCAAAAGTGTGTGCAGAGATTCAAAATCTCCCTTATCCTCTAGTCACTTTTGTCACAGCTGTGCCATCGAGCCTGTCACATAGCGCTCAGATATTCATTGGGCCTCACACAATCCAAAAGTGTCCAGTGTCCAAAAGTGTGTGCAGAGATTCAAAATCTCCCTTATCCTCTAGTCACTTTTGTCACAGCTGTGCCATCGAGCCTGTCACATAGCGCTCAGATATTCATTGGGCCTCACACAATCCAAAAGTGTCCAGTGTCCAAAAGTGTGTGCAGAGATTCAAAATCTCCCTTATCCTCTAGTCACTTTTGTCACAGCTGTGCCATCGAGCCTGTCACATAGCGCTCAGATATTCATTGGGCCTCACACAATCCAAAAGTGTCCAGTGTCCAAAAGTGTGTGCAGAGATTCAAAATCTCCCTTATCCTCTAGTCACTTTTGTCACAGCTGTGCCATCGAGCCTGTCACATAGCGCTCAGATATTCATTGGGCCTCACACAATCCAAAAGTGTCCAGTGTCCAAAAGTGTGTGCAGAGATTCAAAATCTCCCTTATCCTCTAGTCACTTTTGTCACAGCTGTGCCATCGAGCCTGTCACATAGCGCTCAGATATTCATTGGGCCTCACACAATCCAAAAGTGTCCAGTGTCCAAAAGTGTGTGCAGAGATTCAAAATCTCCTTTATCCTCTAGTCACTTTTGTCACAGCTGTGCCATCGAGCCTGTCACATAGCGCTCAGATATCAGTGGGCCTCACACAATCCAAAAGTGTCCAGTGTCCACAAGTGTGTGCCGAAATTCAAAATCTCCCCTGTCCTATAGACACCTTGTACCTTGTTTTACATTACTATATAGTTTGTTGGATTTTGTCTACATTTCTACCAAAAATGAGGAAAGCTGGTGGAAGAGGCCGTGGAATTGGGCGGGGGTTGGCAGCTGGTAATGATGGTGTTGGTGGTGGATCTGATGGTAGTGGCAAGAGCAAAATAGGACCGAATGCAGGAGGTGTTGAGCCTGCGTCATCGTCTGGCTACATAAGGCCTCGAACGCTTAGTTTTCTAGGAGTTGGCAAACCGCTTTTAAAGCCAGAGCATCAGGAAAAAGTTTTCTCTTACATTGCTGACTCAGCCTCCAGCTCTATCGCCTCCTCTTCTTCAGTTGTAAAAAGTAAAAGCACTGAGTCGTCATTGGAGGCTCATGTTCATGAACCACACCTTTCCTTGTGTCCTTCACCCCAACCAAGATTGAAGGATGACGCAGGCCATACTACTGATTACTCCATGGAGCTGTTTTCACATACCATGCCTGGATTATCAAGTGAAATGGTGAATTACCCAGGCCAAGATGAATCTGACATGGAGTGCACTGATGCACAGCCGCTGATAGATGATTCTGCTGGTACATTCACTCAGAGCACTACATTGTCCTCGCAGTGTACAGAGCCAGATTCTGACCCTGATGAGACTCAGGTGCCCCTTCTCGCACACTATACCACCATACACGGTGACACAGAGGAAGGTGCACATGACATAGAAGAGGAGGTGATGGATGACCCAGTTGTTGACCCAGATTGGCATCCATTGGGGGAAGAGGGTGCTGCTTCCAATAGCTCAGATGAGGAGCATCCACAGCAGACATCGACATCGCAACAGCTGTTATCTGGCAGGCCCGGAGCACTCCAAAGACAGGTTCCAAACATCAAAAGAGTTGCTGGACAGCTTGTCCAGAGGGTCAAAAGATCACAGCGTGCTAGGCCGCAAAATGTCTGCCAAAGTAGGAAGAGTGCAGTGTGGCACTTTTTTGAACAAAATCCTCATGATCAGGCCAAGGTTATCTGTAAGAAGTGCGCAAAGACCTTTAGCCGAGGGAAAAATCTGAAAAATTTGAATACCAGTTGCATGCTTAGACATTTAACCAGCATGCACTTGCAAGCGTGGACACAACACCAAACCTCAAGTGCCACATGTGCAACTGATCACAACGAAGGTAGTCAGCAACGCTACATTGTTTCCCCCACTGTAAGCCCACCGGTAAGCACAGCAGCAAATGTTGAGGTGTCGTTGCAAGGCCACAGCAGTCAGGGAATCCCACTGTTATATCAACGAAAGACTGATTCTAGGCCATCAGAAAGAACACCAACTCCATCACCATCATCAACCCTCTCTCAGTCCGCCCTGTCCACCGCTACTTCCACCATATGCAGCTCTCAAGTCCAGCTCACCCTCCCAGACACTATGAGTAGGTCAAGAAAGTACTCAGTCTCTCATCCGCTTACACTGGGTTTGAACGCCCACATTGCCAAACTAATCTCGTTTGAGATGATGCCCTTTCGGTTGGTGGAAAGCACAGCTTTCCGCGAACTCATGGCCTATGCAGTACCACGCTATGACCTACCCAGTTGCCACTTCTTCTCTCGCAAAGCCATCCCAGCCCTCCACCATCATGTGAAAGACCGCATTGTCCATGCACTCAAGCAGTCAGTGAGCGGAAAGGTGCACCTCACAACTGATGCATGTTCCAGTCGGCATGGCCAGGGCCGTTACGTGTCCATCACTGCGCACTGGGTTAATGTGGTGGATGCAGGGTCCACAGGGGACAGCGGTGGTGGGACAGTGCTGCCTAGCCCACGGTATAGGAAACAGTTGGCTGTAGGCGTTCGACCCTCCTCCTCCTCCTCCTCCAGAAGCGAAAGCTCGTCCACAGAGCGCAGTCGTACGAGCACTCCATCTGCAGCTGCCACTGTTGCACACGATGTGTCCCCCTATCGAGCAGCTAGTGGAAAGCGTCAGCAGGCTGTGTTGCAGATGATGTGTTTGGGCAACAGACACACCGCCGAGGTGCTGGCCGAGTACTTGAAGCGACAAACTGAGTCATGGCTGGGCAGTGTACATCTTGAGGCAGGCAAGGTAGCTAGTGATAACGGCCGTAATTTTGTGGCAGCCATAGCCCTTTCAAAACTCAGCCATATACCTTGCTTGGCTCACACCTTGAACCTGGTGGTGCAGTGCTTCCTCAAAAATTATCCGGAGTTATCAGCCCTGCTCCAGAAGGTGCGAAGACTGTGCGCGCACATCCGCCGGTCGCCTGTACACTCCGTTCGTATGCAGAAGCTGCAGCGATTGCTCCACCTTCCCAACCACCGCCTCATTATCGACATTGCAACAAGGTGGAACTCCACCCTGCACATGGTGGAGCGGCTGTGCGAGCAGAGGCAGGCCATAATGCATTTGTGGGAGGATACACGGCCAGGCACTTTGAGAGCAGACATGGAGTTGACAGGTGTGCAGTGGTCGAAGCTGAAAGACCTCTGTAAAGTCCTTCAGTGTTTTGAGGAATGCACACGGCTGGTAAGCGCAGACGACGCCATCCTAAGCATGAGCATCGCACTTATGCGTCTGCTCATGCAAACTTTGACGCACCTTAAGGAGCAGGCGTCTGCAGCCAATGTTGATGAGGAGGAAGAGGAGGAGGGAATCCTTGATGACATTCAGCCATTGTCTGCTCAGGGACCTCTCCTGGACGAAGTGGAGGAAGAAGAGGAGGAGGATGATGGGGATGATTACTTAGGGGAGGAGGATGCATCTCGTGGGGCAAGTGAAAATGTTGGCGTGGCAAGGTCTGGTACAGGGTTTGTGCGTGACTGGAGGGATGTGGATTTGCCAGAAAGTGCTCCTCCAACCAGCACTCGCAGTGCATCATTGACACCGGGAACATTGGCCCACATGTCAGATTATGCCTTGCAGATACTAAAAAGGGACCCACGCATTGCCAAAATGATGAACGATGACGACTACTGGTTGGCCAGCATCCTGGATCCACGCTATAAAGGCAAATTACAAAACATCATGCCACAGGAGAACCTTGACCTAATATTGGCTAATAAACAAGCAACTCTGGTAAATCGGTTGCTTGAGGCATTCCCAGCACACAGCAGCGGTGATGGTTCTCACACGAGCCGTACGGGCCGGGGGCAGCTTGGCAGAGGTGTTCGTGGTGCACACAGCAGAAGAGGCGTTGGAGACAGGGGTTTCATGACAATGTTGTGGACTGATTTTTCAAGTACCGCTCACACAACTGGTAATACTGCATCGATGGAAAGTGACAGGAGACAGCAGTTGTCAACTATGGTTACAAACTACTTTTCCTCCCATATCGATGTTCTCCCACACAGGTCATTCCCCTTTGACTATTGAGCCGCTAAACTGGACACCTGGCCTGAATTGGCACAATATGCCTTACAGGAGCTCGCTTGCCCAGCTGCAAGTGTGCTATCGGAAAGAGTCTTCAGTGCAGCTGGATCAATCCTGACAGAAAAAAGGACCCGTCTGTCAACCCAAAATGTGGATGATCTAACCTTCATTAAAATGAACCACGCATGGGTTTCCAAGGATTTTGTCCCACCTTCCTCTGATGACACATAGGGTGACAGAAAAATGGCTTGCTTTGGTCCACCTCTTCCTGGGACTTGACCTATTTCACCTTTTGCATCAGCTGAATGTCCAACATCAACATATGCCACTTTCTAAAACTCCCTAACTGTGCTGCCTCCCCCCCATGGCCGGGGTCACCACCTAGCGCACGACACCGTGCGAGTGCCGTTGCCCTGGACAGGTGGGTAGGCCGACTCTTGGGCGCGGGCACTGGTACAGGGTCCTTCATAGTGCAATCAAGTGTCTCTGACGGTGGTGGTGCACACCCGCCGTCAGACACACCGCCGTACTATGAGGGGCCCAGTGCCAGTACCGACGCCCATGAGTGGGCCCCCCTTGCTTGGGCAGGGCCCCAGCATTTGCAATCTTTACCTCTCCCTGCTCCTCCGCTGTGTAGTCTGGGCCGTCAAATCCATACTGTGCCTGACATCGTCTGAGCCTGCCTCCTGAGACATATATTTTGAATGTGTACGCTATCCATACATGTTATCCGGGGAAACGGTACCCTTTCTAACCTTTGTGCAATCACGTGCAATCCATACTGGGCCTAACACCGTCTGAGCCTGCCTCCTGATACATATATTTTGAATGTGTACGCTATCCATACATGTTATCCGGGGATACGGTACCCTTTCTAACCTTTGTGCAATCACGTGCAATCCATACTGGGCCTAACACCGTCTGAGCCTGCCTCCTGAGACATATATTTTGAATGTGTACGCTATCCATACATGTTATCCGGGGATACGGTACCCTTTCTAACCTTTGTGCAATCACGTGCAATCCATACTGGACCTAACACCGTCTGAGCCTGCCTCCTGAGACATATATTTTGAATGTGTACGCTATCCATACATGTTATCCGGGGATACGGTACCCTTTCTAACCTTTGTGCAATCACGTGCAATCCATACTGGGCCTAACACCGTCTGAGCCTGCCTCCTGAGACATATATTTTGAATGTGTACGCTATCCATACATGTTATCCGGGGATACGGTACCCTTTCTAACCTTTGTGCAATCACGTGCAATCCATACTGGGCCTAACACCGTCTGAGCCTGCCTCCTGTGACATATATTTTGAATGTGTACGCTATCCATACATGTTATCCGGGGATACGGTACCCTTTCTAACCTTTGTGCAATCACATGCAATCCATACTGGGCCTAACACCGTCTGAGCCTGCCTCCTGAGACATATATTTTGAATGTGTACGCTATCCATACATGTTATCCGGGGATACGGTACCCTTTCTAACCTTTGTGCAATCACGTGCAATCCATACTGGGCCTAACACCGTCTGAGCCTGCCTCCTGAGACATATATTTTGAATGTGTACGCTATCCATACATGTTATCCGGGGATACGGTACCCTTTCTAACCTTTGTGCAATCCATACTGGGCCTAACACCGTCTGAGCCTGCCTCCTGAGACATATATTTTGAATGTGTACGCTATCCATACATGTTATCTGGGGATACGGTACCCTTTCTCACCTTTGTGCAATCACGTGTAATCCATACTGGGCGTGAGAACGGCTGGCGAGCTGTTAAGCAAGCTACGGCACCTGTGGTTTGCACACGTAAGTTTTTCATTTTTTCAGGAATGACGGTTAGGCCTAATTCCGGAACTAATAAAAAAAAATAAATAAATAAAAAAATAAAAAAAATAAAAAACAAATCTGAACTGAGAAAAGTAAGTTAATGTGTATGCACAATGTAAGTGCATATTTACACATGACCATTAACCAGAGAAAACAAAAAGCTTTTTCTAATTCCGGAACTGCGGTTGACCTGCACTTACTGGGAAATCATTGTTCGCGGGTAATAATTGTAATCAGTGATCCCCATCACTAACGTTGTTCAGCGGGTTATCTGCACCTGTAAGCGACAAACGCTGGCCTTTTCAGTGTAGCGCACATGCAGCCACGGACATGTAAGGGCATGACACACCAGTTATTGGCCAATCTCATGTGCCAGAGCCTCACGTGTCCCTCTAGTAAGCCGGACTCGGACCGCGGGGCATGACGGAGTCTCGTTCGTTAACGGAATTAAGCTTGCAATGTGTGCATCTGTTCTGTAGCTGGCATGGTTGAGGTTTCCCAGGTGGAGTCGAATTTAACCATAGGCTCCACTCCTGGTGGTGCCCTTCTGGACATTCCTTTAAGGTTCAGCTTTGCAACCATACTGCCCACGTAAAACAAACACTTTGCCTTCATGAACGCTGTTTGGAGGGTCATGACTCGTGGGAATAACGCCGCCCAATCAGTTAACCTGCTAGAGAGATCCTTCGTTGCTCCCAAGCATGACATCACACTCCCTAGGAAGAAGGTAATGCCACTGTGGCGACCATACTCCTGGGGGCGACACAAGTGCACTGATGCCCAGCCACTGCTCGATAAATCTGCTGGTACATTGACCCAGACCACTACATTCCCCTCGCACGCTACACGACCTGAATCTGACCCTGATGAAACTCAGGTTACCCTTCCCATATACAGTTCCATCTTACACGGTGACAAAGAGGAAGCTGCAGATGAAAGTGCAGGTTCGGCCCACCCGCCATCAGACACACCACCGTACTATCAGGGGCCCTGTGCCAGTGCCGTCGCCAACGAGTGGGCCCCCCCTGCTTGCTCAGGATCACAGCACTTGCAAAGTTGAAATACTGTGCAGTGAGATGGAAGATGGGGACGAAGAGGAATCCAGACAAGTACAGGGATTCACTAGCGAGGAGACTTATTTGATTGTTTTCAATGTTGGGACAGCAATTTTTGGGGAGCACTATACTCTGGAGAATGATAGATGGGGCCCACCATACACTGGAACATTCCAAAGGTGGACATCAGACACTGGAGCAGCATTTACAGGGCCCATTATACACTAGAGCATTAGAAATGGGGCCCATTATGTTTGGAGCATTATTTGGGCCCATAAGACAGTGGAGCTTCATCCATGGGGACCAACATATACTGTAGCATTATGTGGAGCTCATCATATACTGTTTCAAACATTATATGGGACCAATGATTCTGTATGGAGAAATAGATGGGCCTCGTCATGAGATGTAAAAAGTGAGGTATTTTTCATTGTACTATACCGCTATTTCTCCCTATATCGGAGCATGATGAGTTGTGGTATGTGTTAAAGGGGCGCTCTTTCGCCCAGGGCACATGAAAACCTGGAGCCAGCCCTACCCCCCACAACTTTAGCCAAATAACCCCCATTTTTCAGTGCGTAACTTGTATTATGAAGTTAATTAAGGTTGACAAGCTTAAGTAAGAAGAATTGATGCTTTTGGCATTCAAATGGACACTGTAGGTGTGTTTCCTGTCCTCCTCTCACTGCCGACTTTTATTCCCCATTGACTTACATTGGGTTTCGTGTTTCGGGACGACCCCGACTTTTCCCTATAATCGGACGATCTTGCTCGACCCGACTTTTGGAAAAGTCGGGTTTCACGAAACGAAACGCGACCCTAAAAAACCAAAAGTCGCTCAACTCTAGTAAAGACTACTGCACAAGTGTTTGTGGTTAGTACAGAAGGATGAGATAGTCCCCTACATTAAATAGATAGATAAAAGCCTCCTACATCGCTAAAAATTGCCACCAAAATAAAATGAAACACCTGATAATGGAGCAGAAACTGTTGAGTTGGTGAGAAACTCTTATATCCGTGGGATAAATATACTTGCAGCTGTAGGTTTGACATCCACCTGGACAAATTTGAAAGTATTAGAAAGTAAAGCAATGAAGGATTCTACAACCTAAATCTGGTTCAGAAGAACAGCAGAACCATATCTCACCAGAGGGATTAGGATTTGTTGGTGGTAAATGCTAAGGATGGCAATTGTTATCCCAAAGAAAGTGGGAAAGCGAGTGAGTGTATAAGTCAGAAAATCATATAATCCTCTATTGGGTTAAGAAACTACTGTACTTATTTTATTTGCTTGTTCATCTTTAAGAGACTGATTTCACTGCTTGAGTTTCTGCTCATGTTTTCAAGAAATTGTTGGTATGGCAGAGGTACGGAGGAACTGATACCATATAAGGGTGTATTTTGGTTGTAAAAGTGTGAAGGTTGTGCTTATTGAGCCAAGTTAACCTGGGATAGTCCTGGAAAATTATTTAGGCCTGAGAGTTGTTGACCTGAAGGCTTGCTCACTGGGGGAGTGTCAATAGACTAAGGCTAGGTTCACATTAGCATTTGAGTCTGCAGCTTATCACCCGCATACGCAAACGCATTCAAAAACACATGTTTATGCAGCTTTTTTATGCGCATCATCTTACGCATGATGGGAAAAAATGCTGAGTGCATGCGCTTGTATGCGTTTGCGTTGTTTATGCGCATGCCTTCGATATGACATCAGACAAAAATGGGCGTATCTCATGGGGTTTCTATTTACATTTTGAAGAACGCATGCATATCGAACACATGCGTATGCATGTCCTTGCTTACCAATGCGTTTCCATAGACAGTAATGCATTTTTTTTACTCATTCATCCGCATGCGCATGCCTGCGCATGTTTGATGGATTTTTGACGCTTCAAAAAATGCAACATGTTGCGTTTGCCGGACGCCGCCGCACACTGCAAAACGACGCATTCATACCCAAAAGCATGCAAACGCATGTCCCTGCGTACACCATGTTAAATATGTGTAGGCATGCAGATCTATGCGGATCAAACACTGCGCACCCAGACGCAAGTGTGAAACCAACCTAAGACCCTAGAACTGCTTGTCCATCATGAGGAGGCAGTTGACTGAAGATCAGATTTTGTTTAGAGGGTGCTGCAGAATGGATCACATTCTCCAATCAAGGCCTAAAGAATCACAGCAAATGGTTAAGTAACCTGTCAAACTGCTCAATTCTGGAGGAGTGTGTCACAGCTGATTTGTCAGTCTGGGTGTGGTCAGCATTGGGCAGCCTTCTGGGCAGTGAGATATATTAGCCCTGCGAGGTATTCAAAGAGTTAGGTGATGCTAAACTCAAGTTGCTAGCTGCTAGAGCTGCATGAAGGTGGAGGAGTTACTAGAGCTGGATGAGTGTGTCTGAGCTCATATGTCTGCCTGGATTTGGTCAGTATTGGGCAGTTTTCTGTGGCTGTGAGAGACATTGGCCCTGGAAGGGAGCCAAAGAGGGTTAGTTGATGCTAAACTCATATCCAGGGGATGCTTCACGGATTATATGGGTTATCAGCCTGGGAAGAGCCAGTGAATAGCTGGTGTAACTGGGGGATAACTATCCTGGGATTTAGGGTGTGGTTTAGCCTTGAAAGGATTTGAACTGAGCAGGGTGTGGTAGGAAATATCTGACCTCTTTTTGAATATGAACTGAAAGTCCTCTAAGGCCGGGATCACACTGGCGATTTAAACGGCCGAGTTTCGCATGATAATACACGGCGCTGCCGCCGGGACTCAGGAGCGGGGCGTGCAGCTCCATGTATTGCTATGCGGCCGCATGCCCCGCTCCTGAGTCCCGGCGGCAGCGCCGTGTATTATCATGCGAAACTCGGCCGTTTAAATCGCCAGTGTGACTCCGGCCTTAATGTCTTGATGACAAACTAGAGTTAAGTTGCAGGAGGTATTATGGAACTTTTAAGCATTGGTAGAATTATCTGCAACCAACAAGCTTCAATGCCTATACAAGAATTGTAACCAAAAAAGTTTTACAACTCTATACTGTTAGGGGAGAAAAATGTAAATTGTATGTACTTTTTACTCATCTTAATCTGCAACTGTTTCTTTAAACACAGGCCACTTAAATACCAGATGACAAATGTATCACTTTAATTGCATTTTAACCTGTTTTCTTATCATTGCTTACAATGCGTGGTTACAAGCTTGAGAGAACTCCATTGAGGTTCATTATTCTTTTTTTCCCCCCTAAGGACAATGATGTCTATAAATGTGAAAGCACAGTAATATTAAAAACTATAATAGACTTTCATTCATAGTGGTCAAGCCACCACGTTCCTGTGTTTGATACCTTATATAAACCAGTGAGGCATGCAACGCTCCTTACAAGAGAGAATTTTTCAAGATTTCTGGTAATATTATTCATATTTAATTAATTCACTAAAGACACAATACTGTACTCTACTTTACAGAATGGTGCCCATGACTACAACCAATAAGGAGGAGGTCTACAGAGGCCTACAGAGATTAAAGCCACAGTTTGGAGATCAGTGTTATAAATTTTGTTATTCAGTCAAGACACGTAATCTACAGTATACAAGATACATAGATTTAAATGTTAAAAGTACAGCAAAACTGGAAGATGTTAATTTTTTTTGTTTTATGAGTCAAGGAACTTTAGAAACTCAAGCTAAAGGGATAGTCTCATCTACAGACATTGGTGGCATATCAGTAGGATATGCTACCAATATCTGATCAGTGTTCTGACTCCCTTCTATTATAAAAGAACAAAATGGAAGAGGATGTATTAAATCATAATGCCGCTTTAGCTGTTGGCTCCACTTGTCATAAAGTTGGACTCTTAGTGATACTATCAATTGATCATTGGCGACCTACTCTAGTGATAAACCTTGGAGGAACCAGGAGATGTCTAGTGAAATCAAGTTACCATCTATTTGCTGGATAGTTGATAACTTACTGATTGATGGAGGTCCAATAACTTGAACCTGCACTAAATGGAAAAAGGAGATAGGAAAATTTGTATCCCCATTACAAAATGGAGCAGGCAAAGGCTGCTCAATTCAATCTATGTAGGTCTGCCTGAAAAAGCCAAATGCAGCTCCGCCAGATTGGTATTGAGCCACTTCAAGCACTCGCACTGCCACTATATTCTAATGAAGTGCTCCGTTCTCCCGACTGGTGTGTGTTCAAGAGGTCAGACCCACACCGCTCAATATAGCTGTTAACTTGTTTCTACTGCACAAACCACTTCAGTTTACATAACTTTACATCCAGTAAGAGAATCTTTATCTCTTTAGTTAAGGAGGCAAGGTGTATTGTTTTGAGTGTAAAGTAGCTATTGTTTATGACCTAGGATTTAAAAATAATCCCTTTTTTGGGGGTCTGCAACTAGTTTGCTAATTACAATATAATTAGGCAATTTATTAAGCCATCCAAAAATTGTTTCTGTTTTTAGGGAAACAAAATGGAAGTGAAAAAGCTATGACTTGTTGTCACCGAGCCTTTTCAAATATTAGTCCTACTTTAGGAGCTATTTCATATTTGAGTGCCCTCAAGAGAATTCTTTGCCCAGCACGAGTAGTACTATCTAGCATTATAAAGCACAATGGGCGGCCAGGAGATGTGTGGCTGGCATGGCTGTGCAGCGGCTGCGGCAGGAGCAGCACGGCTGTTAAGACACAGCAGGCAAGGAGACATATTATAGTTTAGGGCTAGCACCAGCAGCCCTGATAGGAGCAGTATGGTTTACCACTTTTAAGCACAGTGGGAAGCCCGAAGATGTGTGATTATGCAGTGCCTGTAGAATGTTAGGATGGGACAGATAAGTAGATGTGTTTCAATTTAGGGGCAGTAATGGAAGCCCCAGTAGCAGCAGAACTAGAGTATAGATGAAATGATGACCAGAATGTAGATGCACCACTGAATGTGGTCCATCTGCACTGCCGGTAGCAGAATTGTGTAGAAGACAATCAGGTAGGCAACTGGTGCTGGAAAGTATGGACTGAATCATGCCTGATTCATTTTGAAATACTAGGTTTTGTGGCAAAGTTTTTCTGGTGCAGAATGTTCCTTGGCCCCTAGGGTGCTGTGGGTTAGGGGATTATGGTGCAGAACAGAAACAGGTGTCATTTATGGATTGAAAATTCCACTTTGTACTATTTTAAGTGTTATGGTGATGGATAAGGTGGACTGAGTAAAACACTGACTCTATTTGATGGTGTCGCTTTCAAAGGTTATGTTATCCTGCTGTGATTGAGATGAGTGATGAGGCATATATTTCATTGTGCCCTCTGCTTTTCTCCCTACTCATACCCTTGCTAGAGGCAAAGGAAGCCAAATGTGTCCTGCGTTGGTACTTCAACTACCACAATGTGACAGCCCTTGAGATATTTGTAGACAGCTATTAAGTCTCCTCTCAGTCTTCTCTTTTGCATACGATCAAGGCAACATTGTCGAGCCAGGTAGGAGTCAAACATACAATATTCTGATCAACAGTAAGACGCCTTATCCATTGCGCCACTGGTCCTGATAAAAAAATCCAAGAAAGCAGAAAGCGCAGAGTTGGCACCTGACGACCATGGTCATCAGGCTTCCACCTCACTTCCTTGCAAATCAGCCAAGCAGTCTGAGCCTCAAGTCATGCTAAAGTCTCTTCTGCTTTTTAATGTCTCAGCTGGCTGGGGTTCTGTTGTCAATCCAGTTGGCCCTGCCCCAGAAGTGGAAGAGAATGAGTGCACTGATTCCCAAACAGGATGTATGTTGCCAGAAGTGCCAGCTGCTATCGGCTAACACATTCTGAATTGTTTTAGTTTTTATTTTCATCACTCTACAATGTGTTTTGCCTGTGCCGTATTTTGGTTTGGCATAAATTATGGACACAAAGAAAATGCTTAATTCATTTCTAAGCTTTGTTGGCAAATTTAGCCAACCTTGAAAATGATAGGTTGCACAGTTCCTACATGTAGGTTCACATCGTGTAATCAAAATACGGAAACATCGGCAATATAGTCATGAGATCGACAGTTTCTAAATTAGACAATTACTCTATAAGGGGTATTCATTCAAAAAAATAAAAACATACCTTGTGCATTAAAGGTGAGAAAATAAACATGGCCACATGTCTTTTACAAAATAAGGTGGCACCGGAAAATGTAGGTAGAATCATATTCCAAATGCAAGTTTCTGCAACTGGCTTCTATATTCAGAGGGCGGCTATACATGTCTAATGTTAGAGCAATGAAGTGGGCTAAAATAATTATTTTAACCAAAGTGCAAAGTTTATGAGCTAAACAGATGTGTTTAAATTTCAGGATCTTAGAGAATTCTCTTATTAAAAAATAAGGCCTGCACTTTCCAAAATACAGGAATCGCACTTTCAATGACCCACAAACTCTCAATTTAGAATTTCATTTTAGTTGCACAATTAGCAATGAGGGGTTTAATACTGACCCTCCTTGCTTACACAGTATGAAAAGTAAAATATAATAGGCTAAATGGAAGGTGCTGCTTCTGCAGTATATCACAGATCTATTAATTCACAGTCATAATGAATGACTATACAGCTACAGCAGTTTCCTATATATCACTTGAATCTTTGGATTAGTATTCCCAGACTGAGACTTATCAGTCCAATTATTAATCTTGTCCATCAGCCGTGAACATGGTAATGCATACAGCTTAATTCCTTTTAAATTCATTGCATCAAAGTGTAAACTTTTCCAACATATAGTATTTGCAAGGTTTATAGGATTAGAACAGGGGTCCTCAAGCTACGGCCCGTGGGCCACATGCGGCCCACCGAGGACTTTTATCCGGCCCCTGGGCCCGGCCGACATTGAACTTCACTGCAGTTCAATGCCGGCGGGCCCTGTAATCGCCAGCGGAATGAAGAGGCGGCAAGGAAAGGTGTTGCGCAGCCCTATGTATGCAGCACACAGACGACTTGATTGTCATCATGCCGCCTGCGCGGCCTGATGATGTCACGCCGCCTGTGCCAGAAGAAGAGTTGAGCGGGCACCTCTTCAGAGCAGCGGGGGACATAGCTGAGTACTAGTATTTTTTTTTAATGTCGGATCCTATTAGGGACATTTATCTGCCTATTGGGGATCTATGCTGCCTATTGGGGACATTTACCTGCCTATCGGGGACTCTCACACCACACCAGAGGTAAAAGTGGTGTCCCACCAATATAGGCACTGGTGAGGCTGCATTGTTGGGCTCTGATCAGGCTGCAGTGATGGGCAGTGCAGTCTGTATGTCTTTGTGTGGGAAATTTTATTGCTGGTATATTGTTTTTGTAGAGCTGTATACATATATATTTTGGTATTTTACTAACAGCAATTTGGAATCCCTTGGAAACAATGACATCAAGAAAGAGAAAAAATTGACGCAAAGTGTAGGATATTCAAAGAACCCATTGAAAAATTAATAAGTTTGATGATTGAGCTTTCCTTCTTCATTTTAAATTTTGCATTTTTTCCTATTTTGTTGTTTTACTTCAAAATAAGATATGGTATGTGCAGTGTGCATAGGAATTTGTTCAATATTTTTTTTAAACTATATTCCGGCCCTCCAATGGTCTGAGGAACTGTGACCTGCCCCCTGTTTAAAAAGTTTGAGGACCCCTGGATTAGAAGAAAATGACTTAATTTCTCCAAAAATTGCACCTCCCAGTCTTATGAGTTGTATGTGGGATGCAGGGCAGCTCCATTGAAATAAAAGAGGATGAGCTACAATACCATACATGAGGCGTTGAAAGATGTGGCACTATTTTTGAGACAAGTCGTCCATCTATATATATAAACGCCTTATCGTGTCTGTCTGTAACCGAAATCGCGGGCCGCTGATTGGTCGCGGCCGCCATGCCCCGCCAGGCCGCAACCATTCAGCGACAGGCGCAGCTGTTTGTAATGGTCTAAGCCGCAAAGCATTACTGAGAACGCGAGGCCGGGCGCGTCAAAAGAAGACAGGAGGCCGTCGGAAGGTGAGAATAACTTTTTTTTATTTTTTTAATATTATTTTCGTACAGGGCCGCGGCAGTGATTGGTCGCAGACAGAGGGTCACAACGCTGATTGGTCGCGGCTACACGGAAAGGGGGGTGAGGGGACCATGCATACCAGGAAAGGAGGGTGAGGGGACCATGCATACCAGGAAAGGGGGGTGAGGGAACCATGCATACCAGGATTGGGGGTGAGGGGACCATGCATAGCAGGATTGGAGGGTGAGGGGACCATGCATACAAGGATAGGGGGTGAGGGGACCATGCATACCAGGATTGGGGGGTGAGGGGACCATGCATACCAGGATTGGGGGGTGAGGGGACCATGCATACCAGGATAGGGGGTTGAGGGGACCATGCATACCAAGAAAGGGGGGTGAGGGGAGCATGCATACCATGAAAGGGGATTGAGGGGACCATGCATATCAGGATTGGGGGTGAGGGCAACATGCATACCAGGATTGGGGGGTGAGAGGATCATGCATACCAGGACTGGGGGTGAGGGCAACATGCATACCCCAAAAGGGGGGTAAGAGGATCATGCATACCAGGATAGGGGGGTGAGGGGACCATGCATACCACAAAAGGGGGTGAGGGGACCATGCATACC
Organism: Dendrobates tinctorius; assembly: GCF_039654945.1. Lineage (NCBI taxonomy): Eukaryota > Metazoa > Chordata > Amphibia > Anura > Dendrobatidae > Dendrobates > Dendrobates tinctorius. The sequence goes on from NW_027361912.1 coordinate 4,926,425, forward strand.
ATGAAAGGGGGGTGAGGGGACCATGCATTCCAGGATAGGGGGGTGAGGGGACCATGCATACCACGAAAGGGGGGTGAGGGGACCATGCATACCATGAAAGGGGATTGAGGGGACCATGCATATCAGGATTGGGGGTGAGGGCAACATGCATACCAGGATTGGGGGGTGAGAGGATCATGCATACCAGGACTGGGGGATGCGAGGACCATGCATACCCCAAAAGGGGGGTAAGAGGACCATGCATACCAGGATTGGGGGGTAAGGGGACCATGCATATCAGGAAAGGGGGGTGAGGGGACCATGCATACCAGGAAAGGGGGGTGAGGATACCATGCATACCAGGATTGGGGGGTGAGGGGATCATACATACCAGGAAAGGGGCGTGACGGTGAGCATACATACCAGGATTGGGGTGTGAGAGGACCATGCATACCAAGAAAGGGGGTGAGGGGACCAGCATACCAGGATAGGGGGGGTGAGGGGACCATGCATACCAGGAATGGGGGTGAGGGGACCATGCATACCAGGATTGGGGGATGAAAGGATCATGCATACCAGGACTGGGGGTGAGGGCAACATGCATACCCCAAAAGGGGGGTAAGAGGATCATGCATACCAGGATAGGGGGGTGAGGGGACCATGCATACCACAAAAGGGGGTGAGGGGACCATGCATACCATGAAAGGGGGGTGAGGGGACCATGCATTCCAGGATAGGGGGGTGAGGGGACCATGCATACCACGAAAGGGGGGTGAGGGGACCATGCATACCATGAAAGGGGATTGAGGGGACCATGCATATCAGGATTGGGGGTGAGGGCAACATGCATACCAGGATTGGGGGGTGAGAGGATCATGCATACCAGGACTGGGGGATGCGAGGACCATGCATACCCCAAAAGGGGGGTAAGAGGACCATGCATACCAGGATTGGGGGGTAAGGGGACCATGCATATCAGGAAAGGGGGGTGAGGGGACCATGCATACCAGGAAAGGGGGGTGAGGATACCATGCATACCAGGATTGGGGGGTGAGGGGATCATACATACCAGGAAAGGGGTGTGACGGTGAGCATACATACCAGGATTGGGGTGTGAGAGGACCATGCATACCAAGAAAGGGGGTGAGGGGACCATGCATACCAGGATAGGGGGGGTGAGGGGACAATGCATACCAGGAATGGGGGTGAGGGGACCATGCATACCAGGATAGGGGGTTGAGGGGACCATGCATACCAGGATAGGGGGGTGAGGGGACCATGCATACCAAGAAAGGGGAGTGAGGGGACCATGCATTCCAGCATAGGGGGGTGAGGGGGCCATGCATACCACGAAAGGGGGATGAGGGGACCATGCATAACAAGAAAAGGGGTGAGGGGACCATGCATACCAGGAAAGGGGGGTGAGGTGACCATGCATATCAGGATTGGGGGTGAGGGGACCATGCATACCTGGATTGGGGGGGTGAGGGCAACATGCATACCAGGATTGGGGGGTGAGAAGATCATGCATACCAGGACTGGGGGATGCAGGGACCATGCATACCCCAAAAGGGGGGTAAAAGGACCATGCATACCAGGATTGGGGGGTAAGGGGACCATGCATATCAGGAAAGGGGGGTGAGGGGACCATGCATACCAGGAAAGGGGGGTGAGGATACCATGCATACCAGGATTGGGGGGTGAGGGGATCATACATATCAGGAAAGGGGGGTGACGGTGAGCATACATACCAGGATTGGGGTGTGAGAGGACCATGCATACCAGGATAGGGGGGGTGAGGGCAACATGCATACCAGGATTGGGGGGTGAGAGGATCATGCATACCAGGACTGGGGGATGCGAGGACCATGCATACCCCAAAAGGGGGGTAAGAGGACCATGCATACCAGGATTGGGGGGTAAGGGGACCATGCATATCAGGAAAGGGGGGTGAGGGGACCATGCATACCAGGAAAGGGGGGTGAGGATACCATGCATACTAGGATTGGGGGGTGAGGGGATCATACATATCAGGAAAGGGGGGTGACGGTGAGCATACATACCAGGATTGGGGTGTGAGAGGACCATGCATACCAGGATAGGGGGGGTGAGGGGACCATGCATACCAGGATAGGGGGGGTGAGGGGACCATGCATACCAGGATTGGGGGGTGAGGGGACAATGCATACCAGGATAGGGGGTTGAGGGGACCATGCATACCAGGATGGGGGGGTGAGGGGACCATGCATTCCAGCATAGGGGGGTGAGGGGGCCATGCATACCATGAAAGGGGGATGAGGGGACCATGCATAACAAGACAGGGGGTGAGGGAACCATGCATACCAGGAAAGGGGGGTGAGGTGACCATGCATATCAGGATTGGGGGTGAGGGGACCATGCATACCTGGATTGGGGGGGTGAGAGGACCATGCATACCAGGACTGGGGGGTGAGGGGACCATACATACCCCAAAAGGGTGTAAGAGGACCATGCATACCAGGATTGGGGGGTGAGGGGGCCATGCATATCAGGAAAGGGGGGTGAGGGGACCATGCATACCAGGAAAGGGGGGTGAGGATACCATGCATACCAGGATTGGGGGGTGAGGGGACCATAGATACCAGGAAAGGGGGGTGACGGTGAGCATACATACCAGGATTGGGGTGTGAGAGGACCATGCATACCAAGAAAGAGGGGTGAGGGGACCATGCATACCAGGATAGGAGGGTGAGGGGACCATGCATACCAGGATTGGGGGGTGAGAGGATCATGCATACCAGGACTGGGGGATGCGAGGACCATGCATACCCCAAAAGGGGGGTAAGAGGACCATGCATACCAGGATTGGGGGGTAAGGGGACCATGCATATCAGGAAAGGGGGGTGAGGGGACCATGCATACCAGGAAAGGGGGGTGAGGATACCATGCATACCAGGATTGGGGGGTGAGGGGATCATACATACCAGGAAAGGGGTGTGACGGTGAGCATACATACCAGGATTGGGGTGTGAGAGGACCATGCATACCAAGAAAGGGGGTGAGGGGACCATGCATACCAGGATAGGGGGGGTGAGGGGACAATGCATACCAGGAATGGGGGTGAGGGGACCATGCATACCAGGATAGGGGGTTGAGGGGACCATGCATACCAGGATAGGGGGGTGAGGGGACCATGCATACCAAGAAAGGGGAGTGAGGGGACCATGCATTCCAGCATAGGGGGGTGAGGGGGCCATGCATACCACGAAAGGGGGATGAGGGGACCATGCATAACAAGAAAGGGGGTGAGGGGACCATGCATACCAGGAAAGGGGGGTGAGGTGACCATGCATATCAGGATTGGGGGTGAGGGGACCATGCATACCTGGATTGGGGGGGTGAGGGCAACATGCATACCAGGATTGGGGGGTGAGAAGATCATGCATACCAGGACTGGGGGATGCAGGGACCATGCATACCCCAAAAGGGGGGTAAAAGGACCATGCATACCAGGATTGGGGGGTAAGGGGACCATGCATATCAGGAAAGGGGGGTGAGGGGACCATGCATACCAGGAAAGGGGGGTGAGGATACCATGCATACCAGGATTGGGGGGTGAGGGGATCATACATATCAGGAAAGGGGGGTGACGGTGAGCATACATACCAGGATTGGGGTGTGAGAGGACCATGCATACCAGGATAGGGGGGGTGAGGGCAACATGCATACCAGGATTGGGGGGTGAGAGGATCATGCATACCAGGACTGGGGGATGCGAGGACCATGCATACCCCAAAAGGGGGGTAAGAGGACCATGCATACCAGGATTGGGGGGTAAGGGGACCATGCATATCAGGAAAGGGGGGTGAGGGGACCATGCATACCAGGAAAGGGGGGTGAGGATACCATGCATACTAGGATTGGGGGGTGAGGGGATCATACATATCAGGAAAGGGGGGTGACGGTGAGCATACATACCAGGATTGGGGTGTGAGAGGACCATGCATACCAGGATAGGGGGGGTGAGGGGACCATGCATACCAGGATAGGGGGGGGTGAGGGGACCATGCATACCAGGATTGGGGGGTGAGGGGACAATGCATACCAGGATAGGGGGTTGAGGGGACCATGCATACCAGGATGGGGGGGTGAGGGGACCATGCATTCCAGCATAGGGGGGTGAGGGGGCCATGCATACCATGAAAGGGGGATGAGGGGACCATGCATAACAAGACAGGGGGTGAGGGAACCATGCATACCAGGAAAGGGGGGTGAGGTGACCATGCATATCAGGATTGGGGGTGAGGGGACCATGCATACCTGGATTGGGGGGGTGAGAGGACCATGCATACCAGGACTGGGGGGTGAGGGGACCATACATACCCCAAAAGGGTGTAAGAGGACCATGCATACCAGGATTGGGGGGTGAGGGGGCCATGCATATCAGGAAAGGGGGGTGAGGGGACCATGCATACCAGGAAAGGGGGGTGAGGATACCATGCATACCAGGATTGGGGGGTGAGGGGACCATAGATACCAGGAAAGGGGGGTGACGGTGAGCATACATACCAGGATTGGGGTGTGAGAGGACCATGCATACCAAGAAAGAGGGGTGAGGGGACCATGCATACCAGGATAGGAGGGTGAGGGGACCATGCATACCAGGATTGGGGGGTGAGGGGACCATGCATACCAGGATGGGGGGTGAGGGGACCATGCATACCAGGATGGGGGTTGAGGGGACCATGCATACCAGGATTGGGGGGTGAGAGGATCATGCATACCAGGACGGGGGGGGGGTGAGGGGACCATGCATACCAAGAAAGGGGGGTGAGGGGACCATGCATAACAAGAAAGGGAGGTGAGGGGACCATGCATACCAGGATTGGGGGGTGAGGGGACAATGCATATCAGGATTGGGGGTGAGGGGACCATGCATACCAGGATGGGGGTTGAGGGGACAATGCATACCAGGAAAGGGGGGTGAGGTGATCATGCATATCAGGATTGGGGGTGAGGGGACCATGCATACCTGGATTGGGGGGGTGAGAGGACCATGCATACCAGGATTGGGGGGTGAGGGGACCATGCATACCAAGAAAGGGGGGTGAGGGGACCATGCATACCAAGAAAGGGGGGTGAGGGGACCATGCATACCAAGAAAGGGGGGTGAGGGGACAATGCATATCAGGATTGGGGGTGAGGGGACCATGCATACCAGGATTGGGGAGTGAGAGGACCATGCTTACCAGGACTGGGGGTGTGAGGGGACCATGCATACCCCAAAAGGGGGGTAAGAGGACCATGCATACCAGGAAAGGGGGGTGAGGATACCATGCATACCAGGATTGGGGGGGTGAGGGGACCATATATACCAGGAAAGGGGGGTGACGGTGAGCATACATACCAGGACTGGGGTGTGAGAGGACCATGCATGCCAAGAAAGGGGGGTGAGGGGACCATGGATACCAGGATAGGGGGTGAGGGGACCATGCATATCAGGATTGGGGGGTGAGAGGACCATGCATACCAGGACTGGGGGGTGAGGAGACCATGCATACCCCAAAAGGAGGGAAGGAGGACCATGCATACCAGGATTGGGGGGTGAGGGGACCATGCATACCAAGAAAGGGGGGTGAGGGGACCATGCATAACAAGAAAGGGAGGTGAGGGGACCATGCATACCAGGAAAGGGGGGTGAGGGGACAATGCATATCAGGATTGGGGGTGAGGGGACCATGCATACCAGGATTGGGGGGTGAGAGGACCATGCTTACCAGGACTGGGGGTGTGAGGGGACCATGCATACCCCAAAAGGGGGGTAAGAGGACCATGCATACCAGGATTGGGGGGTGAGGGGACCATGCATATCAGGAAAGGGGGGTGAGGGGACCATGCATACCAGGAAAGGGGGGTGAGGATACCATGCATACCAGGATTGGGGGGATGAGGGGACCATAGATACCAGGAAAGGGGGGTGACGGTGAGCATACATACCAGGACTGGGGTGTGAGAGGACCATGCATGCCAAGAAAGGGGGGGGTGAGGGGACCATGCATACCAGGATATGGGGTGAGGGGACCATGCATATCAGGATTGGGAGGTGAGAGGACCATGCATACCAGGACTGGGGGGTGAGGAGACCATGCATACCCCAAAAGGAGGGTATGAGGAACATGCATACCAGGATTGGGGGGTGAGGGGACCATGCTTATCAGGAAAGGGGGGTGAGAGGACCATGCATACCAGGATAGAGGGGTGAGGGGACCATGCATACCAGGAAAGGGGGGTGAGGGGACCATGCATATCAGGAAAAGGGGGTGAGGGGATCATACATACCATTAAAGGGGGGTGACGGTGAGCATACATACCAGGATTGGGGTGTGAGAGGACCATGCATACCAAGAAAGGGGGGTGAGGGGACCATGCATACCTGGATTGGGGGGGTGAGGGGACCATGCATACCAGGATTGGGGGGTGAGGGGACCATACATACCCCAAAAGAGGGTAAGAGGACTATGTATACCAGGATTGGGGGGTGAGGGGACCATGCATATCAGGAAAGGGGGGTGAGGGGACCATGCATACCAGGAAAGGGGGGTGAGGATACCATGCATACCAGGATTGGGGGGTGAGGGGACCATACATACCAGGAAAGGGGGGTGACGTGAGCATACATACCAGGATTGGGGTGTGAGAGGACCATGCATACCAAGAAAGAGGGGTGAGGGGACCATGCATACCAGGATTGGGGGGTGAGTGGACCATGCATACCAGGATGGGGGTTGAGGGGACCATGCATACCAGGATTGGGGGGTGAGAGGATCATGCAAACCAGGACTGGGGGGTGAGGGGACTATGCATACCAAGAAAGGGGGGTGAGGGGACCATGCATAACAAGAAAGGGTGTGAGGGGACATGCATACCAGGAAAAGGGGGTGAGGTGACCATGCATATCAGGATTGGGGGTGAGGGGACCATGCATACCTGGATTGGGGGGGTGAGAGGACCATGCATACCAGGATTGGGGGGTGAGGGGACCATGCATACCAAGAAAGGGGGGTGAGGGGACCATGCATAACAAGAAAGGGAGGTGAGGGGACCATGCATGCCAGGAAAGGGGGGTGAGGGGACAATGCATATCAGGATTGGGGGTGAGATGACCATGCTTACCAGGACTGGGGGTGTGAGGGGACCATGCATACCAAGAAAGAGGGGTGAGGGGACCATGCATAACAGGATAGGGGGTGAGGGGACCATGCATATCAGGATTGGGAGGTGAGAGGACCATGCATACCAGGACTGGGGGGTGAGGAGACCATGCATACCCCAAAAGGAGGGTATGAGGACCATGCATACCAGGACTGGGGGGTGAGGGGACCATGCTTATCAGGAAAGGGGGGTGAGAGGACCATGCATACCAGGATAGAGGGGTGAGGGGACCATGCATACCAGGAAAGGGGGGTGAGAGGACCATGCATATCAGGAAAGGGGGGTGAGAGGACCATGCATACCAGGAAAGGGGGGTGAGGATACCATGCATAACAGGATTGGGGGGTGAGGGGACCATAGATACCAGGAAGGGGGGGTGATGGTGAGCATACATGCCAGGATTGGGGTGTGAGAGGACCATGCATACCAGAAAAGGGGGGTGAGGGGACCATGCATACCAAGAAAGGGGGGTGAGTGGACCATGCATATCAGGATAGGGGGGTGAGGGGACCATGCATACCAGGATTGGGGGGTAAGAGGACCATGCATACCAGGAAAGAGGGGTGAGAGGACCATGCATACCAGGATTGGGGGGTGAGAGAACCATACATATCAGGATTGGGGGTGCATTATTGCATATTATTAAATCTTCAAAAATAAACTGCATATATATTCTAGGATACCCGATGCGTTAGAATCGGGCCACCATCTAGTCTACTATATAATTGCCTAATTCTGTCTGTCTGTAATGGAATTCCTGCCTTGATGATTACCAATACATTTGGTAAGATCTGAACAGTGACTGCAGCTCTGGCTGTAACAGGAGTATAATACATTAGGTAAGAGCAGAACGGTGACTGCAGCTCTGGGTGAAACTGGACTACAATACATTAGGTAAAAGCAGAACAGTGACAGAACAGTGACTGCAGCTCTGGGAGTAACTGGAGTACAATACATTAGATAACAGCAGAACAGTGACAGCAGCTCTGGGTGTAACTGGAGTACAATACATTAGGTAACAGCAGAATAGTGACTGCAGATCTGGGTGTAACTGGAGTACACTACATTAGGTAACAGCAGAACAGTGACTGCAGCTCTGGGTGTTACTGGACTACAATACATTAGGTAAGAGCAGAACAGGAAATGCAGCTCTGGGAGTAACTGGAGTACAATACATTAGGTAACACCAGAACAGTGACAGCAGCTCTGGCTGTAACTAGAGTACAATACTTTATGTAACAGCAGAACAGTGACAGCAGCTCCGGGTGTAACAGGAGTATAATACACTAGATGGTGGCCCAATTTTATCGCATAGGGTATTCTAGAGTCTCTGTTAAAATAAAAAATAGTTATTTACTCACCTTCCGACGGCCCCCGGACTCTGTCCCGTCTCTCACCACGCTCCCTGCATCTTCCTGTCCGAGTAATGCTAAGCGAGAAGGGCCGGAGATAACGTCACTCTCATGTGAATGCGACGTCATCAGTGGTATTTAGCGCAAAGTATTACTGGGACCGGAAGATGCCGGGAGCATGGAGAGGAGAGAAAGAGTCCGGGGGCCATCGGAAGGTGAGTATATCACTATTTTTTATTTTAACAGAGACTCTAGAATACCCAATGCGATAGAATCGGGCCACCATCTAGTGTATTCATAACTATGGATTAATTATCTTTTTATTTTTATGCAGTCAACATGAACAAATGTGATAACGCTTCAATCCTGGAGTTCCATATCCTCGCATTTTCCACCTCTGGAGACATGACATACACCATATTTTGGGGGTTTTCATTCACATACTTGTTATCTATACTTGGAAACTTGCTTGTTGCGTCACTGGTCTTTGCCAGGCCTCAACTTCACACTCCGATGTACTTCTTCCTATGCAACCTGTCTATTGTAGACACCACATTTATTTCTACAATTTTCCCAAAATTACTGTCCATTACTTTAACAGCGAACACAACAGTTTCTTTTCCGGCCTGTGTCACACAACTGTATTTCTTTATATTCTGTGTTGATGAGGAGATTTTGATCCTGACATGCATGGCCTATGACCGGTATGTGGCGGTGTGTTCCCCATTACATTATTTATTGTTGATGAGCAAAAAAATGTGCATTGTCATGGCAGCCTGTTCCTTGCTCATCAGCACCCTAAACTCCATGATGTTGACATTGCTTACATTCAGTCTTCCGTTCTGCAGTTCTTCAGAAATCAACCACTTCTTTTGTGAGATCAGAGCAATAATGAGCATTTCCAAAAGCAACACTATTAGCCGGGAAATGGTTTTGTTTATTGAAGACATATGTTTGGTGTTTTTTACTTTTTTATTGATTATGTTCTCCTATTTACGCATTATTTCCTCCATTCTGAAGATATATTCTCTGAAGGGTCGCCTCAAAACCTTCTCTAGCTGCTCATCACATCTGACCTCTGTTGTGGTATTCTATGGACCAATCTTATTTTTGTACATGAAGTCGGCGTCTGATCATTCCTCGGATGATGTCAAGTTTATTTCTCTGCTCTACGTGGCTGCGGTTCCAATGTTAAACCCAATTGTGTATAGCCTAAGAAACAAGGAAGTCATAGGAGCTATTAGAAAAGTATTAAACATCAAGCGGAACAGAGTGTAACATGCTAAATGGTTATTTTAATTCAAATCAACTAAGTTTGATACTTTAGTTACTTAATTGAAATATGGCTTGTTGGCGCCCTTCAACATCCCGGGCACCTAACACATGCCCTTATAGTCCCCTACAGTAGTCTTGCCCCTAGGTCCCTTAGATTTGCCCCTAAATTGACTATTAATTTTAGTCCATATTTGGATAAAAGATAGAAATCATGACGCCATTTAATGCAAAGTGGGTTATCACGTAAAAAATAATCTCCAAACAGTTTGTCTTCTAAAACAACTTTAAAAGCTGATATGAATGTCAGAGACACCGCACTTCACTTGCTCATAGAGCCAGTGCGCGTGTCCTGAGTACAGAAGCAGTGCTAAAAGATACCTGTGGAGCAGGACAGCAGAGGTGACCATGCGTGCTTCAGGCTAATAGTGTCAGGGTCCAGTCAGCGCTGGAAAGTAAAGAGGCATGGGACCTGCAGACACTGACGTTAGCAAGCTGGCACAGGACCTATGGTCAGGTGACTGCAAGGGGGCGGGGCTTAGCATCCTGCTTTCAGATATGACAGGACACCATACAACAACTCAGATTCAGGCAAAAAGAAGGTCACACACAGTACGGGCAAACGAGATACAGGAGGGACAAACAGACAGGTAGTCAGACAAAGCCAAAGGTCATACACAAGAGGGCGACGTGGTACCAAGGGGACAAGCAGAGAGAAGTCGGGTCACAAGCAGAGAGTCATACACGAGAGGTAGCGCAGTTCAAGAGGGTCAGGCAGAACTCGTAACAGGGACAGAACCGGATCCAAACTAAACAGGCAACAAGTTATCAGGCACAAGGCACACGTATACAAGAGGTCATTTAACTCAGCCGAGTGCAGGAGTATAACTGACACCGGACCCAGGTCCAGTGAGCACTAAATAGCCTCCTTCTGCCAGAGAGAGGCGGAACAATTAACCCATAGTCTAACCAGGACGGGTCAAAGCGAAATCCCGTCCTGGATCATAACAATGAGTAGTCAAAGTAGCCGGAATATATTATTACCTGCTTTGCATTCAAACTAATGGAAGTCTATGTGAAATAGCCAGGTCTCGTACACTGTACTAAAAACTGATATTTATCAGTGGCTCACCATTCTAGCTAATAGAAGTGAAGCTTTCCAAGCTTGATACTACTCTCTATGAAACTTATGTGCACTTATACAAGAACCCAGCTTTTATGCAGTGACTTGACACAAAGCTAGAGGTGGTTTCAGCAAGACAAAGAGGTAATGTTTGACCGTATGCATTAGAATGTTATCAAATGAACACTTGCTTGGTTGAGATTTATCTCCTATAACCACTGTAGGGCTTCACGCTGTCTGAAAGCGGATTAGGAACACTCACAGGCGCAAAGTGTATTGTTCACACAGGATGATTTCTTAAAGTTCATAGTCATCCAGCATAAAGAGAAACAAACAGCCTTTTATTTAGCAAATGAAAAACAAAATAGTCCAAATCATAGAACAAGCTCACATGGTCAGAGTAACATTCATACTCTCAAGGCAGAAAGAGGTCTTTCTGACACTCACTCACAGACCCAGACTGAGGCACCTGAGATGCCTTAAATAGAGCATTCAAAGACTGCTAGTGGAGATATGGGAATGGCCATTCCCACCCAGCTCTTCTGGCCATTCATAAAACCTGGACCCAAAATCTGGACCCATTTAAAACCCTTTCAGCACTGTCTGTGCTGGAGCATGTTTTTCTGGGCTTCACATCATCAAGGCTTACCAGCTCAGTGGCAAATATCTCAAGTCCACGACCTGTCCAGTTGTCACCTTACACAATTTTCCAACTTTCCACCATAAGCATCCATGCTCAGGTCAGTCAAGTATGCATGTGTTCTAAACAGCAAGAAGGTAGTATGTCACTTTAAAGGAACTCCTCTCCCAGACATCAAAGGATAAAATAAATTAAATCAAGCAGTCCCCCTACATTCTTGTCCTCTGTTGTTGGGGAGTGTCAGGAGGTCTATATGTACATGACATTGTCAGTCAAGTCACACCAAAACCACTGAGTTCAGATCATATACCTCTAATGTGTGTAATCAGTTAAGTCCTTTATATGTTTTATTAATTTTAAAGGGTTATTCCCGGCTTTATAGATTAATTTTATTGGAATGTGCTTGCATGAACAAGCACTTTTGCAATTCACTGCTTATTGAAATTTGCATTCATTATTAAAATAATAACACTTTTGTTTACAGTTATTTGCCTAGGTGACCGACCACTGCTCTTATCTAGTTTGCAAGCAATTTTATAAAGCTGACTGGGACTGGGAATCCAGTGATCCAACCTTACAAGAGTGGCCACACTAGTAAAGACAGAGAAAAGACTCAGAAGGTGCTAGATAAGCTTGAAGAATGGACAACTTTCAGTTTTGCCTTTCTGGCTAGCACAAAAAGCACCTGATGTTCGGGTTACCGAACCCGAACAGCAACACGGACTTCCTGGTGAAGTTTGTGTTCGGTGTCCATGCCGAACAGTATGTGTTCTCCCAGCCATTGGGAAACACGAGCATTGCAATGGTTTATAACTGTCAGTGCTGCACTGACGCAAGCTTGTTAGACCATGGTGTTCTACCTCTGCACCTGTGTTCGTGGGAATAGTGTGCCTAAAAACTACTTCAAAAAATGAGGAGAGCATCAAATAGGGGATATAGATGTGGACATGGAGGTGCTGTTGTAGCTCTTGCTGCTGGTGGTGGTGGTGGTGTAGCTGTTGCAAGGAGAGGATGTGATCGTTCTGTGCCTCCTACATCCCCAAATGAAACACCTTCCTATGGGGCATGAAGGCGACAGGACTTTCTGTGTCATTTCATACGGCCAAGTACTGCTACATGAATAGTGAGGCCAGAACATGTTGAGGCAGTGTCAGATTGGATGGATGAGAGTGCCTTCAGTTCTTTTACATTATCTTTACAGATGTAACAACCTTGCTGGTATCACTGCATGACCTCCCATCCCCCGTACACCTACTTTCTGCTTCAAGCCATGCTGTGAATTCTGTCTGTTGCCAGCCCTGAGCTCCATGTACTATGCCTCTTGTTTTCCTGCTTGCTCTCCATGTTTCCAGACTGTGTGTATAGGGGGGTGGCGCCTGAACTCTCTGGTTCTTATGCAGTCAGGGTGCACCTGTGTAATATGTCCCTGAACAATCACCTGGAGCCCTTGACTATTTAGTTTCACCACTCCCACTGAAACATTGCCTGTGCAATGTCTATACTCAGTTAGTATCTTGCTGCTGAGCAAGGCAGGCCCTGTTCTGTGTGTCTCCTTCTCTGGAGGATTACTCTAGTCTTGCTTTGTACTCTGTCCACCTGCCAGGAGGCAGAATATCCTGGTCCTTGTGTCTTTGTCCCGGTGTCTCTGTCTGAACTCTGTCTTACCTCTGTCTGTCAGTCTCCTTGTTTGTGGTTCCTTCTCTGCCATGTCTTTCCTTGTGTCCTCCCTGTCTGTGCATCTGCACCCTCGCAGCTTTATCTGTGCATCTGCACCTTCGCAGCTTTATCTGTGCATCTGCACTCTCGCAGCTTTATCTGTTCATCTGCACCCCTGCGGCTCTGCCTGCTCCGGACTCCTGCGGCTCTGCCTGCTCCGCACTCCTGCGGCTCTGCCTACCTGCACCTCCTGTGTGAACAGGTCCAAACCTGTTCTCTCATATACCACTCCTTCCTGCCTATATCCATACCTGCACCTCCTGTGTGAACAGGTCCAAACCTGTTCTCTCATATACCACTCCTTCCTGCCTATATCCATACCTGCACCTCCTGTGTGAACAGGTCCAAACCTGTTCTCTCATATACCACTCCTTCCTGCCTATATCCATACCTGCACCTCCTGTGTGAACAGGTCCAAACCTGTTCTCTCATATACCACTCCTTCCTGCCTATATCCATACCTGCATCTCCTGTGTGAACAGGTCCAAACCTGTTCTCTCATATACCACTCCTTCCTGCCTATATCCATACCTGCACCTCCTGTGTGAACAGGTCCAAACCTGTTCTCTCATATACCACTCCTTCCTGCCTATATCCATACCTGCATCTCCTGTGTGAACAGGTCCAAACCTGTTCTCTCATATACCACTCCTTCCTGCCTATATCCATACCTGCACCTCCTGGGTGAACAGGTCCAAACATGTTCTCTCATATACCACTCCTTCCTGCCTATATCCATACCTGCACCTCCTGTGTGAACAGGTCCAAACCTGTTCTCTCATATACCACTCCTTCCTGCCTATATCCATACCTGCACCTCCTGGGTGAACAGGTCCAAACCTGGTCTCTCATATACCACTCCTTCCTGCCTATATCCATACCTGCACCTCCTGTGTGAACAGGTCCAAACCTGTCCTCTCATATACCACTCCTTCCTGCCTATATCCATACCTGCATCTCCTGTGTGAACAGGTCCAAACCTGTTCTCTCATATACCACTCCTTCCCGCCTATATCCATACCTGCATCTCCTGTGTGAACAGGTCCAAACCTGTCCTCTCATATACCACTCCTTCCTGCCTATATCCATACCTGCATCTCCTGTGTGAACAGGTCCAAACCTGTTCTCTCATATACCACTCCTTCCTGCCTATATCCATACCTGCACCTCCTGTGTGAACAGGTCCAAACCTGTCCTCTCATATACCACTCCTTCCTGCCTATATCCATACCTGCATCTCCTGTGTGAACAGGTCCAAACCTGTTCTCTCATATACCACTCCTTCCTGCCTATATCCATACCTGCACCTCCTGTGTGAACAGGTCCAAACCTGTCCTCTCATATACCACTCCTTCCTGCCTATATCCATACCTGCATCTCCTGTGTGAACAGGTCCAAACCTGTCCTCTCATATACCACTCCTTCCTGCCTATATCCATACCTGCATCTCCTGTGTGAACAGGTCCAAACCTGTCCTCTCATATACCACTCCTTCCTGCCTATATCCATACCTGCACCTCCTGGGTGAACAGGTCCAAACCTGTTCTCTCATATACCACTCCTTCCTGCCTATATCCATACCTGCACCTCCTGTGTGAACAGGTCCAAACCTGTCCTCTCATATACCACTCCTTCCTGCCTATATCCATACCTGCACCTCCTGTGTGAACAGGTCCAAACCTGTCCTCTCATATACCACTCCTTCCTGCCTATATCCATACCTGCATCTCCTGTGTGAACAGGTCCAAACATGTTCTCTCATATACCACTCCTTCCTGCCTATATCCATACCTGCATCTCCTGTGTGAACAGGTCCAAACCTGTCCTCTCATATACCACTCCTTCCTGCCTATATCCATACCTGCACCTCCTGTGTGAACAGGTCCAAACCTGTTCTCTCATATACCACTCCTGCCTGCCTGCATCCATACCTGCACCTGCTGTGTGAACAGGTCCCTACCTGTTCCTTCTCAAGCTGTGCCCGCCTGTCCTGTGTCTCAAGCCGTGCCCGCCTGTCCTGTGTCTCAAGCCGTGCCCGCCTGTCCTGTGTCTCAAGCCGTGCCCGCCTGTCCTGCGTCTCAAGCCGTGCCCGCCTGTCCTGTGTCTCAAGCCGTGCCCGCCTGTCCTGTGTCTCAAGCCGTGCCCGCCTGTCCTGTGTCTCAAGCCGTGCCCGCCTGTCCTGCGTCTCAAGCCGTGCCCGCCTGTCCTGCGTCTCAAGCCGTGCCCGCCTGTCCTGTGTCTCAAGCCGTGCCCGCCTGTCCTGTGTCTCAAGCCGTGCATGTTAGCCCAGTGTCTCCAAGCCACGCCTGCTAGCCCTGTATCTGTCGTACCTTCTTGCCCTGTGTCTCAGTCTGCCTGTCAGTCACATCTGTCCAAGTGACTTGTCTCCAAGTGGGATCAGCAGCCACAGCCAGACACCACCCTGGAGTGGCACCCGACAGCTACCTGCCGCACAAGTCTGACCTCACCATCAGAGGCTCCAGTGAAAACCAAGGTAGCTGTCGCAGTCACGCCCCTTCCAGGGTAGTCTGGTCTGTGACACAGTGGGGCCACAACCCCCGACTCGCGCCATTCAGCCAAGGCGCGAGCGTGACAACAGAATCATAGAATGGTAGAGTTGGAAGGGACCTCCTGGGTCATCTGGTCCAACCCCCTGCTCAAAGCAGGATTCACTAAATCATCCCAGTCAGATGTCTGTCCAGCCTCTGTTTGAAGACTTCCATTGAAGGAGAACTCACCACCTCTCATGGCAGCCTGTTCCAATCATTGATCACCCTAAATGTGAAAAAGTTTTTTCTAATATCTACTCTTTGTCTCCTCCCATTAAGTTTCATCCTATTGCTTCTAGTCTTTCTTTATGCAAATGAGAATAAAGTTGATCCTTCTACAATGTGACAGGCCTTGACATATTTGTAGACAGCTATTAAGTCTCCTCTCAGTCTTCTCTTTTGCATACTATCACGGCAACATTCTCAAGCCAGGTAGGAGTTGAACCTACAGTCTTATGATCCCTAGTCAGACGCGTTATCCATTGCACCACTGGTCCTGATTAAAAAAAGCCCAGAAAGCACAGAGATGGCACCTGAAGACCATGGTCATCAGGCTTCCACCTCACTTACTTGCAAATCAGTCAAGCAGTCTGAGCCTCAAGTCATGCAAAAGTCTCTTCTGCTTTTTGATGTCTCCGTTGGCTGGGGTTCCACTGTCAATCCAGTTGGCCCTGCCCCAGAAGCGGAAGAGAATGAGTGCACTGATTCCCAACCACTTGTTAGGTTGGAGGATGAGTATGTGGGAGAGTTAGGGTGCACACAGTCAGCAGACCAATGCAGCACATGTGAGAAGGTGATGAAACACAATTGCCAGCTGCAGCGTCTTTCTGCATAGTGCAGACTGGCAAGGAGGGTAGAGGTAAGGAGTGGGTGGAAGACGATGTGATGGTTGATGAGATCCTAGAACCGACACGGAGTGAAGACCATCCTAGTAACGTGACCTGATCAGAGGAGGTGGTTGCTCTGCCCCAGCAGCAAAGCAAAAGAGGGAACAGAGTGAAAATCATAACACCTGGCCTATAGCCGGTATGTCGGCTTCTACTGCACACCATGCCAAGGAAATGAGCAAACCAAAGCCAGCTCAAAGGAGTTCCCTGGAGTGGCATTTGTTCAGTCAATATACTGATGACAAGACATGGATGTATTGCACTCTGTGGCATCAGACCCTGAAGCCAGACATAAATGTGCTGAACTTGAGCACCACCTGGATGACAAAGCATCTGAATTCCAAGCACAAGTTGCAGTGGAGTACACACCTTAAAAATCATGACAGATCTGAGCCTTCTCCTGCTCCCTCTTCTGCTGTGGTCTCAGCCTCTTCCTCATACTCATGATCAATGGGGCCACCTGCCTCCCCACGAAGAGTTTATGTGACAGCACCACCACCACCATCACCAGTGTCACAGAGCATTTCCACACTATCCCATGGAAGTCTTCAGCTCTCCATCCCCGAAACTCTCAAGAAAAAGAGGGAATACTCCCCTACCCACCCAAAAGCAATGGTCCTGAATGACAGCAATTCAAAATTCTTGGCCTTTGAAATGCTGCCATTCCGGCTGGCGGAGACAGACAGTTTAAAAAAGACTGATGACATGGCTCCCATCCATCATTACTTTTCCAGGCGGGCCACCCCTGCCCTGCACACACGTGTTACAGACCAAATCAGGTGTGCACTGTGCAACGCCATCAGTGGTAAGGTCCACATAATCAACGATACATAGATCAGTAAGCACGGCCAGGATGTTTCTCTGTCCAGAATGCCTCCTCCGTCTGATCCGCTTTCTCCACTGCCTTCTCAACTAGTCACAGTAAGACTTGCACCACCAACTTCAGCACAGCCAGTATGAAACAACTTGTGTGAAAATGTAAAATCTGGGGCTAAAATGAAATTTTGATGGTAAAAATGTAATTATTTTTTCTTCCCTCCCAATGGTATAAAATTCAGTGACACACCCATGGTGTTAATATTATCACTGCACCCCTAGATGAATAAGTTGAGAGGTGTAGTTTATAAAATGGATTTATTTATGAGGGTTGATGCTGTTCTGGCAACTCAGTGACTCTCTCAGTGGGTCAGGGCACCCGCAAGCCATAACAGTAAAATCTGCGCTATAGTATGACGCTCCTTTCCTTCTGAGCTTAGCACTGTGTCTGAAAAATATTTCCCAATTACATGTTGGGTATTGGTGCACTCAGGAAAACTTCAGTTTGTTGCAAAACAAATTCATATTAGCCCTTAGAAAAATTAAAAACTTGGGACTAAAACAACATTTTAGTGGTGAAAGGGCAATTTATTCTTTCTTCACTGCTCAATGGTATAAAATTCTATGAGGCACATGTTGTGTCAATATGATCACTGCACCCATAGATGATTTAATTGGGAAGCGTAGCTTGTAAAATGAGTTCACATATCAGAGGTTTCTATTTTTCTGGCACCTCAGAGGCTCTGCCAATGTGAAGTAGCACCCTCAAGCCATTGATGCAAAATCTGGTCTCCAATATGCCGCTTCCTCCCTTTTGAGCTTTGCACTGTGCCTCAAAAGTAGTATTCTCCCACATATGGGGTATTATTATTATTATTATTATTATTTATTGTTATAGCGCCATTTATTCCATGGCGCTTTACATGTGAGGGGGGTATACATAAAAACAAGTACAATAGTCTTAAACAATACAAGTCATAACTGGTACAGGAGGAGAGAGTACCAGCATACTCAGGAGAAATTGCACCATAAATTGTATGGTGCAATTTCTCCTGTTACCCTTGCAAAAATAAAAAAAATTAGAGCTAATATAACATTTTTGTTGGGAAAATGAGATTTTTTATTTTCACAGCTGCACTTTACAAACTTCTGTGAAGCACCTGGGGGTTCAAGGTGCTCACAACACATCTAAATACATTCCTTGAGAGGTCTAGTTCCAAAATTTGGACACTCGTGGGGGGTTTCCATTATTTAGGCACATCAGGGGCTCTCCAAACGGGACATGGTGTCCGCTAATGATTCCAGCAAATTTGATGCTCTTTCCCTTATGAGCACTGTCGTGCGCCCAAATAGTAGTTTTTTTCCAACATATGAGGTATCGGCGTACTCAGGAGAAATTGCACAACAAATTGTGTTGTGTAATTTCTCTTGATACCCTTATGCAAATGCCAAATTTTGGGCTAAAAAATATTTTTGTGGGGAAAATGTGATTTTTTTATTTTCAAGGCTCAACATTATAAACTTCTGTGAGGCTCCGGGGAGTTCAATGTGCTCACCATGCATCTAGATCCCTGAGTGGTCTAGTTTCCAAAATGGTGTCACTTGTTGGGGATTCTCACTGTTTAGGTGCATCAAGGGCTCTCCAAATGCGGCATGGCATCCGCTAATTGTTCCAGCAAATTTTGCATTCAAATAGTCAAATGGAGCTCCTTCCCTTCCAAGCTCTGCCATGCATCCAAACAGTGGCTTTCCAGACTACATATTACCACCACATAGTGATTTAATAATACTACATAAAAGGAACAAATACCATCACACCATGATCAGTCCATATATTGCCATCACATAGTGACCGAATAATACCACATACAATAAACAAATAATGTCACACCATGACCAGACCAGATATTACCATCCCATAGTGATGAAAAAATATTACATATAACTCACCCCCAGAGGCCATGGGGTACTCGGTGCCAGGCCCATTGATTACAATAAGAGATGTCACAGTGGCAGTGACCAGGTCCGTGGCCTCAGGCGGTCAATGTAAAAGGGGGTAGAGTGATGGGGATAAAGTTGTTGAGATGATTTGTGACGCCACCGGTGGTTTCTGGTCAGTTTGACCAGCGCTGCAGGGTTGCTTCTCTGGGACAGATGGTGTGGTACAGCAATGATGTTGAAGCTCCCCACAGGTGGAGCTGTAGTCCCAGGGCAGAGTAGATGAGGTTGGCAAGTGGCGAGATGGTGTAAAGAAGTAGATAGAATCAAAGAATCATAGAATCGTAGAGTTGGAAGGGACCTCCTGGGCCATCTGGTCCAACCCCCTGCTGAAAGCAGGATTCGCTAAATCATCCCAGTCAGATGTCTGTCCAGCCTCTGTTTGAAGACTTCCATTGAAGGAGAACTCACCACTTCTCATGGCAGCTTGTTCCACTCATTGATCACTCTAACTGTCAAAAAGTTTTTTCTAATATCTAATCTGTGTCTCCTCCCATTCAGTTTCATCCCATTGCTTCTAGTCTTTCCTTGTGCAAATGAGAATAAAGTTGATCCTTCTACAATGTGACAGCCCTTTAGATATTTGTAGACAGCTATTAAGTCTCCTCTCAGTCTTCTCTTTTGCAAACTAAACAATCCCAAATCCTGCAACCTTTCCTCATAAGACAGGGTTTGCAGACCGGTCACCATTCTGGTTGCTCTTTTCTGAACTTGCTCCAGTTTGTTGATGTCTTTTTTAAAATGTGGTGCCCAAAACTGGACACAATATTCCAGATGAGGTCTGACCAAAGAGGAGTAGAGGGAAATAATGACTTCACGTGATCTAGACTGTATGCTTCTGTTAATACATCCTAGAATTGCATTTGCCTTTTTTGCTGCTGCATCACACTGTTGACCCATATTCAGTCTGTGATCTATTAGTATACCCAAGTCTTTTTCACATGTGCTGTTGCTTAGCCTTATTCCTCCCATTCTGTATATGCTTTTTTCATTTTTATTGCCCAGATGTAGTACTTTGCATTTTTCCCTGTTAAAAACCATTCTGTTAGTTGCTTCCACTTCTCCAGTTTATTTATATCTTTTTGAATCCTCTCTCTCTCTTCTCTAGTATTAGCTATCCCTCCTAGCTTTGTGTCATCAGCAAATTTAATCAGTTTACCCTCAATTCCTTCATCTAAATCGTTGATAAAGATGTTGAACAATACAGGGCCCAGGACAGAGCCCTGTGGTACCCCACTTGAGACATTCTTCCAACTGGATGTGCAGCCATTTATGACCACTCTTTGGGTCCGATCACTAAGCCAGTTATGAATCCACCTAAGGCCTCTTTCACACATCAGGTTTTCGGCGTCAGGCACGATCCGGCGCTTTTGACTAAAAACGGATCCGGCGAAATGCAATGCCGGATCCGGTTTCTGCCCCCATTGACTTGCATTAGAGCCGGATCGAGCCGGATGGCCATGCGTTTCATCCGATTTTCGCCGGATCCGGCAATGTGACGCGATCCGGCGTCTGGAAAAAACGGCTACTGTAACGTTTTTTGTCTCCGGCGAAAAAGCCGGACACGCCGGATCCGGCGTGTCTGGCTTTTTCATACAATGAAAGCCTATGAGCGCCGCAATGCGCCGGATCCGGCGGCCGGATCCGGTTTCTTTGGTCTGAGCATGTAGCTCTGCCCACAGGACATATATAAAAGCAAGACAATGGGACCCTCAGCCACACCCAACATGCCACCCAAGCCAAGAACCAGGAGCAGGAGAAGGCAGAAGACATCTGCAGCAGCAGCACCATCAGCACCACCCCAAATGGAGCAGCATGCTGAACAACGGGAGGGGAGTCCAGCAGCAGATGAGAGACGGTAATTATCAAATCCCCCATTCCTCCAAACTAGGGCTATGGAATATCAAGATATTCATTGGCCCTTTGTTTCTCTTTATTCAACAGCCGCCCAATAGATGCAGCAGCAGCAGCAGCAATGGCAGCAGCAGAAACACCACCCACAGCCATGGAGTCTGGCCATGAGGAAGACAGCACATCTTCTGGGAGCCCTCCCTCGCATCATCAGCGTTTGACGGTAAGTTTTTATTTCCAAAATCCATCATCTCTGTAATATATGTGTATTCATTGCCTTTTATTTCAAAACAGGAATCACAAGATGAAGAGGAGCTCCCAGAAGAAGAAGGAAGGGGTGGACAGACACTTGGAGTGGGCTCACAACTGGTAAGTTTTTTGCATCAAACGCAGAAACACAACATCACACTACACACAACACATAGAAAACAATGTTCTGCAGACCACACACAGCAAACAAATGCCTACATCCAAAGACATAACATTTTTTGTTTTCTTCTCTAGTCTTCCCAATCTGGTGCTCGGCCAAGAGGTCCTCGCAGTGCCTCCCAGGGTCGTCGGCGACAGCAACGCGGCGGTCACCAGCGTGTAAGTATAAATATTTTTGCTTTGTTTTTTTTGCACTTTTTATTTCATTTCTTTTGTGGAGGCTAATTATGTTATTTTTGTCTTTTTCTTTAACAGCCTTCACAGCGTGCTCCCGACTCTGACGGTGAGGATGGAGGGATTGATGTGGACCGCCTCATCGATCTCGTCAGAGAAAGGGAGCCGCTCTGGAATATGGCTGACCGCCGCCACGCTGACCTGATCGTTACCCGACGACTCTGGGAGGAAATCTATTCGCTCCTTGTGGACCGCTGGGAGGACCTCGAAGCTCGGGCCCAGATTAAAGAGCGTAAGTATATACAGTACCGGTTGCTTGATTTAAACCAGTTTCCCGAACTCCAGTCCTCGTGGTCCCCACGGATCATGTGTTCAGGATTTCTATTTACTTTGGAAATCCTGAAAACATGACCCCTGGGGACCATGAGGACTGGAGTTTGGGAAACACTGATGTTGTATACTAACCACTTTGTCCTTTCTCGTTTCAGGGGACAGAATTGTGAAGCGGTGGCGGTCTGTGAGGGATCGTTTCAAGAAGGAGTTCAATAAAGAGATGCGGGCCTCGAGTGGATCTTGAGGACGCAGGAGCAAGTACAAGTACGCACGAGCCCTGTAGTTCCTCCGGGAGACAATGCTCACCAGAAGGTAAATATTACACACCACATGTGACAAAAAAATGTTTAGATGTAACTTTTTTTTTTCAGCCAGGGCCATACCATGTCACTATTTTAATTGTTTTTTTTTCTCTTTATTCCACAGCACGGTGAGCAGCACTCGGGAGCCTGCACGATTGGACCCTTCTGAGGCGATCCCTGAGGAGACCGGCACCGAGGGACACTTCGACCGCCCCGGTACATCTGCACCTTCCCAGCCTTCCCACACATTCGACTCATCTGTCCCATCCACCAGTACAGGAGCATCGTGGCCGCCTACATTACATGAAGCTGCTGGTGAGGAGATCGCTTTCCCTTTACCCCACCCTTCTGCCCCTGCCACCTCTAGTACACCTGCGGGTACTGGGCGGCAGCGGCAGAGGGGTCAGGAAAAGACTTATGCGCCAGAGTTCTTGCATCTGAATGCATCTTTCCAGAACTGTCTAAAAGTCTTGTCAGAGCAAATCTCCGCAGGCTATCAGCAGATCAACTCCAGCATTCTGGAGGTGAAGACACTTCTGCAAACCATGCATTCAGAAGCAAGATCTTCGCCAAACCACACCTTTTTCAGGTCTGTTGTGGAGCGCATGGAAACGCTCTCTCCTGCCCAGCAGATGCATGTAATGCATTCATGCCACGCTGCTCTCCAGCAAGTTACCTCCCAACCTCCTCCTCCCACCACAGTAGTTCCTCCACCTGCACCCCCTCCAGCCACTTTCCATCTTCCCCCTCCTATTACATCTACACCCCCTCCAGCCACTTTCCATCCTCCCCCTCCTATTACATCTACACCCCCTCCAGCCACTTTCCATCCTCCCCCTCCTATTACATACCATCCACCTCCCCAGCACCAGCAACCTCCCCAGCACCAGCAACCTCCCCAGTACCAGCAACCTCCCCAGTACCAGCAACCTCCCCAGTACCTGCAAACTCCCCAGTACCAGCAACCTCCCCAGTACCAGACATCTCCCCACTTCCAGCAACCTGCCCCGTACCAGACATCTCCCCACTTCCAGCAACCTGCCCCATACCAGACATCTCCCCACTTCCAGCAACCTGCCCCGTACCAGACATCTCCCCACTTCCAGCAACCTGCCCCGTACCAGACATCTCCCCACTTCCAGCAACCTGCCCCGTACCAAACTCCTTCCCCATACAACTTGCCATCAACATCATCTGCTCCTACAGTCCCTGCCCAACCCTCCACTCCACCACCCACCACCTCTTCTGCTTCCCACATGTCCACCCAATCTGTATTTTTTTCCACACCTTCACCTCTAACTGTTCCTTCCCCACCACGATCCCAGTCCTCTCTCCACACTCCCAGTGTCGAAGTGTCCCGCAGCCCCTCCAGCAGTATTTCCACCACACACTACACAGATTTATAATGTGTGTATTTAAATAAAAATGACCAGTTTTATGGTTTCAAAGCTTTATTAAACAAGTTTATTAAAATTTTTAAAAAGTTTACTAAAAAAAACATTTTTCAATAAAAGTTAAATTATTTTACACTGGTTGTCTGTCATTTCTTTCTGCGGCGAAAAAGGTTAAATACAGGGT
Organism: Dendrobates tinctorius; assembly: GCF_039654945.1. Classification (NCBI taxonomy): domain Eukaryota; kingdom Metazoa; phylum Chordata; class Amphibia; order Anura; family Dendrobatidae; genus Dendrobates; species Dendrobates tinctorius. The sequence goes on from NW_027361912.1 coordinate 4,950,615, forward strand.
ATTTAAAAGGTGAAATGGTATTCAAAACTAGGTATATAACTGTGGGTAAATTTTAGCTTTTTGCTACAGTTGTGTTCCTGGTTGTGTTTGAAGCAAAGTATTTCACCTAAAAAGTTGTGTTTATTGTTGGTGATTTCCTAACAATGTACACAACTTTTGTTAAAAGGTGAAATACTTTGCATAAAACACAACCAGGTACACACCTGTGCTAAAGCTAAAAATAGAGACCATGACAAGATAGCCAACTTTGGTTGGCAAAGGTATATACTGTTGGTACAGAAGGTACACAAGTTTGGTTAGGGCACAAATCTTTCACACTCTGCCTTGAGGTGACATAAAGTATAGTGCAAAATTGTCCCTCATTACTGAAACCGTCACAGAACTTCTAGTGGTAATGTCCTGGTAATCTTGCAAGGTGGTTTCTTCAGAGGTGTCCTCAATGGAAATGGGTTCCTTGCAGATAACAAAATTGTGGAGTACCACACACGCTTTGATCACCTCGTCCACAGTTTCTGTCTTGAGGTTGATCGCAGTCAATAGGACCCGCCATTTGGCTGTCAGAATACCAAAGGTACATTCAACCATTCTTCTTGCTCTTGTGAGGTGGTAATTAAAAATGCGTTTTGGTCTTGTCAATCCTCTGCTAGAGTACGGTTTCAAAAGGTGTTCTGACAGCTGGAAGGCTTCATCCCCTACACAGACAAATGACATAGGTGGACCAGATGTTTGCGGCAGCGGTCTAGGTGGTGGGAACTGGAAGGTGTTTCCATACAGTTTACGCCCCATGGCAGACAGTTTGAAAACTTGAGAGTCATTGGAGCGGCCATAGGCCCCAATATCAACCGCAATAAATTTGTATTCCGCATCAGCGATGGCCATGAGGACAATTGAAAAATATTTCTTGTAATTGAAATATTCCGATCCCGATCCAGCTGGCTTTACAATGCGGATATGTTTCCCGTCCACAGCGCCAAGCAGTTGGGAAACTGACATATCTGTTGAAACTTGTCAGCAATTTCAATCCACCTCTCTGTTGTGGGCTCTGGTAAAAACTCTTCAGCTAAGGAGTCCCATAGTGCACGGCATGTGTACTTCACAATTCCAGATATGGTGGAAATCCCGAGTCTGTACTGGAAATGCAGTGACGAAAGGGATTCTCCAGTTGCAAGAAATCTGTGGGGAATTAAAAAACAATAAATTAATTTTAAATCACAGCATTACATACCAAAACTCAGCTATAACACTTGGAGATACAAACTACCACCAACAAGATTGCAGTGAAAGTGTGCTCTGATGCGAGCATATCCAATAAATGTGGCTTACCTTAAAGTCACCATCAGACGCTCTGCGGGTGAAACAGAGAAGCGGCAATAGGTGTCCGCTTTTCTTATGAGGTGTGCAATGCGCTCCACCAAGTAATCAAAATTCTCCATTTTCATCCTAACATATCCAAAAAATTTATCCAGGTTTCGTCGAAGGTCCATGCAGAGTGTAGAATAGACCCCACGCGTCATTCTCTTGGCTGTGATGGGGTGGATCCACAAACGTCGTCTACGATGCCTGATGCGCTGCTGTCTCGCTCTCTCCTTCTCCAGAACAATCACCCTCAAACGATTCGCCTCCGCTATAAAATCCGCCAAATTCTTCAAAATATTTCCAATGACAACATCCATCTTCGCCAGTAACTTGCTCTTCTCTCCAACCTGCACTTTCTCCTCGACAACCTGTCAAAGAAGGGCTGTAGGAACACTCTATATATAGTTTTCCAGTAGCCAATCCCGTTCGGAAGGCCACAAGGGTCAATTTTAAAAACCGGATCCGGCGTAATCCGTCGAAAAACGGATAGAAAAACGGATGAACCGGATGAGACGGATCCGGTTTTGTCTGTCAAGAAAAAGACGGATCCGGCAGAAAACCGGATCCGTCACATCCGGTTTTACTAAACATTTGCAGGATCCGGCGTTCCGGCACGACGCCGGATCGCGCCTGACGCCGAAAACCTGATGTGTGAAAGTAGCCTTACAGTTGCCTTGTCCATTCCATACTTAGTCATTTTTTCATTAAGGATTGTGTGAGATACTTTGTCAATTGCTTTGCTGAAGTCAAGATGTATTATATCTACAGCATTTCCCTGATCCACCCAATCAGTGATTCCGTCATAGAAGGAAATTAAGTTAGTCTGACATGACTTATTAGTTACAAACCCATGCTGACTCTGTTTAATCACTTCATTCTTATCCAGGTACTTACATACATGTTGTTTAATAATTTGTTCAAAGATCTTTAGATGTAGCAGAGCCGGGTGTAAGGCGCAAGACTAAGTGGAGGACACAAGGGCATGTAGTTCCAAGGCTTTACTCACAGTCTGGTGCACACAGATGCCCGCTTCGGTGCAGTGTCCTCCAGGTCACGGGCTCAGTCAACTCCTAGGCAAGGTAAAGTACACCTTTCCAGCACTTCTCCAACATGTGCCTTCTCTGAACGTCTCCACACTAGCGCCTAATCTGAAGTACTTGTAGTTGCATATTAAACTCAAGTTCCTCCTTCTTGATGTTACTTAGAACTCTACTTGTGGGATGTGAGTATTGGAGTGCGGTCAGGTGTCTCCACCTTACCTGGATAGTGGGGTACCACACCTCAGGAGGAGGTGCTGTACCTCTGTGGTGTGCCCAAACCACGCCCTCCTCATCACTGGGCCCCATATGCCAGAAAGAAAGGGCAGCCCGGTATTAAGGCATCATTTCAATATCCTGTAAGAGCCCAACTTAATAAACACAGTCCAACAACGTTAGTACTAGCTAACTATGGCTAGGCGCAGACAAGTGTATGTTTTGTGACCTGAGAAAATCAGATCAATAATTATAATCACATTCTGATCAAAGTTTGATCAGAGTGGGATCATAGTGTGCTCTGATTCTCTCAGATGAGGAGAAGAAGGAGAAAAAAAATCTCCATCTTCTCCATTGTGTCAGTCTTTGGAAATTGAACTGCGATTAGATGTCATCTAAGTGCAGTCTGATGGTTTCCACACACTCAATGACTTAAATGACCGAGTGCGATCCAAAAGTCAGATCAAACAGGCTCTGTCTGAGGAAATAATCTGACGTGTATGGCCGCATAGCATAACATTGATCCGAGTGTGATCTGATGAGATCACTCTCAGACTGATAATATGGTCGTCTGCATGAGCCCTAATGCTGAATCTTTTGGTCATGAGCGGCAAGCAGTATCTACATCTTCAGCGTAATACGCGTCATGTTTATGATGCTGACACTGCTGCTGTGCCCAAGTTATCCAAAGTGTGGCAATGCCACATCCCCATTCTAATGATGGAGTTTGATTTTAGTTGATGATAATATAAATACCTCAGTTAATAATAATATTGACAGAAAGCATATTAACAAATTTTTCAGATAATAAATTTAGAGGAAAAATAAGGGTGCATCTTATAACGCGGATATGCCTTACCGACCGCGGTGAAGCGGGATCCCTGAGTCTCATGAAGGAGGAAAAAGTGGGGCATTGCTGCAGGCCGCAGGCTGAGATGAGGGGGTTTCAGAAGTGCAGCACGCCGCTGCGGGTGTCTGGTGCTGTGGGTGTCTGGTGCTGCGGGTGTCTGGTGCTGCAGGTATCCGGTGCTGTGAGGCTCTGCCGACATTTTGTGAAAGGCCAGAGCCCCTGCAGTTAAATGATATCCTATTTGATGGACTCCGGGAAAATGGCTTCCAGGGGCGGCGCATGCGCAGATGGAGATCTTGGCACCAAGATCTCAGGAGATGAGACCTCAGTGCTGTACCGGACACTCACCCGCAGCACCAGACACCCACTCGCAGCATCAGACACCCGCAGCGGCGCACCGCACATCCGAGCATCCCTCATCCTAGCCTGCAGCATGCAGCAACGCTCCACTCTTGCCTCCTCCAGCAGCGACCCTGGGACCCCGTTTCACCACAGCCACCATCCCTGGTATGCAATAAGATGCATGGATTATAAGAAGCACCACAATTTTATTAAAAAAAAGTTTTTTTCCTATTTTTCTCCTCAAAATTTGGGGTGCGTCTTATAATCCGGAGCGTCTTATAATCCGCAAAATACGGTAAATGATCCCAAGGACATGTTACCATATTTTCTATCGTTAGGGCATACTTAGGTATTATTGCACATGCAAATGTAGACAAAAAAATTACACCAATAATAAAAAAAATGTTAAGCTTATTAAATATACTTGTACATCTCAATTTATAAAATAATATACCTCTATAGAAACTGTACAGTTGTTTCATAACTTCTCTTCTAAAAGTCGGCATCAGCATTTAAAAATAAAAATAAGAGTAAAAGCAGAGCCAGAATTATTTTCTGTCACACAGAATTGCAGCAGGAAAAAGAGCTTAAGGCCCCGTTACACACAGCGATCTCGCTGGCAAGATCGCTGATTTTGTGACACATCAGCGATCTCTCCAGCGAGATCGCTGTGTGTGACATCCAGCAGCGACCTGCCCCCCTGTCGGTTATCGCTGATCTTGCTGGATCGTCCTGGGCCATTTTTTGATCGCTGGTCTCCCGCTGGCCGGCGCGCATTGCTGCGTGTGACAGCGGGAGCCAGCGAACAGCGACGCTGCACGCTGGTTTCCAACATAAGCATCGGGTTTCTAAGAACCGCGGGGCTCTTAGAAACCAGATGTTTATGTTGGATACCAGCTTGCTCGCTGGTCCTGATCGTTGGAGGGGCTGTCTATGTGACAGCTCACCAGCGATCAGCCTAACATGTCCCAGCGATCCCATCCATGTTGGATCGTGGGTGGGATCGCTGGCACATCGTTATGTGTAACGGGTAGAGTTCAGCAAAACGGGTCGGTCAAATTCAAAAGTCGGCGACTTTCACTGAAGTCGGGTTTCATGAAACGAAACCCGACCATAGCGTGAGGTCGGCCACGAGGTCGGTGACCCGAGCGCCAAAGTCACGTTTCAAATGATGCTTCCAGCGCCCTTTTTCAGCCAATGATGGAGGATGCACACTGTGGGCAACGCGAAGACATAGGCATCGATCACCACCATCTTTGAGAAGGGCAGCAAGTGATTTGCTGGCTTTGTGTGGCATCACAGGGGTTATAAAAAAGCGTGCACACCGACCGCCATCTTACTTCTGCCGATCTTGGCATTAGGGAGAGGTTGCTGCTGCTGATTCAGAAGAAGGGAGAGCGTTAGGCAGGGAAGAACCAAAAAACTGCTTCTGCTGTTAGCGATTTCCACTGTACAGCACAACACTTTGTGTGCAGTGATAGGGGAGGCTCTATTTTTGTGCATCAGCTCTGTTGGTTATTAGGCTGCCTTATAAGGCTCCCTGATAGCTGCATTGCTGTTTGCACACTGCTGTGCAAACTGCGTTTTTAAAAGCAAAAATACTTTTCTTCCTCTTTTCTGCACAGTTACCAAGCGTTGATTTTTCCACCCTTTTGTGTGCAGCAGTCCTGCTTATTAGGCTGCCTGCGTCCATACTTGGACTGAGAGCATCATTGTCAGCCTCCTAAAATCTCTAGTATTGTGAGGAAAGAGGGAGACACAGGCGCAATATAGGGTCTTATCCCACAAATAAAGTAAGCGGTTTGACAAAAAACTGCTCACCTGGTAGTAAGTATTCGAAGCATGTATAGATAAGGGCTGCTGCAGATCCACAAGTCGGTCACCGACTATCTGAAACAGAGCTCTGCAAAAGAATACGTGGATTTCGTCCACGCTGCCCAAATGATGAAATTCCAGAAGGTTAATAAAGTTTGACAGTGGTTTATTCTAGGCGTTTCAAGGTTTTTTGCAACCTCTTCTTCAGGAAACACCAGGTGGTATTTCCTGAAGAAGAGGTTGCAAAAAACCTTGAAACGCGTAGAATAAACCACTGTCAAACTTTATTAACCTTCTGGAATTTCATCATTTGGGCAGCGCGGACGAAATACACGTATTCCTTTGCAGAGCTCTCCTAAAATCTCTATTGAGATCCAAATTCTCACCAACCCTATAGACACCCTCCACCTTGTCATACACCATCCAATTTCAGCCTGTTACATTGAGGTGTAATCTCTACTGGGCCTGAGACAATAGTTCAACGTCCTCAAATCTCTAGTGAGATTCAAATTCTCACCAATATTGTAATAGTGGTATTTTGGGTACATTTTCCCAAAAATGAGGAAGTAAAGCCGGAGCTTCAGGAACAAGTTTTGGCTTACATTGCTGACACAGCCTCCAGCTCTCTCGCCTCCTCTTCTGAAGTTTCAAAAAATAAAAGCACTGAGTCGTCAGTGGAGGCTCCTGGTCAGGATCAACACCTTTCCTTGTGTCCTTCACCCCTACCAAAAGTGAAGGATGCGGCAGGCCACACTACACATTACTCCATGAAGCTCTTTTCACATACTATGCCTGGGTTATCAAGTCAAATCGTGAATTCCCCAGTCCAAGATGAATCTGACATGGAGTGCACTGATGCACAGCCACTGCTAGATTTTTCTGCTGGTACATTTACTCAGAGCACTACATTGTCCTCGCAGTGTACTGAGGCAGAATCAGACCCTGATGAAACTCAGGTGCCCCTTCCCGCATACTATACCACCTTACACGGTGACACAGAGGAAGGTGCACATGAAATTGAAGAGGAGGTGATGGATGACCCAGTTGTTGACCCAGATTGGCATCCATTGGGGGAAGAGGGTGCCGTTGCCAACAGCACAGAAGAGGAGGATCCGCAGCAGGCAAAAGACATCGCAACAGCTGTTATCTGGCAGGACCGTAGCACTCGAAAAACGGGTAACAAAAACCAAAAGAGTTGCAGGACAGCTTGGCCAGACGGTCAAATTAGCACAGCGTGCAAGGTCTCAAAATGTCTTCCATAGTAGGAAGAGTGCAGTGTGGCACTTTTTTGAACAAAATCCTAAAGATCAGGCAGGTTATCTGTAAGAAGTGCACAAAGACCTTTAGCCGAGGGAAAAATCTGAGAAATTTGAATACCAGTTGCATGCTTAGACATTTAACCACCATGCACTTGCAAGCGTGGACGGACTACCAAACCTCACGTACCACATGTGCACTTGCTCCGAATGAAGGTAGTCAGCAATGCTACATCGCTTCCCCCACTGTAAGCCCACCCGTTAGCACACCACCAGCAGCAAATGTCGAGCTGTCGTCGCAAGGTCAAAGCAGTCATGGAATCACAATGTTATTGCTACGAAAGACTGAATCTAGGCCATCAGCAACACCACCAACACCATCACCATCACCAACCCTCTCTCAGTCCACCATGTCCACCGCTACTTCCACCATAGGCAGCTCTCAAGTCCAGCTCACCCTACCAGAGACTCTGAGTAGGACAAGAAAGTACTCATCCTCTCATCCGCGTACACTGGCTTTGAACACCCACATTGCCAAACTAATCTTGTTAGAGATGATGCCCTACCAGTTGGTTGAAAGCAAAGCTTTCCGCAAGCTCATGGCCTACGCAGTACCATGCTATGACCTACCCAGTCGGCACTTCTTTTCGCGAAAAGCCATCCCAGCCCTCCACATGCATGTGAAAGACCGCATTGTCCATGCACTCAAGCAATCAGTGAGTGGAAAGGTGCACCTCACAACAGATGCATGGTCCAGTAGGCATGGCCAGGGTCGTTACGTGTCCATCACTGCGCATTGGGTTAATGTGGTAGATGCAGGGTCCACGGGGGACAGCGGCGGTGGGACAGTGCTTCCTAGCCCACAGTATAGGAAACAGTTGGCTGTAGGCGTTCGACCCTCCTCCTCCACCAGAAGTGAAAGCTCGTCCACAGAGCGCAGTCGCACGAGCACTCCATCCGCAGCTGCCAGTGTTGCACACAAGGTGTCCCACTATCGAACAGTTAGTGGTAAGCATCAGCAGGCTGTGTTGAAGATGATGTGTTTGGGCGACAACAGACACACCGCGGAGGTAGTGGCCGACTACTTGCAGCGACAAACTGAGTCATGGCTGGGCAGTCTACATCTTGAGGCAGGCAAGGTAGTTAGTGATAACGGCCAGGATTTTGTGGCAGCCATAGCCCTTTCAAAACTCAGCCACATACCTTGCTTGGCTCACACCTTGAACCTGGTGGTGCAGTGCTTCCTCACTAATTATCCGGAGTTAACAGGCCTGCTCCATAAGGTTCGAAGACTGTGCTCCCACATCCGCTGGTCGCCGGTACACTCCAGTTGTATGCAGAACCTGCAGCGATTGCTCCACCTTCCCAAACACTGCCTAATTATCGACGTTGCAACAAGGTGTAACTCCACTCTGTACATGGTTCAGAGGCTGTGCGAACAGAGGCAGGCTGTAATTCATTTCTGGGAGGATACACGGTCATGCGGTTTGCGGGCAGACATGGAGTTGTCTGGTGTGCAGTGGTCGAAGCTGAACGACCTCTGGAAAGTCCTTCAGTGTTTTGAGGAATGCAAACGGCTGGTAAGCACAGACGACACCATCATAAACATGAGCATCCCACTTATGCGTCTGCTCATGCAAACTTTGATGCACATTATGGAGCAGGCGTCTGCAGCCGAGGAGGAAGAGGAGGAGGGAAGCCTTGATGACAGTCAGCCATTGTCTGCTCAGGGAAGTCTCGTGGACGAGGTGGAGGAAGAAGAGGAAGAGGAGGAGAAGGAGAATGTTGGGGATGATTATTTTGGGGAGGAGGATGCTTCTCAGGGGGCAAGAAAAAATGTTGGCGTGGCAAGGTCAGGTATAAGGTTTGTGCGTGACTGTAGGGATGTTGATTTGACAGAAAGTGCTCCTCCACCCAGCACTCGCAGTGCATCATTGACACCTGGAACATTGGCCCACATGTCTGATTATGCCTTGCAGATCCTAAAAAGGGACCCCCGTATTGCCAAAATGATGAACGATGACGACTACTGGTTGGCCAGCATCCTGGATACACGCTATAAAGGCAAATTCCAAAACATCATGCCACAGGAGAGCCTAGAGCTAATATTGGCTAACAAACAAGCTACTCTGGTAAACCGTTTGTTTGAGGCATTCCCAGCACACAGCGGCGGTGATGTTTCTCCCACGAGCCGTAGGAGGCAACATGGAAGAGGTGTTCGTGGTGCACACAGCCAAAGTGGCATTGGACACAGGGGTTTCATGACCATGTTGTGGACTGATTTTTCAAGTACCGCTCACACGACTGGTAATACTGCATCGAATGAAAGTGACAGGAGACAGCAGTTGTCAACTATGGTAACAAACTACTTCTCGTCCCATATCAATGTTCTCCCTCACCGGTCATTCCCCTTTGACTATTGGGCCAGTAAACTTGACACCTGGCCTGAATTGGAACAATATACCTTACAGGAGCTCGCTTGCCCTGCTGCTAGTGTGTTATCTGAAAGAGTCTTCAGTGCTGCTGGATCAATCCTGACAGAAAAAAGGACCCGTCTGTTTACCCAAAATGTTGATGATCTAACCTTCATTAAAATGAACCATGCATGGGTTTCAAAGGATTTTGTCCCACCCTACCCTGCTGACACGTAGGTTGCCAGAAAAATAGCTCGCTTTTGTCCTCCTCTTCCGCGGACTTCTCCAATTATTCCATTTGCAGCTGCTGAATGTCCAACATCAACATATGCCATTTTTTCCACCTCCCTAACTGGGCTGCCTCCCTCCACAAGGCTGGGGTCACCACCTGGCGCACGCACCCGTGCGAGTGCCGTTGCCCTGGACAGGTGGGTGAACCCACTCTTGGGCAACGGCATTGGCACAGGGTCCCTCATAGTACAATCGAGTGTCTCTGACGGTGGGGGTGCACACCCGCCGTCAGACACACCAGCGTACTATGAGGGACCCTGTGACAGTACCGCCGGCCACGAGTGGGCCCCCCTGCTTGCTCAGGGCACCAGCACTTGTAATACTTACCTCTCCCTGCTCCACCACTGTGTAGTCTGGCCTGTTAAATACTTCACTGGGACTGCCAATACAAATTTGGTGAAATGATAGATGATGGTTAAGACGTAGCTATGTCCTGTCCTGCTGGGCTCTATCTTCAGATGATCAATGGCTTCCATTTGTTATGGACGTCGACTCACAATGAGATGCAGTGGTGGTTTATCATCAGCTTTCATGGTTTTCCGACTGACAGACGTGTGACGTTTCTGCACACATTTTTACATGTGTCCTCTCATGCCAATCCAATAGAATCGCCTACGGCCTGTGGCTTCTGTCTTTTGCACTCCAAAGTTACCTGACAGATCATGATATGCAGTGAGGACAATGTCTACATCTCTCCCTGTGATCATAATTTGATGGAGACGAGTAACGGTGATGGGTTCCATGGTACTGCGATTCAGCAAACACTTCTTCACAAGAACTGTTTTCGCTGTCTCCACAGACAAAGTAATTGAGGGTCAGCATCGCCTCTGAGAATTCTCACAGGAGTTTTTCCCGTAATTAGTAATTCTAAAATTTCTGCAATCAGTCGACTTTCCATCTGTACTTGGATCCATCTCGTTTCCTCTTGCGGAGAGTCTGGACTGTCTTACTGAGACTGAAATATATATGAAGATTGAAAAATACCCCAACAGTGTATACTGGTGTATGCTCCGAATACATAACCCTTTTTCTACTTTTTAGATTCTTGTCTAATCCATACTGAGGCTGTGACTGTCTTTGTCGGACTCAGGAAATATACACGCAGATTTTTAATGATAAAACTATGCTATACAGTATATGCCTGCTATCCAATGATACTGTACCCTTTCTCAACTTTCTACAATCACGTCGAATCCATACTGGGCCTTAGACCATCTGAATCTGCCTCCTGATTAGAGTTGAGCGGTGTTCGAGTCGACCTGTTCGCCAAGTTAAAATTCCAGCTGTTTTGGGCGGTGTTCGAGCCGTTCGTCGAACTCGAACACATTGCTTAAAATTCGGCTGTTCGAGGTTCCGTTCGAGAACGGTTCGTTCACCAAAAGCGTAACTTCATTTTCACATCAATAATGGTTTTCAATGTTAATATACTGTTTCATGGCATAGTAGCGGTGTGTGGTAGTAAGTGGTGTAGTGCACCTGTCAAGGAGCTACACCGTGTGTATTTCTAATAGTTTTTTACCGCATCTTGTCCAGAAAATCCTTTAGGGCCTTGTAGCACTGTCTGCTACTCAGCAGAAGAGCCCACCAATGAATCTAGCTATGCCGCCTGTTTATGAAAAAAACAGTTTTTGACTGCATTTAGCACAGTTAATATTTTGGGCCTAGTAACTGTGTCTACTACTCATCAGAGGAGCCCACCCGTGAACCAAGCTGTGCCGCCTGTTTATGTAAGAACCATTTTTTAACTCCATTTAGCCCAGTGAATACTTTGGGACTAGTACCGGTGTATACTGCTCAGCAGAGTTGCCCACCCGTGAACCAAGCTATGCCACCTGTTTATGTAAGAACTACGTGCTACTCAGCATAGGAGCCCAGCTGTTAAGCAAGCTACAGCACCTGTGGTTTGGACACTTAATTTTTCCATTCTTTCTGGAATGCCAGTTAGGCCTAATTCCGGAATTCCGGTTGACCTGCACTTACTGGGAAATCCTCGTTCGCGGGGAAGAATTGGAATCCCAGATCCCCATCACTAACGGTGTTCAGCGGGTTATCTGCACCTGTAAGTGACACACGCTGGTCCTTTCAGTGTAGCGTGCATGCAGCCCCGGACATGTAAGGGCATGACAGACCTGTTATTGATCGATCTCGCGTGCCAGAGCCTCGCGTGTCCCTCTAGTAAGCTTGACACGTACCGCGGGGGGCATGCCGGAGTATCGTTCGTTAACGGAATTAAGCTGACATATCGCTAGCACAACTAAAAACAGACATCCACCACCACCCACAGAATCAACAAAGCTTGCAAACTGTCAATCTTTTCTGTAGCTGGCATGGTTGAGGTTTCTCGAGTGGAGTCGAATTAAGCCGCAGGCTCCACTCCTGGTGGTGCCCTTCTGGACATTCCTTTAAGGTTCAGGTTTGCAACCATACTGCCCCCGGAAACCAAACATTTTGCCTTCATGGACGCTGTTCGGAAGTCCGTGGGTATAACGCCGCCCGATCGGCAGTTGGCATAATTTATGGTGGGAAGTCCGACGGTATATGATCATCTTCGATTTCAGATTTTTATTTTTTTTTTGTATTTTACATTTTTATTCCAGCCTTTCTTGACTTCATAAGGGCATGACATGCCTATATCTGTGTCTCCTCCTTTTACTGCTTCACCTCTTTTCTATATGCAGTTTCCCTTTTCCATATGTTATTTTTGTATTCTGAGCATTTTGTCTGCTTTGGGACACCTTTTAAGGTGTTTTGTAATTGTTTTCTGTGTGTTAGTACGTGTTTGTGTTTGCCTGCCATTGTTTTCAATGGTGTTCAACGATGTTCGTCGAACGTTCAACAAACATTCGACGAACTTGCCTCCTGTTCGACGAACCAAAACGAACTCGAACACTAGCGGGGTGGCTCAACACTACGCCTAATATATTGACGTACATTTTTAATGTTTAAAATATGCTATATATACCTGGTACCCTTTCTGCCAGGAAGTCCTCCTCCACCCACCACTTTAAGTGTATCATTGACACCTGGAGCATTGTCCTACATGTGTGATTATTTCTTGCGGATAGAGTTGAGCGACTTTGCCTTTTTTTGGGTCGAGTCGGGTTTCATGAAACCCGACTTTCGCAAAAGTCGGGTCGAACGAAATGGGCCGATTTTTGTGAAAAGTCGAAGGCCGACTGAAACACGAAACCCAATGCAAGTCAATGGGGAAGCAAAGTCGGCAGGGAGTGGAGGCCAGGAAACACACCTACAGTGCCCTTTTGAATCTCAAAAACATCAAATCTTATTACTGAAGCTTTTCTACCTTAATTTACTTCATAATACTAGTTACGCACTGAAAAATGGGGGTTATTTGGCTAAATTTGTGGGGGGGTAGGGCTGGCTCCATGTTTTCATGTGCCCTGGGCCAAAGAGCGCCCCTTTAACACAAACCACAACTCATGATGCTCCGATATGGCAGAGAAATAGCGGTATAGTACAATGAAAAATACTTCACTTCTTACATCTCATGACTGATATCCATTTTAAATTCTCCAATAGCTCCAAAAACGGACAGTATCTTACTCCATACAGTATTATGGCCACCACATAGTGCGCTATACAGAGTAATGAGGCCCATATATTCCTCCATACAGAATCATTGGTCCCATATAATGTTTGAAACAGTATATGATGAGCTCCACATAATGCTACAGTATATGTTGGTCCCCATGGATGAAGCTGCACTGTCTTATGGGCCCAAATAATGCTCTATATATAATGGGCCCCATTTCTAATGCTCTAGTGTATAATGGGCCCTGTAAATGCTGCTCCAGTGTCTGATGTCCACCTTTGGAATGCTCCAGTGTATGTTGGGCCCCATATATCATTCTCCAGAGTATAATGCTCCCCAAAATTTGCTGTACCAACATTGAAAACAATTAAATAAGTCTCTTCAAATAAGTCTCCTCGCTAGGGAATCCCTGTACTAGTCTGGGCGTACAGACGTGATGTCATTGCGCTCTCTGATCAAAATATCACTGTCAGGAAACGCGGAAGACGTAATGGCGGTGGAGCAGGGAGAGGTAAGTATTTCAACTTTGCAAGTGCTGTGATCCTGAGCAAGCAGGGGGGGCCCACTCATTGGCGACGACACTGGCACAGGGCCCCTCAAAGTACGGCTGTGTGTCTGACGGCGGGTGGGCAGAACCTGCACTTTCAACTGCACCTTCCTTTTTGTCACCGTGTAAGGTGGTACAGTATATGGGAAGGGTAAACCTGAGTTTCATCTGGGTCACATTCAGGCTGTGTACAGTGCGAGGGAAATGTAGTGGTCTGGCTCAATGTACCAGCAGAATCATCTAGCAGTGGCTGGGCCTCAGTGCACTTGTGGCGCCCCCAGGAGTACGGTCGCCACAGTGGCATTACCTTCCTCCTAGGGAGTGTGATGTCATGCTTGGGAGCAACGAAGGATCTCTCTAGCAGTTAAACCAACACACAACACATTTCCCACTCCAGGCCAGCAGTGAGACCTCTGAACCTGACTGCTGAGGAGCTGCTGTCTGTGGTCGGGAGGAGGTAAGTTAGGGAAGTCTGTGAAGGGAAGGGGAAGTGTGTGGACATGAGAAGGGGAGCTGGAGGATGAGCAGAGTTAAGGCTCACTCCTAGCTTGAGCGCATGGTCTGGATTCCGGTCTCCGAGTTTGCAGGGACACTGACGTTCCTGCAGCAGAAACCGGAGGAAGTAGCAGCTGTAAATGCTCTGTACCCAACTAAGGCTCGGAGGCCCCAGCAGCGTCGTGTGGGAGCCAGAAGGAAAAGGCTACGGCTGCCTGCAATACAAGAAAGTTCCAAGAGAGAGTCAACAGGGGGAACTTCATTGAACTCAGCACTGCGAGTGCCTCAGATAAGCGCTAGAACGGAGGCCACACTACCTATCTGCGGAGAGAGAATTCCAAATTGGCTTCCAGGCTGACCAATTCCTTCTCCATCTGTACTCTGGGTCCTGGACGGCACTTACCAAGTACAGGTAAAGGAACTGCACGACTGTGTCTGTCCTCTTTTTCCTGCGCCTAGCGCACAGCTCTGCTACATCCTGCACTGCACACCATCTGCCAACTCTTTCATGTGCCCTGCGACAATGGCCATACCTGTGCAGGGCTTCTACATCTTAGCTGCACCACAACTTCTGTCTCAGAGAGGCGCCACTGCAGCGCTGGTCAATCTACTCAGAAACCACAGGTGGCGTCACATGTCATTCACCTATAAACGTAATTTACCCCTTTGCATGGACGCCCAGGGCCACGGAACGGGTCACCACCACTGTGACACATTCCAGGAAGACACCGTCCCGGTACCGATTAACCCCACTGCCCTGCCTGGCCACCCACACTCCATGTCAGATTCATCTTGGACTGGGGAATTCACAATTTGACTTGATAACCCATGCATGGTATGATAGAAAGAGCTACATGGACTAATGTGAAGTGTGGCCTGCTGCATCATTCACTTTGGGTGGGGGTGCAGGAGACAAGGAAAGGGGTTCTTCCTGACCAGGAGCCAGCACTTGACAACTCAGTCCTTGCATTTTTTGAAACTTCAGAAGAGGAGGGCATATTTGCTGGAGTCTGTTTCGGCAATGTAAGCCCAAACCAGTTCCTCATGCTCCGGCTTTAAAAACGGTTAACCTACTCCCAGAAAAGGTAGCCTTCCAGGCGTTCCGTAGACAGACCATGACGCAGGCTCAACACCTCCTGCCTTAGCTGCTATTGTGCTTTTGCACTACCAGCAGATGCACCACCACCATCAGCACCAGCTGGCCCCCCCACGCCCACGTCCGTGGCCTCTTCCACCAAACTTCCAAATTTAGCACAAAATAGGCACAAAATAACATCACATATATGGTACTGTATCAGAAGCGTACAGCTCTATTCAGTCAAAGGATAATTGTCAATCTCCATATATATTACATCAGTCACACAGAGACACTCCCAGGCTCAGTATGGATTAGACAAGAATATAAAAAGTAGACAAAGTGTACAGTATCATCAGATAGCAGGTATATATAGCATTGTTTAAACATTAACAATGTACGTCTATATATCATGAGTAGTGTTGAGCCACCCCGCTAGTGTTTTTGTTCGTCGCACAGGAGGCAAGTTGGTCGAATGTTCGTCGAACCACACTGAAAACAATGGCAGGCAAACACAAACACATACTAACACATACAAAACAATTACAAAACACCTTAAAAGGTGTCCCAAAGCCGACAAAATGCTCAGAAGCCAAAAATAACATATGGAAAAGGGCAACTACATTTACAAAAGAGGTGGAGGAGTAAAAGGAGGAGGTGGAGGAGACACAGATCTAAGCTTGTCATACCCTTATGAAGTCAAGAAAGTCTGGACTAAAAATGTAAAAACCAAACCCAAAAAAACAAAATCTGAAAACGAACACGATCATATACCGTCGTACTTCCCACCAATAAATTATGGCAACTGGCGATCGGGCGGCGTTATTCCCAGAACCTCCAAACAGCGTCCATGAAGCCAAAGTGTTTGCTTTCCGGGGGCAGTATGATTGCAAAGCTGAACCTTAAAGGAATGTCCAAAAGGGCACCACCAGGAGTGGAGCCTGCGGCTTAATTGGACTCCACCCGGGAAACCACAACCATGCCACCTCAAAAAAAGATGCACACATTGAAAGCTTTGTCGATTGTGTGTGTGTGTGGTGTGGTATGTCCGTTTGTAGTTGTGCTAGCGATTTGTCAGCTTTATTCTGTTAACGACCGAGACTCCGGCATGCCCCTGCGGTACGCGTAAAGCTTACTAGAGGGATTCGCGAGGCTCTGGCACGCGCGATCGAGCAATAACAGGGCTATCATGGCCTTCCATGTCCGGGGCTACATACGTGCTACACTGAAAGGACCAACTTTTGTCGCTTACAGGTGCAGATAACCCGCTGAACACCGTTAGTGATGGGGATCGGGGATTCCAATAATTCGCCGTGAACGATGATTTCCCATTAAGTGCAGGTCAACAGCAATTCCTGATTTCGGCCTAACCGCCATTCCAGAAAAAATTCAAAACATTACGTGTCCAAACCACAGGTGCTGTAGCTTGCTTAACAGCTCAGCAGCTGTTCTCAGGCCCAGTACGGATTCTACAAGATTTGAGAAAGTTGATAAAGGGTACAGTTTCACCGGATAACACGTATATGTTGCATAGTTTACACATTAAAAACCTATGTGTATCGATCAGGAGGCAGGCTCAGACGGTCTCAGGCCCAGTATGGATTAGACCAGATTGTACTAAGTTGAGATAGGGTACATTATCACTCTATAGCAGGTATATAGAGCATAGTTTAAACATTTAAAATCTCCGTGTTCTCTGCATGGTTTACACAACAATCTAAAAACTAGAAAAAAGGAAATGTATTTCAAGCGTACACCATGATACACTTTTGGTGGTATTTTTAAATCTTCATTTATATTTCTGTCTCAATAAGACAGCCCAGACTCTCTGCAATAGGAAATTAGATGCATACAATTATTTACCTAAAGTCTAGTGATTGCAGAAATCTACGAATTACTATTCACGGGAACAACTTCTGTCACAATTCTCAGAGGCGATGCTGACCCTCAATTAATTAGTGTGTGGAGACAGCAAAAACCTTTCTTTGTGAAGAAAGTGTTGCTGTATCGCAGTACCATTGATCCCATCGCCGTTACTCAAATCCATCCAATTTTGATCACAGGGAGAGATGTAAACATGGTGCTCACTGCCTATCATGATCTGTCACGTAACTTTGGAGTGCAAAACACAGAAGCCACAGGCCGTAGGCGATTCAATTGGATTGGCATCAGAGGGCACATTTAAAAATGTGCGCTGGAATGTCACACGTCTGTGGGTAGGAAAACTGTTAAAGCTGATGAGAAACCACCACTGCATCTCATTGTGAGTCAACGTCCATAAGAAATGGAAGCCATTGATCATCTGAAGCTGGATCCCGGCCAGCGGGACAGGGCATAGCTACGTCTTAACCATCATCTTCTATCAGTTCACCAAATTTGAAGTGCCAGTCCCTGTAATGGATTTGACAGCCCAGACTACACAGCGGAGGAGCAGGGAGAGGTAAACATTGCAAATGCTGGGGCCCTGCCCAAGCAAGGGGGGCCCACTCGTGGGCGTCGGCACTGGCACTGGGCCCCTCATAGTACGACGGTGTGTCTGACGGCGGGTGTGCACCACCACCATCAGAGACACTTGATTGCACTATGAGGGACCCTGTGCCAGTGCCTGCGCCCAAGAGTCGGCCCACCCACCTGTCCAGGTGTAATGGCACTCGCACGGTTGCATGCGCTCGGTGGTGACCCCGGCCATTGGGGGGAGGAGGCTGCCCAGTTAGGGAGGTTTACAAAACGGCATATGTTGATGTGGGACATTCACCTGCTGCTAAAGGCGAAATTGGTCAAGTCCCAGGAACAGGCGGACCAAAGAAAACAATTTTTCTGGCAACCTATGTGTCATCAGGGTAAGGTGGGACAAAATCCTTGGAAACCCATGCATGGTTCATTTTAATGAAGGTTAGATCATCCACATTTTAGGTCGACAGACGGGTCCTTTTTTCTGTCAGTATTGATCCAGCAGCACTGAAGACTCTTTCCGATAGCACACTTGCAGCTGGGCATGCGAGCTCCTGTAAGGCATATTGTGCCAATTCAGGCCAGGTGTCCAGTTTAGCTGCCCAATAGTCAAATGGGAATGACCTGTGAGGGAGAACATCAATATGGGAGGAAAAGTAGTTTGTAACCATACTTGACAAGTGCTGTCTCCTGTCACTTTCAATCGATGCAGTATTACCAGTTGTTTGAGCGGGACTTGAAAAATCAGTCCACAACATGGTCATGAAACCCCTGTCTCCAACGCCACTTCTGATGTGTCCACCACCAACACCGCTTCCAAGTTGCCCCCGGCCCCTACGGCTCGTGTGAGAACCATCACCGCTGCTGTGTGCTGGGAATGCCTCAACCAACTAGTTTACCAGAGTAGCTTGCTTGTTAGCCAATATTAGGTCAAGGTTCTCCTGTGGCATGATGTTTTGGAATTTGCCTTTATAGCGTGGATCCAGGATGCTGGCCAACCAGTAGTCATCATCGTTCATCATTTTGGCAATGTGGGGGTCCCTTTTTAGAATCTGCAAGGCATAATCTGACATGTGGGCTAATGTTCCCGGTGTCAATTATGCACTGCGAGTGCTGGGTGGAGGAGCACTTTCTGGCAAATCCACATCCCTCCAGTCACGCACAAACCCTGTAACAGACCTTGCAAAGCCAAAATTTTCTCTTGCCCCACGAGAAGTATCCTCCTCCCCTAAATAATCATCCCCATCATCATTCTCCTCCTCTTCCTCTTCTTCCTCCACCTCGTCCACGACAGTTCCCTGACCAGACAATGGCTGACTGTCATCAAGGCTTCCCTCCTCCTCTTCCTCCTCATCAACCTTGGTTGCAGACGCCTGCTCCTTAATGTGCGTCAAAGTTTGCATGAGCAGATGCATAAGTGGGATGCTCATGCTTATGATGGCGTTGTCAGCGCTTACCAGCCGTGTGCATTCCTCAAAACACTGAAGGACTTTACAGAGGTCTTTCAGCTTCGACCACTGCACACCTGTCAACTCCATGTCTGCCCTCAAAGTGCCTGCCCGTGTATCCTCCCACAAATGCATTACGGCCTGCCTTTGTTCGCACAGCCGCTCAACCATGTGCAGGGTGGAGTTCCACCTTGTTGCAACGTCGATAATTAGGCGGTGGTTGGGAAGGTGGAGCAATCG